>NC_080686.1:10933186-11236217 GCF_030445035.2 Dasypus novemcinctus | reverse complement strand
AATAGGAAGGGATACATTTAGTAAATCTAACCCAAATGATCTGAATTTTCTTGACGCCAAATCTTAAACATCTTTCTGGTATCATATTTGTATTTGTAATTTATAAAATGGTCTTATTCCTGTAGAAATATCTTTTAAGTTCAAAATAACCCAACAAAAAATGTATTTGAACTATGGAAAGAAGGGGTGATTAGAACTGATTCTTTTTTTGTAAAGTTCAAGAGATGAAATATGTGTTCAGCTGGTCCTTCTGTGGAGGGAAATTAGATATATGAATAAAGCCTTTCATTCTTCATCCTCAAGGGAGATGTTTAATGCACCACAGTATCAAATGTATATGTCTTCATCATAAAAATCTAGAAGCATGTCTAACATTCTCTTAAGAAATAATTTAAATCCTGACAGAATCTAGTAGATTGGGAATAAATTACAGTCAGAGTGGATATTTGATTCTTGAACGACATTCCTTGTGACTTGCAACTGCTGTGTATAGGGAAAGTACAATATAAGAAAGAGGAAGACTGAAGCCTGATTAATGTATCCAAATTCTGCTTTGCAACATCGAGGAAGTTGTTCGACATCTCTTAGGCTAAATGCCCTTGCCTGTAGATTATTAATAATAAAACTCACCTTAAAATGTTTTCTAAGAATTCAATGAAATGATATAGCAAAAGTGATTTTCTTATGATACCTCCTCCACCAATTTTAGTTCTCTATCTTAAAATAATTAACAATTTAAAACATTTACCAGAGATCCATTTCTATCAAGTGATAATTTATAAAGACATAAGAACTAAATTTAGCAAACACTTAGTGGCACATGAATTTTAGTTAATATAGAAGAATATCAACACTAAGAAATTCCCCCCATGAAAATCTTTCTCCAGAATTATCTGCCATGAAAAGCATTAGCTCTCTCTTTCTTTTCCCTCTCTCCTCTGCTTATTCTGTTTTTGGAAACTGTTAAAAGTTTCCTCTTCTTACATTGACTTTAAACCTTCATCATTCTAGAGATCCCCAATTGTGTTTATAAATCTGTATTGAATTAAGTTCACTCTCTTATCCATCTAATTATTCTTTTTTTTCTCTCCCCTCCCCCCACCTTGTGTGCATCAGCACTGCGCATGGGCCAGCTCCACACGGGTCAAGGAGACCCAGGGTTTGAACCACGGACCTCCCATGTGGTAGACGGACTCCCTAAACACTGGGCCAAGTCTACTGCCTAATTATTCTTAAAGTATGTGAAAACATATATCACATATTTTTATGCCATCTGTTTTTTTATATTAATTCCCCAGTTCTTTCAACTGTGTGGTAAGAATTACAGACCCTACTTCATCCTCTTTTCCCACTTATGGAGGTATCCTAATTTATTAACGTCCGTTCAAAAATTTTGCACATGAACTGAATATAAGGTAATAAATATGTTCTAACAGGGAAGAACATCTTGTAACTATTGCTAATTTTCATAGTCCTGGGCACCACATGTCTTCATAAATGTAGCAGCTTAAATTTAGCTTCACTTTTTGTAGCCATACCACATACATAATGACATGCATGGCTATCTCATCCTAATTCATTTGGGCCACACCAGATCTGAAGTAATCTCATCACGAGATCCTATTTACAATGGGATCATACCCACAGGAATATATTAAGATGAAGACCATAGCTTTTATTGTTAAGAGTAGGGTGATACATGAGAAAAATATAGCTAATATTATTCATTGACTACATCTAACAACATTATAATGTTTCTATAGCAAAACCAAAGCTGGTACTATATGCTAAAGGTAAAGAAAAAGAATATGGAATTTGGTTTTGTGAAATATGAATATGACTAAGTTTTTTTCTCTTTTTCATTAATACAGAGACCTTGAATATGTCATATGACTAATCTGCTCATCTGTGTATCTATCTGAACACTAGAAGAAAAACTGAGTTGATAGATGTGATGGAAGTAACTGGACAGAACTTTCTAGGCGTAGTGTTTTCCTAACTTGTTGAGCTGCCTTTTTCTGTTATTTTATTTTTTGAATTTGAAATAAAATTATTTTTAAAATAAAGTTAATTAATTAATTAATTTAAAGGAGATTGGAAATTTTTTTTAAAAAGAACGTTTTTCGGGGATAAATATTTCCAAGCTACTACATTCCGCCATCTGGACCACAAATAGTCATGTTCTTCCCACCTGCCAAAAACATTCATTCTATCATAACATCCCTAAAGCCTTAAGTCATTTCAATAACAATGCAAAATAAAAAGTCGCATTGAAATCAGTTTTGACTACCAGGGTCAAGATACTATAAATGAATTTTATTGTTACACAGACTAATGTAGGTAAGTGACTCCCACAAAGAAAGTCCATTACTAAAGCTACCTGGTTATTATAGAACAATAAACATAATAGGAAGAATTAGTGCTCATATTGGTAAAAAAAGAACTTTGTTATTATTTATAAATTGTTCCTACACAGTTATGAAATATATGAACCATTGCATGATGCAGCATTTGGAGTTTAACACCAAGAAGGGTTCCAGCAGAGGCTGCAGCACAAACTGGGGAAAGCACCTTCCCTGCGTTCCTCAAGGAGGTGTGACCCTGTGAGCAAGAGCGAGTGATGGCCCATACGTTCCTTGCTCATTCTGTTGGCTCTTTCACATTCATGTGCTCAAGTATGAAAAAGCATGTTACAACAGTGGTGGGTTCTAAACTTATTTTGCTCTAGTTAACAGAGGCAGGGATGTTCTAGTGGTGCTCCAGGCGAGGGGCTTGGGCAGATGGCTCCTGAAGATGGTGGAGGCGCCGTGGTTAATGTGGGGCTTTGCTTTTCTGGCTTTCCTGTGTTCAGTAAGAGCTTTAATTCCAGCCTTCTCGAAACAAAACAAAAAAACACTTTACATCCTGACAAAGCATGGAGTCCTTGTGTAAAAGCTTTGTTACTTCTTTGGTTTCCAAAAAGTTTCAGTCCTCACCTGGAAAATCCTTGTTATTGCAGAACTGACACTTGTTGAAACAGAGCAGGGCAGCATTTCTGCACCACGTCAGTCATATGGCAGGTTGGAGGCTGGAACCTGACGTCCACTGAGAACAAAAGGAAGGGATAAGTTCAAATACGTGCAGTCATAGGGTACCTTGAACATTGAACTGCGGAGGTGAAGCTTCCCCCGTACACTCATTTCCCTCCATGTTTGGAAGGATATTTCTGATGACATAAAAAGAGGATGCCTAAACCCAACTTATCAATTTCAGGCTACAATTTTGGTAGTATTTAAGATAAGTGGTCTCACGATCATCCAAAACAATTGCACTCACGATATTTGATTATTAGCATTCAAATGTTTAGTGAGCCAATAAATTTCCCTCCTGGACTCATATGCAAGATTATGAAGAGGAATAAGGATGGTTATGACTGGGAAAATTATTGGATTAAGCTGGGGTAGCAGAAAATATAAGTTAGTCACAACCCCAAATTGTTTTATTTTAGAGTTCTGCAAAGGCAGTTTTTCTCCATTTTCCCTTCTATTTAAATTCAAACTTGGTTCCTCTCCAAACTTGTATTCAACAGGATTGTCTACAGAAACAGAACTGACAAGGTTTTTATACATAATATGAGATATAAAATTGTTTCATGCAACTGTGGGGATGCACACATCCAAATTTCGAAGGGCAGGCTTCAAGCCAGGGACTCAGAGGGAGGCGCTCAGTGAGTTCCCAGGAGATGCTGGCTGCCTGAAGTAGAGACGGAAATTCTCTCTCTGAAGGCTGCAATCACTTCTCCCTTTAAGAGTTCAACTTATGGGATGAGACATCACTCATTGCTGACAGCGTTCTCCTCAGTGGATTGTAGATGTAATCAGCCATCTATGCAATCATATTGCCAACCATAAAATCCCTCAATCCACAAGTCAGGGAACCAATGTGGGGATTTTGCCAGTTGCTGAGTATATCTACTCTAATTTTGCATTCTGGAACTGGGTAAATAACCATAGAATGGGTCCTGGGACCCACTGGACCCACCGTGAGATGGACTGAGCTAAAATTCCACAAGGCACCTGACCTCCATAAGCCCTTACTCTGACTGGTGTACCACAGTGATGTTTTGGGTCTCCTGGAATTAATGTTCCAATCTATCTAAGCTTTGACTCTTTTTTTTTTTTTTTTCCACAATTTTTTATTGATGAAATTCAAAATACAACAACAACAATAATAACTGTTGTAATATGGATCTATTAATGAGAATAGAATCCTTTTTCTGAAAATAAGAAGTCAGTTGCCAAAGTTGGTGCTCCCTGTCATCCAAATTGATTGCAGATGTTCATTTGTGCAAGCTGATCTCTAATGATCTGTAATGAGATTTGCCTTGACATTCCTCATCATACAGGTAGGAACTGATAATATTGTTATTAATCCACAAGCATATAATTTTATTTTATTTTATTTTTTTAATTATTTATTTATTATTATTTTTTTAAAATTACATTATGAAAAATATGAGGTCCCATTCTACAATATACCAGTGCAATTCCGGCATTTTGACCTCAGGAAATGACTGCCATCTGTTGGTCCATATCTCAGTCAGCCACCTGAACAAACTGTTAGAGCCCTTTCTCTCCTCTCGAGCTACAACATTGAATCCACAATCTCTGATTATTGGGCCCATATCAATAAATTCTGCTTGACACATCTTTATATTCCTTCTATCATTGTATCTATTATATCCACACCCTTAATATCAATTCCCACACGTATTCCCCTGATTTCAAGAGATATCTATAAATAGTACGAGATTTTATAAAATTTTCTTATGTGATCAGGGATGCACATGTTCAAATTTTGAAGGACAGGCTCAAAGTCAGGGGCTTCAATGGATATCTTCAACGAGTCCCCCAAGAAATGCTGACTGAAGTAGAGATGGAAATTCTATCTTTGAAGACTGAAATCACTTCTCCTTTTAAGAGTTCAACTGATTGGATGAGACATCATTCATTGCTGAGGGCAGGCTCCTCAACTGATTGTAGATGTAATCAGCTATCTGTGCAATCAACTCACTGATGATTAAACTCTATGAAATGCCCTTGTATTACAATTAGCCCAGTGCTTTCCTTACCAAACAACTGGACACCTTTATCTGGCCAAGTTACACATTACCCTAACCATCAGAGGTATTTAAAATCCTCTTCTTTTCATTTTAAAATTTTCAAATTTTGAGTTTTCCCTTCCTTAAAGGTATTTTGGAGAATAACATATGTTATTTTGAGAAGATTATTTATTTGCCCTCAACTACTTCTTACCAATTTATTTCTTGACATTCAGCAAAATTGTATTAAGTTTGCCCTATAATTTCTAATTTTTTCTTTTCACCACACATTTACCTTATCTCCATACTGAATGCTCTTCTCTTTGGATGATTGCAAACCACATGTATATTTTCAATACTAAAAGACAGTTTCTCCTACTGTTAAGATAATTTGTATTTCCAGTCTTTATGGTTTTTGAAATCTGTGTCCTTCATTTTTAAACATGTGTGAATCCTAAATAAAATAGAAAATCTTAGCAGAAATCTAATAATATCAAATACACTGGTGAAGAAATAGGATAGAAGTTTAAGATTATGATTGTATGGTAGAAAAACCTGTTCGTAAATTTAATCCATTCCTGTAGGTGTGAACCCATTGTAAGAGGATTGTATTAGTCAGCCAAAGGGGTGCTGATGCAAAATACCAGAAATTGGTTGGTTTTTTATAAAGGGTATTCATTTGGGGTAGGAGCTTACAGATACCAGGCCATAAAGCATAAGTTACTTCCCTCACCAAAGTCTATTTACATGTGTTGGAGCAAGATGGCTACTGAAATCTGTGAGGGTTCAAGCTTTCTGGGTTCCTCTGGGTTCAAGTTTCCTTTCTTCCTGGGGCTGACTTCTCTTTCCTCTGGGAGCTTACTTCCCGGGGCTCCAGCTTAAGTCTTCAGCATCAAACTCCAACATCAAAACTCCAGCATCAGAAACCCTCAACTCTGTTCTTTGCCATGGCATAATGGTAACTCAGTCATGCCCAGGTACAGATCAGATTACAGGGATAATCCAATATCTATTTTTGGAATTCATCAATACCATCAAAATGCCACAAAGACCTTTTGAAGAGGTTACTTCAGTTAAGAAAGCGCAGTCCAGCCCAAACTGGATGGATTTCCATCCTATTAATGGAGTGCTTTATAAGGGGAGTAAAATCCAGGCAGAATGAGAGAACATCACAGGAGACAAGAATATGAACCAGGAAGAGAAGGGAAAGACGAGAAAACACCACCATGTGCCTTGCCATGTGGCACGCTAAGGACCCAGGTCTCTAGCAGTCAGCCTCAGAATGCCAGTCTTTGGGGAGAAAGTATGGCCTTGATGATTTTTTGATCTGGACCTCCTTTTAGTTTTAAAACCATAAGCTAATGGACTCCCATTGTTTAAGCCAAACTATTGCATGGTATTTGCTTGAGCAGCCTAGGAAATGAAAACAGACTATTCATAAGATTGCCTGTAAAAGCTATAATGAGCAGGGACTTCCAGAATGGAGGAATGAGCATCACTGGAAATCTTCTTCCATATAAAAGAGATAAAAACACTGGCAAATTTAACAAACTAACTTTTACAGAATTCTGGAAATTAATCAGACTTAAAACAATCTTAAAAACATTTAGTCAGTAAAAAGCCCTGAACCTCTTAAGAAAAGTAAGGTTTTGAGAATTTAAACTTCCTTATTCCCATTCTCTTCCCCCCCTTTCTACATTAGCCTTGAAACCAGCAGCTTTACAGATACTGGAGGAGAAGCTGGAGCCCTATCCCCAGAGCACTGTCACAATTTGAACTGGTTCACAGTTCCCTGGAAAAACTCAGTTCACAGAGTTTTATTATTTGAACTGATTATGAGCTAGCTCCATAGGAGAAGCCCTATTCCTTGGGTATTTGTTGAAAGGAATAATCTTTGGTTGTTTAACACCACAGCTGACTAAAGGTATGATACAAATTTCAGCAAAAATATAAAAGGAAGACCTGAGGAAGGAGATGCCAGGAGGAGACTGAAAAGCTATGTCATATTGCTTGTGATCTGGAAGCATGCAAACATTTCCAGGCTGTGTATAGGTAAGGACAGACCTGAGAGGGTCCAGTCTCACATCTCTGACTGACCATAAAGTTCTGCACAAACAGGAAGGAAAAACTAAGACAGAGTTTTCACTCATGTCACTTATGACCAATCACACATGTGGAGCCCTCTGGAAAAGAGTAGAAAACTTACTGGCGCAACAATTTTAAGGAAATCTCTGACCAATTGATTTAGTCAGGGTTCTTCAGAGAAACAGAACCAACAGGATAGACAGATAGATATTACCTCCTGAGAGCCTATATGTTGCTCAAATGTGGCCGCTCTCTAAGCCAAACACAGCATGTAAATGCATTACCTTCCCCCGGTGTGGGGTATGACTCCTAGGAATGAACCTCCCTGGCACTGAGGGATTACTACTAAGCACCAGCTGATGATGTAACTAGAAAAAGACCTTGAATAAAACGGTCAACTCAGACCAGCAGAATATCTCAGCCTACATGTAATATCAGATGTTGAAACTGCCTTTTGACTTTGGATAAAAGGGGAAAATGGGAAGGACAAATGAGTTTATATGGCTATGAGTCTCCAAAAAAGAGTCAGGAAGTCACCAGACGGGTAATACTTACACATGCCTCAGCAGGGTATCAGAGTCAACCAAGGTAGATAGAAGCCCAGGTACTGGTTCCCCTGAGGGCTACAGAGACCCACAGGTTCTATGGTCATGGCAGATGGCTCTTGAGTTCAGTACCATGTCAGTTGGTCCTACTTTGGAGTTTGTGTTCCTGAGTGTGATGGAGTTGGACTCAGATATGACCTTTCTGCACATGCTTCTTCTGTTACTTTTACAGGACCTGTGGTTGGTGTTGGGGTTGGTGTATACTCAGGAAACCTGAATCTCTGGACTGTCCATGTGACAGCCAGGCCCTGAGCCTCAACAGACTTGAAACTCCTACCCTCTGGTTTATTGGACTTATCCTGGCCAACTAACAGGGAGGTGAAGAAGGTCAACCACCACACCAGGGAGCCAAGAGTGCCTACAACTGCAAGCAGGAGAATAGCATCCATCATCCATGTGGAATCTAAGCCCCTCTTGATATAGAGGGGGAGTGTACATAACCATCCCAGGGTACACAGGCTGGAGGAATAGAGTATGGACCAGAGTGGACTTACTGGTATTCTACTATGGAACTATTGTGATTAGTAAATGGAAGAAATTGTAGCATTGATGTGAGAAAGTGGTCACGGTAGCTGCTGAGGGTAGGGAGAGGGAAGAAGAGATATGCTGTGGGGGCAATTTCAGAACTTGGAGTTGTCCCATGTGGTACTGCAGGGACAGATCCTGGACATTGTATATCCTGCCATGGCCCGCTGGATGGACTGGGTGAGATCGTAAACTACGATGTAAACCATTATCCATGTGGTGCAGCAGTGCTCCAAAATGTATTCACCAAATGCAATGAAAGTGCCACGATAATGAAAGAGGTTGTTGATGTGGGAGGAGTGGGATAAAAGGGTGGAGGGTATAGGGTGAACTCGTATTTTTTTTTTACTGTGACATTTTTTAAAAAGAAAGAAAGAAAAAAGAGAGTCAATGCTGAAGTTGAGGTAGAAATTCTTCTCCTGACCTCTAAAACCTCAGTTCTAGCTTTTAAGGATTCCAAATTATTAGATGAAGAGACTAACCAAACTACTGAGGGAAGTGTAAGTAAAATGTAATCAAATGACTGTAGATGCAATCCACTAATCATAGATGCAAGTCCCATCCAGGAAATCTCCTCACAGTGACAAGTAAGCCAGTGCTTGACCAAACAACTAGACCACATAACCTAGCCAAATTGACACATGAAATTAACTGTCACATCACTCATTAGATGACAACTAAGTGAACAGAGTAGAGATTTCCGTGGCTGCACACATCTAGTAATACAGATTTTACAGAATTAGTCCAAGAACATCACTAAAGAGAATCCAGTGTAAATAACAATACAGCACCTACAAACCTTGTGGAGAGTGGAGAGGTAGGGATCTGGTTTCCAGACAAGTCATATTATATTCTCTAAAATGCCAAGACATTTTATTTTCAGATGTGCATGGAACATTCCCCAGTATAGACCATATGATTGACTAGAAAACAAGTTTTAATATATTCAAAAGTATGGAAATAATAAAAAGTATATTCTTTAATCACAATGGAGTTATAATTTAACTAACAAAATGAAGATAATTTGGGGAAATTGCAAGTATTTGGAAATTAAACGTATTTCTAAACAACCCATGGATGAAAGAAATGAGGAGGTACATCAGAAGTATTTTGATCTGAATGAAAATAAGACCACAAAAATTAAAAATGCATGAAATGCAGTTGCAATTGTGCATAGCAAAAATTATAGCTTTAACTGATTATATTACTAAAAAAGAATAATCTCAAATAAAATACTGTCATATTTAGTATACTGATGAATGGCTGAATAAAAAGTGGTATATCCATACAATGAATTATTAGTCAACAATAAAAAGGAGTTAATTACAGATACATACTTCAAGATAGATGAATCTCAAAAAACATTATATGAAGTGAAAAGATCCAGATATATAAGATCATATATTATATGATTACATTTTTGTGAAATATCCATAAAAAGCAAACTTGCAGAGACAGAAATTAAATTTGTGGTTAGGGTTGCTTGGAGCTAGGGGTGGAACAGAAAATACTTGTGAATGAACATAAGGCATTTTATTAGGGAAATGCAAATGTTCTAAACCTGAATTATGGCGATGGTTGTAGCACACAGTAAAGCTATTAAAAATCAATAAATTGCATATTTTAAATGAATGGATTTTATGATATATAAAACAAACCTCATAAAGCTATTAAATAAGCAAAAGCTACATGCACCAATTAAAAGACAAGTAATATCTACAACCTCTGTACAAGGTAGACAACAAATATTATTCTAATGAATTGAGAATATAACTGGATGATTAGCTTCAAAAGAGTTAAACAGAATTACTACATAACTTGGATTTTCTACTCCTGGGTGTATCCCCAAAAGAAGTGAAAAGATACAGTCAAACAAATACTTTTACATGAATGTTCATTGCAGCATTTTTGACAATAACCAAGAAATAGCAACAATGCAATGCCCATTGATGGATGAAAGGATAAACCATTTAATATTCCTCAGCCCATAAATGAAGTAATGATTCACACTACAGAATGGATAAACCGTGAAAACATTATGCTAAGTGAAAGAAGTCAGACACAGAAGCCAGAAAGAACTGTTTCTGTTTATATGAATTATCCAATAAATTAAATGCATAGAAAAAGAAGGCAGATGTATAGGGGATAGGAAATAAGGAGATGGGACATGACTGCTTAATAGGTATGAGATTTGCTTTTGTGGCAATGAAAATGTTTTGGAACTAGATAGAAGTAGTGGTTGTACAATACTACTAATGTACTAAATGTTACACTTTAAATGGTTAGTTTTTAATGTGACTATTGGTTCAATAAAAATCACAATAAGAATCACTGCATACCTAACAGTATAGCTAAAATTAAAAATTAGTGACAAAGTGAAATGCTGAAGAGAATGCAGAAAAACTGAATCATTCAAATATTGCTTATGGGAATTTAACACAAGAGTCATGCTAGAAAACTGGTTGTTTCTCATAAAACGAAATACAACAATACTACAACTTAGCAATTATGCTCTTGGGCATTTATCTCAGACTAACAAAAACTTATGTTCACACAAAAACATATAAACCAATTATATGGGGAAAATATACCTAATGTAAACTATGAACTATAGTTAATAGTACAATTTTAATATTCTTACATCAACTATTACAAAGGTACAACACTAATGCAATGTGTAAGCAATAGGGGATATATGAGAATGCTGTATTTTTAATACGAGTTTTCTGTAAACCTACAACTTCTGTCATTTAAAAAATATTTAAAAATACAAAAATCCCACATGTACCAACATACTTAGCAAGGCTACTCATAATAAACTGGAAAGATGGCCTTTAATAGTTGGATACTTAAACTACAGTATGTCCATACCATCGAATACTACTCAGCAATATAGAAGAATGAACTAATAAACACATGGCAACTTGGATGACTCTCCAGGGAATTAGACTGAATAAAAAAAATCCAATACTAAAGTTTACATACTATAAAATTACGTTTATGAAACATTCTTGAAATGACAAAATTATAGAAATGGAAATGAGATTATTTGTTCCCAGGCCTCACAGGGGCGGGGGGTTGAAGAGAGGTGAGTGTGGATGTAAAAGAGCAACAGGAGGGGTCTGTGGTGATGATGGCCTGTGTCTCGACAGTGTCACTGTCAATATCCTGATTGTTAAATTGTGCTATAGTTGCAGGATGTTACCATTGGGGGAAAGTGGGAAAAAAGAGCAGAAATTTTTATGTACTACTTCTTGCAACTGTATGGGAATCTACAGTTATTTCAAAATAAAAAAGTTTAAATTAAAATAAAATAGTATTGAAGTGTTGCACCAACAAGAAATACACAAATCAGTATATCTTTGTTTTGCTCAGATATGGGTAAATATATTTACAGTGTTTAGACTTCATGTGAGTAAGAATGTTATCATTTCTATGGCAACCACTAAAGGAGGTACTAAAAATTTTACATAAACTTCATTCAAACTAAG
The DNA here is from genome assembly GCF_030445035.2 of Dasypus novemcinctus. NCBI lineage: Eukaryota > Metazoa > Chordata > Mammalia > Cingulata > Dasypodidae > Dasypus > Dasypus novemcinctus. The sequence goes on along the minus strand of NC_080686.1, from coordinate 11,224,431 downwards.
AGAAGATAAAAATAGAGAATCCTCTTCCTCCTCACAATAACAAAAAATAGGAAAATAAACCATATGCTTTCAGAATTGTCCTTGATTTGGAGGTTTCCTTATCTCAACTGAATCTTCTGTAAAGAACAGATAACTAGTCAGTGACTTACAAACTGCCCTCTTACTTCCCCAACCTATTAAGGGCAAAACCAGAATGTCAGGGTAATCCACTTGCTGATTTCCCTGCTAAAGTAGCCTCTGATTACCCTCAGGGGGCAATTGAGGTGTTACTCAGGGATAATTGAGGAATTAACCCTTAGAAAACATTTTTTTTCTCCATAATTGTAGCTTCAAGGAACATAAAACTAACTTACTGAAATTTTGCTGCCAACAAGAAGCACCAAAGTTGTAAAGGAAATAAAGGAAAAATGGTTACATAGAGGCTGCAAAGAACATCCAAACACCATCTCTGAGAAAGCTCAAATGGCCATCTTGTTATTCCTAACTCCTTAAAAGAACACTCTTCAGAGCCATTCGCTCCCTATTTCATCGTGGACCTGATAAAATGATTCACGTAGTATAGGGGTAGCTAGAACCCAATAGTTAAACGGCCTAAGCATCCTGGGTACTTCATTGCTGTATCTGGGACAGCATAACTGCACTCAGCTTCCAGGGGATGAACTTGATCCCACTGACCCATGGGCCAGCTAATCTGCACATGTAACATGATAGGTATGCCGCTGTAAGAGCCAATCTTATATTCTGATAGTAGTAACATTTAAGCAGCTCCCGTGTAAACAGAGGAGTGGAGAGAACACAGGAAGCTTAAGGGAGCAGGAGCAGAGAGAGAGCAGAGGAAGGGAAAGAGCATGGAATCAACTCAGCGTGCATCAATTCCCCATGGCTCCCCATGCCTTCTTCTTTGCTAATGGCCCTGACTCCCCCGCTCTGGCTGAGAACCTCGGACCCCGCCTTTGGCATAGCCAGCAGGATCCTCCAAGCATGGCGAGCTGAGCTTCAGTCCTGGTGGAATTGACAGTGCACAATGGGGGTGGGCTGTGGCCCCCTTCGGGCCTTTGGTATCCGGTGGCAGTGAGTCTCCTGTAATGGGCCCCTCCAGGGGCCTGGGACAGGGTTCATCTCACTCCAGTTTATTGCGAAGGTACTGGAATCTTTGGGAGCTGTGTTAACTCTTTCCCAGGAGGAATGGGCTGGGAAAGTGCCCTGGTTGTTCCTGACTATGCTGTGAGAGCAGCACAAGGAAATTTTGGCTGTGCAAGCCCGCGTTCAGAGACTTACAGGGCGGCAGGAGGGACTGGAGGCCCACCTGAGTGTGTCGGAGGAGAGGTTCTCCGAGGGACCAACGGTGCTGTACTTGTGATAAGCCCCAGGTGGGGTCCCCACACCACCCCCAGGGCTCTGTGTGGGATGATATGGTGCAGTGCTGGGGAGCTCCCACAGACTGTTACTAATGCGCCCTTATATGGACCTGGTTCAGATTGTGCGTGAGATGGGAATGCACTGAATGGTGTTCCAGGCAGATTACACGGGCCTGGACAGTGAACTCTTTTCCATCTGTATGAAAGATGTGATTCTGGCTACAGCTCCACCAGGTACTTTTGGTTCCTTAGCAGTCTTCTTAGCCCCATGCACAGAAAAGCAAGAACTTGGAGTCCAAAAGGTCCCTCCCCCTTCTGGAGAAGCACGAGGAAGGGGCTGAAAGTGACCCCAGCAAATGTGGGCAGATCCCATTGCTGCCAGTGTGAATCCAGATAACATAAAGCAGCAACCCAATGAAGTGCCAATAGCTCTCTAGAAGGAGCTGATGCCAGAGCAGCAGTACACAAAGTTGCAGGGAAAGACCCCACTAGCGGGACATCCTCACCATTTACAAGATGTTTTACAGGCAGAAACAGGACAATGTCTCTGAAAATTGGCAAGTGGGCCAAGGAAACTAATTGGGAGGTTGGATGACTGGAGGCCACACATAGTTCCCCATGTGGTCTGTCCAGAAGCCCGATGGAACGTGACACGTGACGGTAGATGACTGTGACCTGAATAAAGTGACTGTACCTTTACATGCAGCAGTGCCATCAGCGACTGAAGTCATGGATCAGCTATCACATGTGTTGGGACAATATCATTATGTGGTGGATTTAGCTAATGCTTTTTTCTCTGTAGATATTGCACCAGAGAGTCAAGATCAGTTTGCCTTTACATGAGAAGGACACCAGTGGACCTTTCTGGTGCTTTGTCAAGGGTATCTTCATAGCCCAACCATCTCTCATGGTTTGATTGCTCAGGATCTCTCTACTTGGATGCATAAGTCCTCTGTCATGTTATGCTAACCTCTGATTTTGTTTCAGATTTAGAAGAAGCAGCCAAGGACCTATGAGACAGGCTGATGACATGGGGTTAGGCAGTCAATGAAGCAAAGGTCCAAGGGCCTGGAGAATCTGTCAAATTCTTGGGAGTTGTTTGGTCAGGTAAGACAAAAGTTATCCCTGAGGAAGTAATGGATAAGGTAAAAGCATACCCCTGACCTACTACTGTAAAAGTGCTACAGGCGTTTACTGGCCTCTTAGGATATTGGAGGGTGTTTACACCTCATTTTGGCACTGATACTCTGCTCCTTATTTGCCCTCCAGAAGGAGGGAAGTGTTTGGGATTGGACTGAGACCCAAGCGCATGCTTTTCAAGCTTCCAAGCAGGCAGTTGGTCAGACTCAGGCCTTGCAAGTTATTGATCATTCCTTGCCTTGTCATGATGTGTGGTATGGCTGGGGCCTCCGACAAACACATGGGAAATGCAGAGTATCCATAGGATTTAGATCCCAACTATGGGAAGGGGCAGAACTCGGCTCTTCTCTCATTGAGTGCCAGTGAGCAGCAGTGTATGCTGCCCCCCAGGCATGTGAAGTGCTTACAGGACCACAACGAGTCCTAGTACGAACCTCCCTCCTTGTGGGAGGATGGGTACGTCACAGTCGAATGCCCCTAGGACTGGGGTGGCTCAGATGCCCACATTGGCCAAATGGGGAGCAGCGGGGAAATGTTGAGTACTAAACTAAAGTTTAGACACCAGCACCCTCTTGCCTCTTTGACATTTACAATTAGCTTTCATTCAACTGCTGCCGAGCATGAACTATATCTATATATCCTGGCATTGTCTGTTTATTCTCAGGATGCACTGAAGTTTTTCCTTATTGTAAGGCAGATGCTATAACAGTAGTTTAAAAAACTTCTGGAAAATGTATTCCCCAACTGGAGAATGGCTTCAAGGCACCCGTTTTGCAGGATAGTTCACACAAGTTGACATTATCATTGTCCCTATCACCCTCAATCCTCTTGACAGGTAAAGAGAATACACATCATATTAAAGCTTAAACTATCTAGATTAACAAGAAAACCAGTTTACCCTGGCCTAGAATTCTTCCCCTGCCTTATGGCCATGTGGAGTATACCTTTTGGAAAGTACAAACGCCTTGTGAAATTATTACAGGGAGACCATTGTCACTGGGAGTTCACCTCAGCAATATTCCACATTCACTCAGCAAGATGTGATTCAATATTGTAAATCCCTAACGACTTATGCAAAATTTCTCTCTGATAAGTGAAAGACGCATCTCCAGATCCAAAACTCCCTCAGACTCCTCACCCCCTAACTCTCCAAGACTTGGGTCTACTGGAAATGACATCTATATAAGAGGACTTTAGAAAATTGGTGGAAGGGACTTTACCAAATACTGCTAACCTCTTACACAGCAGCCAAACTGCAAGCAGTAGAACAGTGCTTCCACATTTCACAGGAAAGACGGCTTCTTCCATGGCACCAGGTCCTGTGAGGAGAAGGAAATCTAAAGCTTACACTGACCGGAGTGAGAAACAGATAACTTCTGCACAAGAACAAGGAACAAGAACTCATGAGACCTTATATTCCTAACCTAGTCCTAATAATCCTGAAAACAGAATTATGCTTGAATTTTTGGTCTTTTTGTCACCCATCTGACTACCTTTCCCTTCTTGTACAAACAACTTTATTACTCCTTAATACATTGCTAAGTACAAAAATCTAACCCCATTATTCATATATGCAATGAGTAAGTTACAGTTACTAGGCACCTTTTTCTCCCCTTTGCTGACTTGGAAAGCTAATGTTACCATCTGTTTTTCACATGGCATTGCAAAATGGGGAAACTTGCTCAACGTTGGATTTGTCGTCAGAGACCTCAAGCCGTCCATGGTGGTAGTGATCCCACTGTCCTCCTGATCACCAGCGTTTCCTTAGTTCTAAATGCCACCATCTTTACTAATCTTACTGTTTCCACAGCGTTTTGAGTAAAGCTATTGGAACTACAAAAATTATTTCTTCTGCCTTGTACAGTCTCACAGAAAGAACCAATGCCACTGCTGATACCTCATCCTGGCAAAGGACACCATGAAGCTACTTGGGGATCTCTGGCACTTTTCTCATAAGCCTCCCTGATCTGACAAATACTTTAAAGAAAATGGTCCTGCCAATAATACTGAAATACCAATTACTTACCATTTATACTGGAGAAAGATTCATTTTGGAGAATAATCTAAATGCACCAAAAACTTAACTGATCTTGTAGCTTCAAACAGCAAACTTTGTCCTTGAGACAGACGCAGATGTGGGCCAAGGGGGTGAGCACCTGCTTCCCACATGGGAGGTCCTGGGTTTGATCCCTGGTGCCTCCTTCAAACAAACAAACAAACAAACAACAAGCAAAACAAATGACAAAACCAACTCAGGGAAAAGTATCCTTGACGGATGATCCATAAGTAATAATATCCTTAATGGGATCCTTTCTGTTCCCTCAAGGGTATAATTTCATATGTGTAGGAAGCCATAACTATCTTTCATGGGCATTAACCTGAGGGATTCAGGCCAATCACTGGTTATTGCTTTTGACAGGTTACTTCAGATCTCTGGGAGCCTGGCTCTGAGAGCAACCATTATTCAAACTTAGAGAGGAGATTTAAAGACAGTATGCTTTCTCAGAGATTCAGAGAACATTTGAAGGACTGCATGGGCTGGGAAGGGGCAGAGTCGAGAAAGTGCACCACTGGGGAGGTATAGGAACTCCTGGCTCCCTTCCTAGACCCTCCCTCCTCCCAGGTGAGTTTTCAACCTGCCTGTGCTGCCTTTGTGGGTCCCTGACATTATTCCAGCTGGGAAAGACTGACATGAGAAATTCCTCACTAGTATGGCCTTCTCCCCCCTAAATTTGCCATCCAGCTGAAAGCAGCTTGAGATAATGAAAGCAATGCAAGAAACAATAGAGGTGCATGACCTGTAGCAAAGACTTACCTGTGTTAAGTCTTACAGTGGAGTACCCAGGAGAGGGAGAAGATTTATTTCCTGGGAAGAAGGAGGGGCATAAGTATGGAAACTCCTAAGGCCACTAGCAAGCATAAGTCCAGGACAATACACAGACCCAGAAAAGACAGTGGGGGATCCTGCACTTTGAGTTTGCCTTGGGCTGAACTTTCTGATGGAAAAGCCAAACTAATAGAGAGCAGCAGCATACAAAGCAAATTGGCAAAGATGATGAAAGGATTTTTTGCTTAGATCTGCTTGTTAACTCCTGACACTTAAGAAAATCTCTGTCATATTGCCAGCTGGTTACAAATTCAAGAACCAGACATCTTAGGGAATAACTTCCAGAGACAACATTTTAAAATGTTAAAATATACAATGTGCAACAAAAGATTACAAGATAAACAAATAAAAAAAAAAAAAACAAGATAAACAAATAAACAGTAAATGATGCCCCATCCAAAGTAAGAGGATAAAAATACAGAAAACACGAAGAAAGAAGACCAGACTCTGGACGTACTGCACAAATATTTTTAAAAATGATCTTCAATATGTTCAAGATGAAGGAAAAAACAGAGAAAGAACTAAGTATAACAGGAAAACAATGAATGAATGGTATAAAAATCTTAATAAAGAGATAGAAATTTTAAAAAGAATCAAGTGCAAATAAGGAGTTGAAAAGCACAACTGAAATAAAAAATTCCCAGGAAGATTTTGACAACATTTTAGAGCTGGCAGAAGAAAGAACCAGTGAACTCAAAGACAAGACAATTGAAATGAATAAGGCTTAGGCACAGAATGAAAAAAGAATTTTTTTAAAAAGCAAAAATAGCCTAAGAAACCTAGTGGGGCACCATCAAGCATACTAATATGCATTATGGGGGTCCCAAAAGGAGAAAGAACAGAGCAGAAGGAATGCTCAAGGATAAAATGACAGAAAACACCCCAATGTCAACAAAAGACATGAATATGCAAATTCAAGGAGACCAGACAACACCAAACAGGATAAACTTGAAGAAAAAACCTACAACATCACACACTGATCAAATTGTCAAATGCAAAAGGCAGTTCTGAAAGCTGAAGTGAAAAGAAACATGCTATATACACAGTGTCCAATAAAATTGACTGTAAATTTCTCATTCAAAAAAAACAAGCAGAAAAGAAGGCAGTGGGTTGAAGTACTTAAAGGACTGAAAGAAAATAATTGCCAACCAAGAATTTTATATCTGGTGAGATTCTTTCTAAAATTAAGGCAAGATTAGTACATTCTCAGAAAATAAATAAAATTAAATAAAATAATATAATATAAAACTGAAAGAGTTCATCAACTCTAGATTTGCCTTAAAAGCAAAGCTAAAGGAAGTTCCTCAGAATGAAAGGGAAGGACATTAGAGAGTGTTACAAAGCAGTCTATGAAGAAATAAAGACCTCTAGTAAAGGTAACACTTCACCAAACAGCAACAGAATACATATTCTTCTCAAGGGCACAAAGATTGTTCTCCAGGGTAAATCATAACTTAGGTCACAAAAGAAGTCTCAATAAATTAAAAAATATTGAAATCATACAAAGTAACTTCTGTGACCATGTATTGAGAAAAAATTTAATGAGAATTGTTCCAAACCTAAAAGTGAAATTATCATGCAGGAAGCTTCGTTAATCAACACACCAGTGCCTCACTGGTCAGCACTTTCCACATTTCAGGAGTGATGAGAACTAGAACAGTGGGCACACTGGGCATGTTTTGTAACAAATAAGAACAGATAGGGTGCATTCTGGGCAGAATTGTGGTCCTCCCTGGGAAGGCTGGTCCCTTTTTCAGGAATTGATGCATAAACCTTGGAAAGTACTACCCAGGGAGGGCTGTCTTCCTCCCTGGGAAAGCTGGCCACTTCCTCAGGAATTGATGCAGTACTTGCAAGTTGGCATCTATGGCACTGAGTTCATTGATTATGAGCACAATAAAAGGGACAGTTTCTGGTCAGTCCAGTTGAAGTCCCACCCTAGGAGAGGGTGCTCTGCACAGGTGTTGCTTTCAGTCAAGACCCTGGTACTGGCTGCTGATTCGGGGCTTCCCAGCCGTGAGCTAGGTGTTAGTGAGGTTTTATGTAAGACTCTTCTATTTTTCTATCTTTCTGTTATTTTGTGACTCTGATCAATATTGATTTAATCTTTTCACTGATTATGATATTCTTGTTTCTCAGGCTAATTGTCAGGATAGACTTATTAAACTAGATATGCATATATATATATTTATTTTGCATCCAATTGGGAATCTGGCTGGAGGTGGACCAGGTATATCGGTGTGTCCCTGGGTTTGGTGAGCTTGTGAATGTATGTGCACGTATCATGAGGAATTGGGATATAGCAGATGGACCCGTTTATAGATAATCCCTCCCTTATTTTGTATTTTCAGTTAACAAAGGTTCACTAACTAGGTATTTATATTTATATTCATATTCATATTCATATTTATATTTATATTGCATCCAATTGGGACTCTGGCCGGAGGTGGACCAGGTATGTCAGTGTGTCCCCCAGTTTGGTGAGTTTATATCTATAGTTTATATATCATAAAGGATTATGATGCAGCATTTGGACCCCTGTTTGTAGACAATCCTTTGCTTATTTTATATTCTCCCAATTATTAACAGAAGTTTAATAAAATAAATAAATACATGTCTGTGTATTGCTTTCTTATGCTTGAGTTAATTGTGTTATTATATCAATCTCTCTCTCTCTCTCTCTCTCTCTCTATATATATATATATATATATATATATATGTAAGACATTAGCAAAGCATTTTATCTAGCAGAACAGACCACAATGGAATTAACTAGAAATCAATAACAGAAAGAGAAATAGAAAATTCACAAATACATGGAAGTTAAAAGTTGTATTCTTAAACAGCTAGTGAGTTAAAGAGAAAATCATGAGGGAAATTAGGAAACATCTTGAGATAAATGAAAATTAAATACAGCATACCAAATTGTATGGAATACAACAAAGGCAGTGCTGAAAGAGAAATTTATTCTTCTAAATATTTACATTAAAAAGGAAGAAAAATCTCAGATCAGAAACCTAATCTCAACACTGGAAGAATGAGGTAAGAAGAGCATACTAAATATAACACAAGCAGAAAGAAGGAAATAACAAATAAAATTAGAGTGGAGAAAAGTGAAATGGCTAATAAAAAACAATAAAGAGCATTAACAAAACCAAAATTTCATTCTTTGAAAAGAGCAATAAAATTGACAAAATTTTAGTTAGACCGGGGAAGAAAAAGAGAGAATACAAATAATTAAAATCAGAAATGAAAAGGGATGGATTACTACCTTCCACAAAAAAAATAACAAAGGATATTATGAACAACTCTACAGCAACAAATTGGATAACATTAATGAAATGGACAAATCCCTAGTAACCACATAAAGCATCTACACTGAAATAGGAAGAAATAGAAGATCTTAACAAACCAATCACTTGTAAAGAGATTAAATAAGTAATCAAAATCCTCCACCCAAAAGAAAAGCCCATTACCAGTTGGTTTCACAGGAGAATTTTACCAAAAATTCCAAGAACTGAACCCCAGTTCTGCTCTAACTCTTCCAAAATTGAAGAGGAGGCAACACTGCCTAATTTATTCTATGAGGCCAGTCACCCTTATTACAAAGCCCCATAAAGATACCACAAGCAAAGAGAATTACCAACCAATATCTCTTAGAATATGGATGCAAAAATCCTCAACAAAATAATAGAAAACTAAATCAAACAGCATATGAAAAGAATTATGAACAATGATCAAGTGAAATTTATCCCTGGCCAAAAAGTGTGGTTCAACATAAAATCAATGTAATAAACCAGATTAACAAAGTGAAGGGAAAAAAAACAAATAATCAACTCAATTAATGCAAAAAAAGAAGGATTTGGCAAAATCCAGCACCTCTTCTTGATAAAAACACTTTGAACATTAGAAATAGGAGGAAACTTCCTCAGCATGATAAAGGACATATATGGAAAACCCACACCTAACATCCTATTTAATGGTGAAAGTCTGAGCACTTTCCCTCTAAGATCAGGAAAAAGATAAAGATGTCCATTGTCATCATTGTTCTGGAAACTCTTGCCAGACCAACTGGGCAAGAAAAAGAAACAAAGGCCATCCAGATTGGACAGGAAGAAGTAAAACTTGCCCTGTTTGCAGATGAGATGATTCTATATCCTGATAATCCCAAAAACTACAGCAAAACACTTAGATCTAATAAATGAATTCAGCAAAGTTGGTGGGGTATAAGATCAACACCCCAAAATTAATAGTGTTTCTATACATAAGCAATTACCAATCAGAAGAAGAAACTAAGAAAAAAATCCATTTATAATAGCACCTAAAAGAATCAAATATCTAGGAATCATTTAACCAAGGATGTAAAAGATTTGTATACATAAAATAAATACTGCTGAAAAAAAAATCAAAGGAGACCTAAATAAATGGAAGGATGTTCCACATTCATGGATTGGAGGGCTAAACATCTTTAAGATGACAATCTTGCCTAAACTGATCTATAGTTAGTTTCCACACAATCCCAATCAAAATTTCAACCTTCTTCTAGGCAGAAATGGAGATGCCAATCATCAAATATATATGAAAGGGCAAGAGACCCCTACTAGCCAAAGTCATCTTGAAAAAAGAAGGATGAAGCTGGAGAAATCACACTTTCAATCTTAAAACTTATTACAAAGGCACATAAATCCAAATAGCATTTTACTCATACAATGACAGACATATAGACCAGTGGAATCAAACTGAAAGCTCAGAAATGAACCTTCACATCTATGGCCAACTGGTTTTTGACAGTGGAGCAAAGAACACGAATTGGGAAAAGACAGTCTTTTCAACAAATGGTGCTAGGAAGTTGGATCTCCATTTGCAAAAACAAGAAGGCGGACACCTACCTCATGTCCGATACAACAATCAACTCTAAAAGAATCAAAGACATGACTATAAGAGCCAGAACTATCCAATACCTAGAAGAAAATGCAGCAAAGCATCTTCAGTACTCTGGGTTAGGAAATGAACTTACACACAATGCAAAAGAAAAAAAATTAAAAATAGAGAAGTAGCACCTCATAAAAATTGAAAACATTTGTGCCTCAAAAGACTCTCATGAAAGTAAATCAACAACATACACAATGGGAGAAAATCTTTGGAAACCACAAGTTTGATAAGGATGTAATAAACAGAATATATAAAGAAATCCTTCATAGATTCCAAATAGGAATCCATAGACAATCTAATTTAAAAATGGGCAAAATACTTGAATAGAAATTTCTCCAAAGAAGATATACTAATGGATAAAAAAGCACATAAAAAGATGCTCAAAATCTTTAGTCATTAAGAAAATGCAAGGGAAGCAGACTTGGCCCAGTGGTTAGGGCATCTGTCTACCACATGGGAGGTTCGTGGTTCAAACCCTGGGCCTCCTTGACCCATGTGGAGCTGGCCCATGTACAGTGCTGATGCGCACAAGGAGTGCCCTGCCACGCAGAGGTGTCCCCCGTGTTGGGGAGTCCCATGTGCAAGGAGTGCGCCCCGTAAGGAGAGCCGCCCAGCACGAAAGAAAGTACGGCCTGCCCAAGAATGGCACCGCACACACAGAGAGCGACACAACAGGATGATACAACAAAAAGAGATGCAGATTCCCGTGCCACTGACAACAACAGAAGTGGACAAAGAAACAAGACGCAGCAAATAGACACAGAGAACAGACAACCAGGGTGGGGGTGGGGAGGAGAGAAATAAATAAATAAATCTTTAAAAAAAAAAAAAGACACAGATTCCGGGTGCCGCTGATAAGGATAGAAGCGGTCACAGAAGAACACACAACGAATGGACACAGAGAGCAGACAACTGGGGGGGTGGGGGCAAAGGGGAGAGAAATAAATAAAAATAAATAAATCTTAAAAAAAAAAAAAAAGAAAATGCAAATCAAAACCAGAATGAGCTTCAGGTTTATAACCATTGGAATGATTAATATTAAAGAATGGAAAATTACTGGTGTTGGACAGGATGTAAAGAAAGAGGAGCACATTCATTACTAAGGGGAATGTACAATGGTACAGCTGCTATGGAGGACAGTTTCGAGATTCCTCAGAAAGCTAAGGATAGAATTACCATATGACTGAGCAATCCCACTACTAGGTATATACCAAAAGAATTGAAAGCAGGGACTTGAACAGATATTTGCATGCAAATATTCATAGCAGCATTATTCACAATTGCCAAAAGATGGAAGCAACCGAAGTGTCCATCACCTGATGAATGGATAAATAAAATGTGGTGTACGTGTAGAATGGAATAATATTCAGCCATAAAAAGAATGGTGTGCTGATACATGCAACAACATGGATGAACCTTGAAGATAACAGGTTGAGTGAAATAAGCCAGATACAAAAGGACCAATATTGAATGATCTCACTGATATGAAATAATTAGAGTAAGCAAGTTCATAAAATCAGAATCTAGAATATAAGTCACCAAGGCATCTGGTGGGTTAGGGAATGGAAAGTTAAGGTTTTAAATGTCCAGGATTCCTATTTGGAACAATGGTAATGCTTTGGTGATGGATGGTGGTAACGGTGGCACAACACTGTGAATGTAATTAACAGCACTGAAATATAGATCTTAAAGTGATGAAAAAGGAAAATAGTAGGTTGTACTTAAAATTACAGAATATGTTTTTTAATCCATGCAACTGCACTACACAAACAACAGTGAAACCTAAGTTAAACCATGGCATATAATTAATAGAACATTTATAAAAATGTACTTTCATCAATTGTAACAATTGTACCACAACTAATGCAAGGTGTTAATAATAGGGTAATATGTGAAAACCTTGTATCATATGCATGACTGTTCTGTAAACCCACAACTTTCTCAAATAAAAAGAGATGTTTATTTTCAATTTCAATCAGAAATAATACAAAATTAAACCATACTGAGATATATTTTCATATCCACCACATTGGAAATTTTATAGTCCCAAAATATGATATTTGAGGGTGTGGAACAGTAGGAAGCCTTATCTACTTTTGACAGAAATATAAACTAGTAAGAATGTTTTAGAAGACAATTCACATGATCTAGTGTTACTGAAGTTATTCCTTAATCTGGCAATTCCACTTCCAATTACAAAACCTACCAAAATTTTTGCATTTATAAACTAGGAAACATAGATGAAGGTGGCATTGTTTCTAGCAAAACTGGAAATAACCCTAGTGCCATTGAATAGTAGAATGGATAAGTTTAGTATCATATCATATTATATCATACATATCATATCATATCATATTGTATACTATGGAATATTATACAACAGTTAAGAATAGTAAACTTCAGCTATATACAATCACATGCATGATGATCAAAGATCTATTTTAACAAAAAGAGGTATGTCTTAGAGCTATGGTTCTCAAATTTGTGCATGCATTAAAATCACCAAGTTAAGAGAGTTTGCTGTACCCCATCCCAAGAGTTCCTAATTCAGTATTTCTGGGTTGGGTCTAGAAATTTACATGTCTAACAAATGCTGACATTGCTGGTCCGCTGACCTACATTTTGAAAACACCAGCATATATTATTATTCTAGTCATAGGAAGCTAAAAAGTGTATAGACAATACATAGCATATTTAGGAGTCAGAAACATGAACCAACTATAAAGTATTGGTTGTAAGTTATAGGTTTCCATTTTATTATCAATTTATAAAACTTTACTTTGAATATATTTAGTAATTTAAAAGTTTTGAAGAAACAGAAGTTTAAATTTCTAGTTAAAGTTTATAAAAAATAACAGTATTGAATATATTTAATAATAAGGTTTTGAAGCATTAGAAATTCAAGTTTCTAACTTAACATTATAAAAAAATAAACAGAATTAAAATTTAAAATCCAATATCAAAAATTGGTGAAGAAGGGAACACAGAGATTAACCATCTCTCCTTCCCCAATCCCAGCTTTCAAGGTGAGAAGCCAATATAGTTTCTGCTTATTTATTAAATATTTTTAGTAGAGGAATTTCGAGCTTACAAAACCATCATGTACAATGTGCAGAATGCCCATACATCACCCCTCCACCAACCCCTTACATTGTTGTAGAATATCTGTTACAGATTATGAAAGAACATCATTAAACTATTACTACTAACTATGGCCCATAATTTACATGTGGTGTATTTTTCTCCTTACGCTCCCCTATTATTAACACCATGTATTAGTATTGTACATTTGTTATAGTTCATAAGAGAACAGTCTCATATTTGCATTGTTAACCACAGTCCATCATCCATCACATGGTTCACTGTGTTACACAGTCCCATGCCTCGTACCATCCATCCATAGTATACACTCAGTGCTTCTCAATTTCATCACAGATTGTGCGGCCATCTCAGTAAATTTTTTTGAAGATTTACTTATTCCCTCCCCCCTGCCCTTGCCCCCATTGTCTGCTCTGTGTCCATTTACTGTGCATTCTTCTGTGTCTGCTTGTCTTCTCTTTAGGCAGCACAGGAAACTGATCCTGGGACCTCCTGGAGTGGGAGAGAGGTGCTCAGTCTCTTGCGCCACCTCACCTCCTTGGTCTGCTACATCTTTCATTGTTTCTCCTCTGTGTCTCTTTTTGTTGTGTCATCTTGCTGCACCAGCTCTCCGCTCGGGCCAGCACTCTACTCAGGCCAGCACTCCACTCAAGCCAGCTCACCATACAGGTCAGCTTGCCTTCACCAGGAGGCCCCAGGAATCAAACCCTGGACCTCCCATATGGCAGATGGGAGCCCAATTGCTTGAGCCATATCCGCTTCCCTCAGTAAATTTTTGAACATTTTCTTTAGTCCAATAGAAAAATCTCAACCCCTTATTACTGACTGTTAGCATTGATATAGTATCTTCTTTAACACTGATGCAAGAATATTACAAAATTGCTGTTAACTATAGTCCATAAGTTACGTTAATTGTATTTTCCCCATGATTCACCATATTATCACCTTGTAATAGTGGTGTGCATTTGTTCTAATTCATAGAAGAACTTTCTTGTATTTGTACTACTAACCATGATCCTCATCCACCACTAGGTTCAATATGTTATACAGTAACCAGATTATTTTCTAGCTTTCTTCAGACTGACATTTACATCCATAGACTACCCCTTTCAGCCACAATCACATTTATAAATCAGCCATGTTTGTTCTACTCACTATAATGTATGACCATCAGCTCTATCCATTTCCACACTTTCACAGTCAAGCTGTAACAATTCTACATACATGAAGCATCAGTAAATAAAAGAATAGAAATACAAACATATTATTTGTTCTCATGGAGATAACCTTCAAAATCATAAAAATCGATACTTCTAAAGAACGAAAAATGGATAAGAATGAAGACGTTTGCTTTTGCTTTTAAACTGAGACTGTTTGAAAGCTAGATTAAAAATTACAAAATAGTTGTAAACAAATATCTGTACACATAGTCATACAAAATTTCCTCCAGTGGCTTCCCACTCTTCTCTTACCAATAACTTGGCCAACAATCCTGCCAGCCTTAGGCTCTGCCTCTTCTTCAAGCCTTTTTTTGCACCACTTTCCCCATGTTCTTTACTGTCCTAACACAGTGCCTTCCTTTAGTTCCTATATGTTCACTAGACCCCGTTCCATTGAAAATTCTTTCAATGTAAAATGCCTTCTTTCCCTTACTCTCCTTTCAATTATCTAATAGAATTCAACCCTTTGAATCAATTCAAACCCTATTTCATCAAAGTATCTTGACTTCCAAAAAAGGACTGTTTTCTTGTTAAACAACTTTGTAGCATCCTTCATCCTGAGCCCCTTCCTCAATTTGTAATTGTATTTGGAGGACAATATACAAATTTTCCTTAAGCTCCTGTGAGATCACGGGCTCTGTCTGTTTTGCTCACTATTGTCTCTCCAACAACTAACCCAGTACTTTTCATATATTGTTTATTAAATATGTGCTAAGTAGTACATGAGCTAACATTTAAGTCAAGTCTCCTAAAATCCCATATGCCCACTTGAATGGAAGTTCTAGGTGACTGTCTATGAAAGAAAAAGTAAAAGAGAAATTAAATAATTACATTTCCCGTTGTCCCATTTATCTTAGGCATATGCTCTTTTTCAATTCAACCAAGTGCAATAAACTTTGGTTAAGAAATATACTCAGAGTTATTACACCTTTTTACTTGTAACTCTAGTCCCAAGGAAGAGAACTAATACCTGTATCACAGACTTACCATGCTAGTTGAGAATTTGGCTGCTGCCCTTGTTGTATTTGGAAAACATAGCTTGACCAGCAAAATATCCAAATTTGCAGAAGAGTCATGTTGTAACAAGGATTGACTGTGCTGTTACCTTTTGGCAGGGAGAGACAGAAAATCTGCCTTGCTTGTCCTGGCTCCTATCCCCTGCCCTCTTGTGTGGTAATAAATCCCCTGCCCCAATCTTAGAAATAACAGCAGTAAGAACAGAGACAGAACCTTATATAAAAGAAGCCCAGAACTACCAGTACCCTTAAGATGCTTCACAACAAAAGTAATTCAGGGTTACCTTAGAAATGTGGCGCCCAAAGGTCAACATTCATGTTTCTGAAATAAAACTTGTTGTTGTTGGATTTTCAGTGGTCAAAGTAGTTCCTTTCAAAAATGTTTTTATAACAGTAAATTATGTCACTTAGGGTATGTAATGTGATCTCTAACAGTAAGAGCTACCATTAATTCAGCTCCTCTGCTTGCATGCCTCAGAGTAAGAGAACTAAGGAGTGATGGATGAGAGCATGGGTTCTGGAGTCAGACTAACAATTCAATTCTTGTCTGACTCACCTATGCGGCAATCAACTTGGGCAATACTTGTGTAAATTGGTGACATTATCAGGGCTGAGTTAAAGGGATTATCATGCTGATAAAATAAAATACAACCTGATAAATTGCTTAGCACACTTTCTAGCACATAATAAGCCTGTAATAAATATTAGCTTGTTTCATTACTGCTTTACGCTGGGAACTATGTTTAGCACATAACATATTTCATCTTAAGTCTTTACAACAACTCAGCAAGATAATGATCAATATCTCCATGTTAGCAGTGAGTTAATGGGAGTTAAACAATTGCCCCAAGGTCACTTAGCCAGCAAGTAACTCTAGTCATTATTCAAATGCAAACCTATCCATCATCCAGGTCTGTGATCTTTACAGCAGTCTAAAAGATCCATGATTTAATGGGTACTTGGACTCATTCATGTTATTTTATATTATATCATCAACCAAGAACAACTCTCCCAGTCCACATAAGGGCTATTATTGTCTGACTTACAGTTATTACACACTGATTGACACATCACCGAGGTCAATAAAGGTTTTCTCTGCTAAGATTCAGTTGAAAGACCAATATTTAGAACAATTGTTATGGATATGAACTCTAGGTCTCTATTGCACTAACTGTAAAATAAGTCTCAGAAAGTTGTATGAGATTTAAATAATAGTCATAAATTTTGTGAGATAGGTACTCAATAAGTGTTTTTCAAAAAATAGTATCGATATATACTTTGAAGGAAATATTATAGATGTATGTGTGGATGGATAGTTGATTAGATAGATAGATAATAGATAGACAGATAAATGGAAAACACCTGGAATGCTTGCAACTTGAAAAAAATTACTCCCACCTCAAACTAAATCTTCAGTCCACCTTCACACTCATTTGTGCCCTTTCAGTCTCTCAGTCATCCAAGTGCTTTGCTCCTTCCCTAATTGCTTCTTATAAAATTTTACGATTAGAAGAGCCGTGAGTTCTAGATTATGCCCACAAGGCTATGTGAGTAATTTATTGCCTCTCTGAATGTCTGGTATTTATAAATTGCAGGGGGAAAACGACTCTGTAGATTTTAAGCTGCATCAGTCACAGAGGCACAGAAGCATCCCTGGAGGTGGCTTGGGTGGGACAGAAGGAAGGTCGACTACATTTTTGGACACAACTCAATCACCAACCCACCATGGGATTTCAAACACACCATTTTGTTTCTGGTTCCTTTCCAACTCAAGGACTTATGTTCATCTTTGCATTCAACTACCAGAAGATGTCTGCAGGCCTGGAGAGGGATCACCAATGCAGAAAGAGAACTCGTCCCAAGGTAAAACAGAATTCAAGAGTGCAAATCTGTCTTAAGACTTCTGGTTCTGAGTAAAAGAAAGATTGTTTTGAATTGAGCATGATATCTTTCGATCATTCATCTTCTGAGCAAACACCCGAGGTCCTAGGGTGGGGAGCCAAATTTAAGTGTAAGCAAAAATGAAAGAGCTGCCTAAGGCATTGAGATCTTGTGGCTGCCATGTCCAGTAATCTGCGTAGTAGAGTAGAGGACAAGTCTGGTGCCGAGAGGTTCTTGCCCTGGTTAGAATTAGAGCACATCAGAGCACTGAATAGATCCTAGTCTAAGCAAGTTGTATCTGCATTTCAAACAAAAAGAACTTGGAATTGTCCTGAATGATATTGCCCTGAATGATAGATGCAGGACATTATATATCCTGCCATAACCCACTGAATGGACTGGGGGAGAGTGTATACTACCATGTAAACTATAATCCATGTGGTGCAGCAGTGCTCCAAGATGTATTCACCAAATGCCAAGATTGTGCCACAATGATGAAAGAGGTGGGAGGAGTGGGGGGTGAGGGGTGGGTTTATGTGGGAATCTCTCATATTTTTTTAACCTAACTTTTTTGTGCTCTATGTATCTTTTAAAAAAAGAATTAAATAAAAATAAACTAATTAAAAATAAATTAATTAATTTTTTTAAAAAAAGAAGTCAGGAAGAATATCACTGTTCAGGATGTTCGTGGAGAGAACTTCATGGGGAGTTTGACTTCAGAGCACATTAGGCAACTATGGCCTGACTCCAGCCCAGGGAAGAAGGGAAAGGACTGTGCACACTGGCACCCGGGGGATAACTGAGGACGCTCCCCAGGGATTCTGCAGCAGCTGGAAGTCATATGAAAGGGAAGGCAATGGTGGGGGTGAAGCCAGAGAACAACTTTTCAGATGTTTTTATTTGAAAACTTCTTTATCCTCAGGCTGATACAACTTAAGAAAATGTAAGCTGCACGTAAAACAATGCATTCGTCATAAATTATATTCAATTGTCCTTTCCAATTCAAAAATCAAGTTTTCTTTTACCTAAATGTACTGGCAATCATGCTGGCATTTCCATTGTATGGTTCTTCTCTCTAAACTGACCACAAGCTTATCTGGCGAAATATGTTGAACATATACAAATTAAAGTGTTTTTATGAGGAAATAATGGGGATGGTGAGAAAACAAATCATCATTTCCAGGGTTTTTTTTTTTTTAATTCACTTTGGAATCCATTCACTTGCAGCTAGTAGAAATATCCAACATTTCTTTTTTAAGTGCAAAAAAAAAAAAAAAGAAGCCAGTCATAGTCTCAAAAGGAAATTACAAAATACATAGGGTCAGCTGCCAAACTGGGTCTCTATAATGGACTGAGAAGTAAGTTCAATTTACCGATGATATTCTACAGCGCTCAATTTCCATTTTGTCTGAAAGTAAATCAGATCTGCAGGTGTCTAGTTCAGTTATCTTTCTGACAGGTATCCTCAGAAAGTTAATAGCCACAGAACCAGGGAAGGGCTCTCTCTATGTTATGGCAGTCTTTTGTCACACGGCACGCCCATTCTCTTCTCACACTGACAGTTAATCCTGCTGTCATCTCTGATGAATTTCATGCTGCACAGTCTTGATTTCCAACACCATTGTGTCAAATCAGCAGCTTCCCTGGGGCTCAGGGATGATTTCTCACTGGCAGAAATTCTCTATTCTAACCAGCACAAAGGCCACTTTGGTTTATGTCATGGGAACTCAAAATTGACAGTTTGGTGAGTCTTCACTGTAGGAAGGTGGCCCTCACCGTGGTGTTAAAGATATTGGGGAAATTTTTGTTGCATGTGGAAGAATCAGAATTTCTGCTTTGTGCCAAAAAGTGGTATCCCTAGAGCTTCTCTGCAGGAAGGGGCTTAAGGGAAGGCATCTAATCAGAAAGAAGATTGGAGACCCTGCCCCACAGTGGTCTGGCCAGCTCGCTGCTCCTGTTGGGTCCTGGGTTTATCCAGGAGGCCTTGGGCAAGCATGAGGAAATGCAGATACCACCACTCAGCTTTGGGAACGCCATTGTTCTCCTACATTCAGGAAGTACAGTTCAAGGTGTTTTTCATCATTAGACCAGCTAACCTATTTCAGCCAATTTAAGTTAGAGCCAAGGGAAATTCACTCTTATTTAACCATTAAGAGAAGGTTGGAGTCAGGAAGGCCATGCCGTACACACCCCTCACTTGTAAGTTCTCCATTATCTTGAAGGACACACGCCTGGGATTGCTTGGGTCAAAGTCCTCCTTTGTCCCCTGGTTAAAAGTTGTTGAATCCAAGACATCTTAGATCTTTCCTTTTTTTCTTTTTAGGTGATATCCCCTGGATAGAAATGTAGTTGTCTTTTTAAGCAATGCCTACTGTTTTCCACATTCTTCAACAAAATGCCCTGATGAGGCTATGCACTGAGTGAAGGAAACGAATGAATTCCAAAATTAAAATATTCAACGCTGGTATCCACACAGAGCAAAGCCCTTGGGCATCAGGCTGGATCACTTTGGGGGGACATAGACAGGCAGGAATTTTGTCTGAAATTTGAGATAGAGAACCATACGTTCTTCTTTTCTTGATTTCTTTGAAGACGCTCAAGGATATCCATCTGTCCCATGGGATCTAAGCCCTCTCTCAGTTAGAGGTGGAGCGGGCATCACCATCACAGAATCCTCTGGATTGGGGAACAAATGATGGACTAGAGTGGACTTATGGTTATTCTACTATAGACTTATAGTTATTCTAGCAATGGAAGAACTTTTATCATTGATGTGGAGGCAGTGGCCAATGGAAGTTCTGAGGGGAGGGAGAAGGAAACACAGGCACAACTTAGGGTTATTTTTGAGGCATTGAAATAGTCCCCAATGACATTTCAATGACAGATACAGGCCATTATATACCTTGTCATAACTTACAAAATTGTGTGGGAGAGAGTTGAAACTGTAATGTAAGCTATAATCCACTTAGTGGCCATGCTTCAGTGTGTGATCATCAATTGTAACAAATCTACCACACTAAGGAAGGATGCTGTTAATGTGGGAAAGTGCAGGAGGGCATGTGGGAACCCCCTACATTTTTTATGTAACATTTATGTAATCTAACTATCTTTAAAAAACTTAAAAAAGTAAAAAATATTTAAATAAATAAAGACCCTCAGGGAGAGTTGGCTGAAGCCGCTGGCCTGTGATTTCACGTAAAAGGCAGCCAGCCACAGGTCACCGCGGAGGCTGTCGGGACCTTGTACTAGAAGTCGGATATTTGAGGTCTAACTCTCGAGCAAGACACGCTTTACCCTCTCTAGTTTACAAATTAGAGAGAAAATGTTGCTCACAGTGTCACAGGTCCCTCCCAGCTCTTACGGTTTTATTCTAGTCCCGATTCCTCTTATAACTTTACCCTTCACTTTGAAAGTGAACTGATACACTCCACCTTCCTAAATGGAGTTTGTGCATGGATGGGGAATGGCCGTGCCAGGGGAGGGAGAGAGGAATGCCTGTTGGGGGGCTCAATGACAGAAGGTCCCCATTTGAGTCCCCAACGGGCCTGGGTCTCGGCAATCAGCAGTCCAGCTACGGCTGCGGCCAAGAGCCCCGCTAGCCCCCTCCTGCTCCCAGCCATCATGGACTGCCAGCTTGCCTGTCAATTGGGTGCCCTCTATAAATTTACATCAAGGAGACGTAATACTCCCTGAGTGCCCTCTATAAATTTATGTCAAGAAGAGTGCAATGAAGTTTGAAGGAGACAAGTGGGCTTGATAATTCTTTCTCTTTAAGGTAAAACGTGGTTGTTTAATTGCAGGCCAGACAGCTCTTTTAGAAGAGTCATTCTACCCATGTAGGTATATGTGTATGTTTCTCTTAAGCAACTAAGGTATGCTTTAAGAAAATGACTAATTTTAAAAATTCACAGCAATATGAAATGATGTTTCCCCTGGTGAGTAAAATAGCCACAAGGGTCTGCCATACCAGGTCCTGGATCCCTTTTCTGGGGTAGTGGTACAACCGGGTTTTACTGGCTAGTGATGGCAAATGTCTGTGGGGGAAAGAAATGAACAAAGCCCCTGCAGAAGCCTCAGAAGTTAACGTAACCTTCCGTCCCAAGAGATAGGAACTCATGTGTATGAAAAATGGCTCCTCAAGTGGGTGAGTCAAGATCTAAATTAGGGAGATACTTTTAAGCATAGCATTATTTAGACATTGATTCTCTACATTGTCTTGGAACACTGCATGATTTACTGTGCTAAAGGGTTTTGACCTTAATGTCCATTAATTGATGACACAGATCTGGGGCAAAGAAGAGGCAGAGATGGTAAGTGAAGGCATCTAGGAATCCACTGAAGGTGCGTGACAGCCACTGGTGCAGGGTGTGTTACAAGATCAAGCTCGAAGGGCCTGGCTCCTTGTTCTCTGGGGATACCCAGGCTCCTCGAGGCCTTCTTGTGAATGAATTCAGACCAACCTGCTCCACAGTTCACCAAACATGTCCACTTGTGTGAACCAATGGAAGCTTCTACTGGGAGCAAGGCAGACACACCTCACACATGTGGAGGGAAGCAGAGAAAGTCTCAGAGGGTACATTTCTCCATGATATTTGGAAACATTGTTTTTTTTTAATTGATGGGTTTGTTTTCCTCCACTTAATTCCACTAAAGCAGGATTCTTAACCTTTTTTGTTCCACAGACCGCTTTACCAATCATCACAGACCCCTCACTAAGTCCACACTAACTGTGTATTATTTAATAACTATATCATACCCACACCAACACATCTCCACAAGAATTAGGTTTTTTTGAATTTTAATTCAAGCTCATGGACCCCTGGTTAATAACATCTGCACAAAAGACCAAGGCAACAAAGATCACCAGGTCCCACTTCAAAAAAACATAAGATGCTTATAAATTAATAACTCATGTTCATTTCCTTTTTGGCAGACCAAAAGACAAGAGCAGCTACTTAGTGACGCATCTGGGATTCTACTCAAGTGTCGACCCAGCAGTCACTCCCCACATCTGAAGATGAACCCATCACCCATAACCCACCCGGCACATAGGACAAAAGAAGACACAGAGAAGCAGAGCAAGTGGTGGGTGGATGAGGGTATGGAGATGTCCACAGAAGCTCCACCAGACACCGATGATGATTCCAAATTCACAAAGTCTCACGGGGGAAAGAAAGCAGTAAGTCAAATTGTCAAAGAGGCCATGACATGATCTACATTTGTTCATGAGTCTAATTCTCTCTTATAATGGAGAGAATTATAACTTCAAAATTTGAAATTAAACAGACACTGGTTCAAATCCAACCCCTACTTAGTCTTACTAGCAGTGTGACTTGAGCAAGTTATTGAATTTCTTTGTGTTTTCATTTCCTCATCTGTAAATAGGGGCGATAATGTCTACCTTGCAGGATTAACCACTTCGGGAGAATTAAATAAAATAAGGCATGTGAGGTGCTCAACAGCATGACCAGCTCACACGGCAAATTTAAAAGTGGCAGCTCTTATTTCCCATAATACCAGCAACAGGATAATATCCTATCTCCCAGAGTCTCTGTTATAAATTTCCCTTACTTGCCTAGCTTTTAAAGCCAACATAATGATTCTGAAATTGGGGCAATTACCAAATGAGATCAGATTGCTATTCTTGGTCTAGTCAATCTTACACTAGGTGGCAGACCTTGTTAAGAAGTTACGGGAAATACAGAAAGAAAAAGAAACCCATGATTCTTCCAAAGTTAGCCAGTAGGTGTCTCCTGGCAACCATGTATCCCTGAGCTGTGGCATTAAAGATAAATTCATTGTTGTCTAAGGTCTTGCTTGCTCACGGTACAGATAAGATCAAGACTCTGTACACATTACAAAATAGAACACTGAAGAGATGAATATCTTTTACCTTGCATGATATACTAACCATATTATATCCATTGAAAGGGAAATTAGATTACAAAAACGTAACTATGAATAATTTTCTGAATACAAGTGATTTGGCATGAAACAAATGCCACTAAAATGCTGTTCCCATGTTAAACAAGGTTTTCTGTTTGAAGAGATCTGTCATATTTACTTATCATATGTGTTAGTACTTATTTAGCAAATAATATCAGAGCTAATTCCAGACAGACACGCAAGGCCACCTGGTAAATATGGTCCTGGGAAAACATGGGCAATAATGGAGATTCCCAAACAGTGGAGGGACATCATCATACCAGTCGATGCTATTGTTTTTCACCACAATTTAACTAATACACACATATACACTTCTCCTTACATTTGGCTCTTTGCTTATAGTTACATAGCCTTATAGTTATGTGTATGCACTAAGTTATTTCCTTGTGGGTATCACCGGGTAGATGCACGTATGTTTGTATTCATACTTGTGTGTTGACTGCACATGAGAGTTCCAAACACACCCCCAGAGGCAAAGTGTTCTCCGCGTTTTTATGCTCAGAATATTGAAAAGAATACTATGCTCAGACTGATAGTTCTCCTTACTAGATGGTGAAACATTTGTCTGTAAATAATTCTGAAATATGGCAAGAGTATTAAGTACTATTTAAAAATAGAGAAATTCAAGTACTCAAGGAAATGTGGAAACATTTATTTTCCCTAAATTTTTAGGAGCCAGTTTACTTTTTATCTAAGGCTGAATTAAATTAGGAATTAGGGATACAGCCTCTCTCTCATATATGTGTGTGTGTGTGTATATATATATATATATATATATATATATATATATATATATGAGATAAATCTCTCCTGTGAAACCACCACAATTCCCAATTTTTATATGATGGAAAATGCACTTTATAAGTGCCATCACGTTGTTTGCGATTTGAACTTCAAAATTACATTTAATGAACATTTTGTTAAAGTCCAAATGATTTAAAAAGTGGAGCTGCATGATAATATTCTCCAGACATCCTAGTCACACTGAGGATATGCCCAAGCTGTGTCTCATCCCACGGAGTTAGTGGTTTTTTTCCCCCGGGTGGTCTTGCCACAAATGAAAGCCTAGAAGTTGATGCTAGCTCTTCTAAGAGACACAGATTGAGCACGGCACAGGGTGGGATTTTCTGCCTCTGCCTTGCCATGACTTTTTCTGGGGACAGTTTTCTCTATTTCTAAACCTAGCATTAAGTACCTGCACTACTTTTTACATGCCTAAATGCCTAAATATACACAAATCTCTCTGCAAACCAAATAAATCTGAGGTGCCTTCCCAAGCCTCAGGAATCTAATTAAGGACCTTGTTTGGAAGGACAAGAAAATGTCTTTCCTGAAAACAACCGGGTCCCTGAGAAACCCCACAGATCCAGGAGGGGCCTGTGGGGACAGGCTGGCCACTGGCCGGAGAGCAACCTTTTATTCACCAAGTTTCGACAAATTATCTTTGTCAGCTTCTTCAGAAAACAGAGGGACTGAAAGACAGTAAAGTTAGTCACATACTAATGAAATCCCTGGCAGGTAATGAATTAGCTGGCATAGTCTTCGCGGGTCCCACAGAGCCCATTCCTCAGAAGATAAGGAAAGGAAAGGGCCCTCCTGCTTGGCACAGACACGGGGCGAGTTACTTTTAAAGACATCACCCTGGGGAGTCCTGGGGTGTCCAGTTCGGGGATCTGCCGCAAACAGCTCCCTCCTTCTTCCTGGCTCTCTGCCCCACCACGGGCAGGCGGCAGCTCTAGGATGTGCTTTACCTGGGCGCCTGCTCACCCTGGCTGGGCAGCTCCATGGCACGCCTCAAGGCAAGCATTGTTTCCTTTTATAATAGCTATTCCAATCATGCTAATCATGGAACATCCGTTTCTTGTAAACTGAGAACGAATTCCTTGCCTGAGTACAGCCCACTTGGTTTTGCTCTGCCCATTTCCTTTCTCATTGATGGCCTGCCGTTTGGTTCCAAAGCGAAGCATGTAAAACCTGTGCCAAGCCTCGGGAATGACCTCTGCCCCACGCAGGGACCTAGGCGGGCCGCAGAGGCCCCTGAGGCTGGCAGAGCCAAGGAAACCCTCCGTCCTAACTGAGCCCTGCCAGGGGCCTCGAGGGCGACTTGACTTCCCTCCTCCCGGGGTTCCCGCGTTCTTCTGGCGCCAGTGCCCGCTGCTGTGTCTGAGCAGAGCACCTGTCGGGTCTGACTCACGCCATCAGCTCGCAAACTCTCCCCGTCTTGACAGCAGACCTCACGCAGGTAGCGAGTGTGACTGGTTGCGGTGCGGATCTGTGTAATAACATGCCTTACGTGCAGTTCTCAGCATCATTCACTCCTTCCAGTAAGGGCGCTCGTGTGTCACGCCTGCGATGGGGCGGCGCATCCGCGTGCGCAAGGGGCGGAGGGCTCGCTCTGTCGTGCGTGCACACTCCAATCCCAGGACTTTTCAAGGACAGTGAATTACGGGTAATTTTAAGAAATAATTTAGAAAAAAAATACGCCTTTTAGGAGGTTACCCTCCACTGTATCTATCAGCAAATAAATACTAAAATATATTCTGACATTACTGTGGATAGGGTCTACAGAGAGAAAGGAAGAAATAAGAGCCCATGGCAATTTAGGTTTCCTCAACTATATTGCATATCTAACAAGATATGCTTTTTTGCAGGAAATGGGGTGGACAGGGCAAGGAGGATCCCTACAGGGGCCTGAATGTCAACCAGCCCTGCCAGAAAAAAGCAAGTTCAGAAAACTTACCCTGAGTTAGACTCCAGTTTTCAGTTTCTGGAGAAATCTAATGTGCATTTGTGCTTTCCTGTCTCCTACAAACAGTTCTTTCAAAATTAGGATTCATCTAAATAACTTTCTCTAGTTGACATTAAAATCAGTTACTCTTGAAAGAAAAAAAGGAGAAATCTTTGCAATTAACTCATGAAGCCTACTGGGCCCTCCCCCGCCACCCCCTTGTTCCTCATCCTAAGATTAAGAAGTTATGCGGCTCGACAATGCACTTTATTCCTACAAGTCTTAACAAAACTAGTGATTTTCTTTTCCACTTGTTTTCTTCCAGCACCTGTTAGAAACAAGGTTAGAGTGGTTGACCTGTGAATTGGTTCTTTTCTCGTTCTTTGAGCAAAAGGCAGGAAGTCTGAAACAGAGGTGTTTGAAAATACAGCTGAAATCCTACTGTTTAAAACAAGCCACCTTAGAGTGTTTTTAGATTTAATACCACATACAAAATCGAGGTTATTTGCATAAAACTTCAGCAGGTTTTAAAACCTTAAGGAAGCACTACTTACAATTGTACCATTTTATTTATCTTTTAACAAAATCCAGGAAAACGGGAGAATCTGAGGATTCTGGTGACGTTTTATTGAAGAAAATAGCACCAGATAAAAGCAGACAGATATCTGAAAAACCCATACACATGTTTTCATAAAACTACATGAAAAGATAGGAACTCTTGTCAATGTATTTGTGAGGGACTTTTCCACTGTTCCTAATGACAGTTTATCTCTTCCGATGCCGTTTTCCAGGCCCTCACTAAGCAGGTCTGCCGTCGCCATCTCTTGGAAGCCTCCACAGCTAATGTGGTGACATGATGACTTAATTTCCACGAGGCAGTGCCCGCCTCTGGCTTTCCCGAAGCCGTTCCAGTGAAATGCACACAGCCCTGGAGACGCACGGCCCAGGGCTCCGTGGAGTTCTCCAGACCCCGGGAAGCGCCCCCCCGGGGCAGCCCCTCCTCGCTCTCAGGAGCTTTTGTCTTCACGTCTGGACGTTCCTTTTCCAAAAGCCAAGAGTTAATTACCTGGTCAATCTACCAGTAAAACCTCTCAAATGCCACTTCCAAATATAGGATCTCATTAGCGCCAGAGGCCGGCCCGGCGCCGCCTCCCCTTCCCCGAGGAGCGGGTCGTCCCGCTGTGTTTGCTCTCGGCCACATCTGGAAGCCAGACCAGCTGCACCCAGAAATCGCAGGGCGCGGGACCGGCCGAGCGCTCAGAAGGCACGATCAACCGGCCGAGTTAAAGAAGGAAAATTACCTCTCTTGAAAATACTTAAACACTTTTTTCCCCCTCTCCACTGAAATCGCGAAGAACAGCTCATTTTTGAACCAGAATAATTTAGTCTGACAACAGATTCTTCCTCTGTTCACAGCTGTCCCGGGGGAGGAGCTGAAATCTGAACCTCTCAGCTGTGATTGGATCTTTCTTGCAAAAGAGAGTTAAAAAAAAAAAAAGAAAAAAAAAAAAAGAAGCCCTCCCAGCGAAAACGGGTTCAGTGTGTGAAGGACCGGGCCACTTCAGAGACGCTGGCTCGCTCTCGCCCGCCGCACCTGAGCGGCCCTCGCTGGCCGCCGCGATGCTGTAGGCACTCGCCGTCCTCAGTCGGACCGTTATCCGCGCAGGGAGCCACTCGGACCGCCTGACTCGCCTACAAGATGCCGCGCTCCTTCCTGGTCAAGAAGCATTTCAATGCCTCCAAAAAGCCAAATTACAGCGAGCTAGACACACACACAGGTAAAAAATATATCTATCTCTATCTCTACCTCTATGTACACATATATAAAAGAATATATATATATATATAACTACTCAAATACTATTATGAAAGAGCTAAAGTCGAAGCTGCTTTTCTTTTCAAACCAGGGGTATTTGTTCTTTTCATCATTCAGGGTAAGTTTTAATTCAAAGCTGTTTTTACTCGTAACCCACAAGGAAAACTTCTCTCTGAAGTTCATTTTCGGAAGCTCCTAGACATGGAAGCTGAGTAACTTATTGCATAGATGTCGAATTATTGTTATATTCTTGTAAGGAGGCTCTGTTCCTTTATCGAGTAGCTTGATTGACACATGACTCTGTACTCAGGACTACAAACCTCGTAACTAAGCCACGCATAGAATGGCAAAAGGCGTTTCTGCCTGTTTGCGGGAAGATGGGGGTTCTTCCTTCTCCGCTGGGCGGTGCAGGCCCTTCCCTGGCTGCAGAGCTCAGAGCAGCTGTCAGGCTCGGCGTCCAGGGACGCATCAGCCGCTGCCGGGCTGATACGTGGGTGCGGGGCTGGGCGTGCAGGGCCCTCCCGGGTCCGTCCCGAAGGTGCGGCCGCACGGCCTCCGGGCGCGCTCCTGCGCTCTTCTGACCGTCGTCCTCCCTGTCGTCTCTCCCCGCAGTGATCATCTCCCCGTACCTCTACGAGAGCTACCCCCTGCCCGTCATCCCCCAGCCAGAGATCCTCAGCTCGGGAGCCTACAACCCCATCACCGTGTGGACCGCCGCGGCGCCCTTCCACTCCCCGCTGCCCAGCGACCTCTCCCCCCTCTCGGGATACCCCTCCTCCCTGGGGCGCGTGAGTCCCCCGCCGCCATCCGACACCTCGTCCAAGGACCACAGCGGCTCCGAAAGTCCCATCAGCGACGAAGAGGAGCGAATACAGTCCAAGCTGTCAGACCCTCACGCCATCGAAGCGGAAAAGTTTCAGTGCAACTTATGCAATAAGACCTACTCCACGTTTTCCGGGCTGGCGAAACACAAGCAGCTGCACTGCGACGCCCAGTCGAGGAAGTCCTTCAGCTGCAAATACTGTGACAAGGAGTACGTGAGCCTGGGCGCCCTGAAGATGCACATTCGGACCCACACCTTACCCTGTGTCTGCAAGATCTGTGGCAAGGCGTTCTCCAGACCCTGGCTACTTCAAGGACACATTAGAACGCACACTGGTAAGAGACAAAAAAAAAAAAAAAGGAGGCTAGGAATCTTGCCTTCTGGCTCAGTGCTGCCTGCTGGGTGCATGAGGTAGGGGCGGTCTGCTAAGGACTGGCCTTAATTTATAGCGACTTCCCAACGCTCCCCCAAAATTTGTTAGTGCGCGCAGCACACCGTTTCTTGTTAACGACCTCTGTTGTAGAGACTGCAAACAGGGTTTAGACTTTGGAAAGTAGCTGGAGGAGGTTTGGTCTCAAAGATCAGTTAGAAAAGCAGAAAAGGTGGACTTGAATGTGTGTCCAGTGAAACTGCCCTGGTAATCAGCAAATACAGATGTTGCTATCTTAATTGATTTGGTAAATAGATGAACCGTTTACCTATAGTTTTCTGTTAATCACATTTTTACTGCCATATCTGGCAGTACAGAGATAGTTGGAACCGAGTATCATTTTTCTTTTCTTTTTTTGGGGGGGGTGGGGCGGGGAAGGTGCTGTTAATTTTTTTTATTCCCAGCACCAAATCATCCTTCAGGGAGCCAAGGCATTTGTACTTCCAGGGCCATAGTCCAGAAAGAGGGAAAGAGGAAATACTGGGAAATGTTGGGGGAGCTCCACACTAGCTGCACCTGCCGAAGCAGAAAGCTTTCATGAGCGAAATTCCTAGAACTGCAGGAGTTGTTTCTGTGTGCCTGGCAGCAGTAACAACATTTTGGGTGTGATCTTCTTCAATGCAACACTCAAATTTGTCTTAAAGGGCCAGATATTAAAATAAGCAGGCCTTGCAAGGAATTTCAAAGCAGTTCTGCTGCTTCTCATTCTTTGGGAAAAATGTGATTGCTATTTATAAAAGTTATTTGACTTTGCTTTTCTTCTAAAAATACTGACTTTTTCTTCTCTTTGCCTCCTCCTACCCCACCCCCCAGGGGAGAAGCCTTTTTCTTGTCCTCACTGCAATAGAGCATTTGCGGACAGGTCAAATCTGAGGGCTCATCTTCAGACCCATTCTGATGTAAAGAAATACCAGTGCAAAAACTGCTCCAAAACCTTCTCCAGAATGTCTCTCCTGCACAAGCACGAGGAATCTGGCTGCTGTGTGGCACACTGAGTGACGCCAACTGTGTTTACTCAAACAGAATCCATTTCTTCACTCCAATTCCAAATGACAAATGAAAGTCCAAAGGCATTTTCTCTTGTGCTTACCAACCAAATCTCTCTCTCTTGCACACACACACACACACGCGCACACACTAAAAGCTGGAAGAGCATGGAATCCATGTGTTTAAAGTTAATCCTTTCCATGTGAAGCTTAAAATTACTCTGTCTTTACTGACAGCTAGATTGAGAGGGTAGAAAACAAGGACCTTTCTTTTCAAAGATGAAGCAAAAAGCACATTGCGTCTTTTTTTTTTCTTACTAAGAAAGAATGCAAAGATTTACTTGCTGCCAAATCATTTCAAGTGAAACGAACAGTATTGCTTTGTAACAGAGTTTATAATAGAATTTCCTATAGGAAGAGAATCTGCCAGGCTATCTCAGGTGCCTTATAAAGTCTTCCAAGTTTACTTCATTCGATGTCTGGTTGCCAAGGTTAAACTAATGCATTTTGAATGGCCTGTAATGCTTTAAACTATATTTTTAAGACAGAGGGAAAATGAACAATATCAAAAAAAAGGAGAATGTATTAAAAGTGTGTTTTGTTTTGTTTTTGTGTGAGTGGGTTATTTTGTTTGTTTTTTTGTTCTTTTTTTCTTCCCCCCCCCATAAACAGTATGTGCCTTGGGCAAAGATGGAAAGACCAGCTTTGAACATTCCTGGTACATGCTTGATCCATGTCTTACTTTTAAAAGAAAAAATTTTAATGATTTCCTAAAGTTAATTAAAAATGGGAATAAGTGCAAGAAGTATTCTTGGGAATTGAATAATTTACTTAAAGTATTTTAAATGCATATGACAAATGCAATACATGAAACAACACCCTTTCCAAGTGCCTTTTATAATTAATTGTATAGATGATGAGTCAGTGTAAATTTGCATTTATTTTTATATGATCGAATGAGTTTTGTATGAAAGTGAGATGTTATCTATAGCTTTTCCTATAAATGACAGGAAGATTTGTGAAATCAATATTTCTTTTTAAAATAGTTTTTAACGTCCTTTTTTACAATAAAGTTTTTGATTTAAAATCTAATGTTTGTATATAATTTTTGAAGACTTTACTTGCTTTATGATTAGTACAAAAGCCTTACTCAAGGAATTGTTTCTTAATAAAAGAAAAAAGGAAATTCTGCTCTTATGCATATCAAATATTATTTTATAAATGTTACCATCTAATAAAGTAAATTGCCAACATGTTTTTCTTTAATTTTATAATAACACTGTGACATTCAGAAAGACTACCATTGTGGTAATTTGTTGCATAATCCTTTAAGCGAAAAATCATACTTTTCTGAGTGCTAAAATTTCATATTAGTAGTAGTTCAAAGTTCTTTCCAAACTTTTATTTATGTTGACTTTATTAAGGCAAATTACAATTGCTCATATCATCGCATAGGCCACCAGAACAGTTTATTTTTTAAAAGAAATATCATTTAATGAGATGTAAAAGGAAAACTGGAAAACCTGCAAGAAAAGGTCAGAAAAAAAAATATTTACCATAAGTGACATGAGTTGGACTATTAAACTCTGCAAAGAAAATTCTGCATCTAGTGATATAAAATTAGTGATAGGTTTGGTGGGAAGAGGACTTAACATGGGGACTTAAGGTTTCCTTTTGTGGTATTTTTGGCAAGTTTATACAATCCCCACCCAACACCAAAATATACCTGGGAACACATATGGCCATCCACTCCATGTGCAAGCATATGGTGCACCAAATTGTGCATGCACTGAGTCTCACACAGAGTTGCCACCCTCAAAGGTTCGAGGACAAATACCAAAGCGTGTATGAATCCAATCCCCAGACCCATCCTAAGGCTCCTGCTGCTGGGAAACACCTCTCTGTGGTATGCTCAGAATTTGCTGAATCCCATTTTTTCTTCTAACTTCCTTGTGATAGTATTGCAGAGATATTAGGATTGGTGATCAGGAAGGAAACTACAAGAGCAGTACTATTATTTCCTCTAATGTTCACACACATTTCACTCTATGTTACAAAATACATTTTTCGCCAATGTAAAAAGGGGTTGTGCATTTGACTTAAAAAAAACCTCTTCAATTTAATATTCTGCTTTCAATTTTTGATATCTTACTGCAGGACATATTTTTCAGGGGCAAAATTATTTGGAGCAGCAATTTATGAACGTAAAAATTAATGACTGATAGCTGGACTGGGCATTCTGAACTTATCAAAAGACAAATCTATTTGAGTATATATGGTATGGAAAGGATGAACAGGAAAAATACTAAATGTTTCCTGGACAATGAGCACGTTGAAACATCCTGCAAAGAGAAAATGTGAATGACTCAAGCATTATTTTATAAAATTTTATTCTTATTGGTTTTTATAAAAGGAGGGAAATTTTTATCAAATGACCTTTTTAGCTTCAGCTATCTAATTTCACGATTTATCTTCTGATATTATCTGATATGATCACTGTTAGTCTACTGATATAATAAATTATGCCTATGGATTCTCTCTTTTTTCCTACTTTTTATTTATTTTTTATTTTTACAAACAGTCCATATTCTTCCTCTCCCCATATCCTGGTAAACTCCAGGACATTTTCTCTCTCTGCCAATCACTATTTCTATTCAACTCTTATAAGTGGTATCATAAAATATTTGTCCTTACATGTCTTGTTATATCATTTACCATAATCCTTTCAAGAGTCTTCTATGTTGCAGAATGTCTCATAGCTTGTTCTTCTTATGGCTGAATAATACCCCATTGTGCGCATGTATTGCATTTAGTTTATCTATTAATTTCTTTTTTTAAAGACTTATTTATTTATTTATTTCTCTCCCCTTCTCCCCACCCCCATCCCAGTTGTCTGTTCTCTGTGTCCATTTGCTGTGTCTTCTTTGTCCGCTTCTGTTGTTGTCAACGGCAGGGGAATCTGTGTTTCTTTTTGTTGCGTCGTCTTGTGTCAGCTCTCCGTGTGTGCAGCGCCATTCTTGGGCAGGCTGCACTTTCTTTCGCGCTGGGCGGCTCTCCTTATGGGGCGCACTCCTTGTGCGTGGGGCTCCCCTACGCAGGGGACACCCCTGCATGGCATGGCACTCCTTGCGCGCATCAGCACTGCGCATGGGCCAGCTCCACACGGGTCAAGGAGGCCCGGGGTTTGAACCGTGGACCTCCCATGTGGTAGACGGTTGCCCTAACCACTGGGCCAAGTCCGCCGCCCTATTAATTTCTTGATGGCATTTGGATTGTTTCCAGCTTTTGGCTAATATGAATACTATATATACTGGCACACAAATATCTGTTTGAAATCCTGTTTTCCCTTTATTTTGGGTATACACATAGAAATAGCATTACAAGGCCATAGGTGTTTCTATATTTTACTTTTTGTAGAACCACCATGCTGCTTTCCACAGTGGCTGCACCATTTTGCATTCCCACCATCAACGCGCTAAGGTACCTATTTCTCTGTATTTTTACCAACATCCTCTTCATCAAAAGCATTCTTAAAGTTACCCAAGAGTCACATCTACACGTTTCATTCCTTAGTTTAGAGATCTATAGGAAAGTAGTTTATTGGTGTCCAAATCTTAAACAGCTAATTATATAAATGGGAAGACTTGTTCATTGTTTTAATTCCTTAGTAAAGAGTCAATGGTGAAACTTTTTTGCAGTATATTCAGTTTTGTTCTCACATTCCAACTTCATTCATGGTTAAAATATTTTACTTTCCTTAAGATATCAAGGGTCCTGGATTAAGGTATATCAGATATTAAGATGTTGTATAAATAGAGCTCAGTAATATTATGGAAACAGAAGGATTAAACTGTTTTTGACATAGAAAACGTAAGGAATATACATGATTATGGTTTTTTGCCCATTATATCTAGCCAGTCTTAATTCCTTCATTGCCTTCATTTACTCTCCTCGATGGACTTGAGGAAAAGTTCTAAAATAGAGATACCATTGTAACCTCCACATCTACCAAGAGTCATGCACTAGGATTTCAAATAGTGGGGAAAAGAGTAGATCTTGTTCAGCTAAGGTGCAGAGACATATAAGTATTTGTAAAAGCAGAAGCCAACAGAGCTCATTGGTTTAAAGAGGAGTAGAGAAGCTGACATAATATCAAAAATTTTCATAGTTATAGTTGTAATTATATTAGATGTGGAGGGCACACAATCACACATATATATACACCTACACACAAATGAAAGGCCTTCATTGGGAAATCATTTTTCCCTGCAGGTGTTTAGGGACAGGTTGTAGAAATGACCTTTCTTTGGGAATATCATGGCGATAGATCAGAATTTAGATTGGATTAGGGTCAATGACTGTTGAGGCACCATAAACCCGGGGATTTCATGAAACAGAATTTTTACCAAGGCCTTTGGCAAATGACTGCTTTCCTATAATACATAAGTCCCAATGCCAATGTCACTTACTTTTTGACATACTTTTCCAAATTCCCTCATTCTTTGAGCTTTATACCGTGTACACCATAGCACTTCCTACATTGTAATCTGTTGTTGATATCTTCCTTTTTTTAACTAGACAAGGAACATCCTAAAATCAGAAATTCCCAGACCCCAGCACATAAACTGGAACACAGAGTTTAAATGCTTGTTGAATGAATCAATAGTTAGAATAACAGAAAATGGTGAAAAAGAGCTTCCAGATCTAAAAGAACTTCAACATATACCCTTACATTGCAAAGAGCTTTGATGATTTCTGAGAGGTCTTTCATCCAAAATTTTTGTCTGTCTCCTAACCTGTGATGACAGCCCCTCAAAATGGATCAGATGCCCAAGAAAGTTGAAGAGGGAACAAATCTAACACACATGGACAAGGTTTGATAGGCATCCTAAAGGCCTGGGTTTTGAAAAATATGGATTTTAACCACAGGTACATATGCCAAGAATCATTTTCAGTATCCCTAATTCTAATTTTTTTTCTATTATATGAGACTGTGTGGTATGGTGGAAACAGTACAAGCTTTTAATTCTGACATATGTTTATGGAATCACTTCCTACAACTTATTTGACCCAATGCCCTTATGCAACTTATTTAACCCCTCTGTGTCTCAGATTCCTACAATGTGAAATAGGAGCTGCAAACTTAAGTTCTTATGGAGATTATCAGCATCACAAATAAAGGACCCAAGAGTTCCCTTGCACTAATAGGCCTCATACAGTATAATAAGTAGTACCTGATGTTTTCCATTAACTGACTAATATGTACCTGCTCGTGCACTAGGGAACTTACACACACCATCCTTTTCAATATTAACGACTGCTCTCTGATGCTCGTATTTTACAGATAAGGACGTCAACACAGAGAGGTTGAATAATTGATTCAAGGTCACTAAGGTGGTAACTTGCAACACGGAGATCCAAACCCAGACTCTTGTGAGTCCGAAGCCCCTCCTTTCCCCACGCACCACCGGAAGGAGGAGAGTGTTATCCTCCACTCAGCAGACCGTCCCTTGTTGGCACGTACTAGCGCTTTGTTGAAAAGGACAGTGATGCGGTGCCTTGAAATTAAATATTTTGACAGCACACGTAAGAACTTTCAGAATGCAGGGATTATGTAGCCCCATGCGAAATCCCAGCTTCCGTGGAGAACTCGGGTAGGCACCCCTCCCCCGGGGCTGGTCTCGCCGGCGGGCAGTGCTCCCTTCCAGCCCCTCCTGCGCCTCCTGGAGCGCGGTGCGTCCATTTCCTCTGCTGCGTTCCCAGTGGAGATGGAAAGCAGCTGGTCTTTATCCTCTGTACATTAACACTTCATTTTCTTGAAGGCCACTGTTACTCCCTCACATACCCACACATCTCGCCTGGCTTTTATCTTCACAGACTAAAAAGTCTTCCAAGCTAAACAGTCATTCCTTTCACCACTAAAATGTGGACACTCTGGTGTAATGAGGCAATTATAATTTTGAAAAGTATAGGGCTTCCTGGCTAAGATCCAACTCTCAGGAGTTTCCCCTGGTTTAGATAGGGGATGCTTTTTGAGCAAAATTAATTTGAGAATGAGCATTCCGTCATCTAGGGAAGCAACAACTCTCAAATCAGATGGCTTTTCTATCGCTCCTGCCTCGCCTTCAGAGGCGGAGGAAGAACAAAAGGGTTCCCCACTATGAAATGGATACATGGGGGAGGGGGATTCTCTCATCTACTTTTCAGCAGCAAATTTGTATAATCTATGACTAAAGGAGTAAATCTATGGCTTTTGCCCCTCAGCCGTCCGGGAAGGAATCGTTGCTTTGTGGAAAGCATGCACACACAAAAGGAACAAGCATGGCAACCCTTCCGCTGTGGCCCTTGGCCAGACCCCAAAACAATGAGCGATTAGCGGAGGAAGCTACAGCACAGCCGTGCCCAGACTCAAAGGGGTCGGGAAGCTATTTTTAGCAATGAGTAGGAGAAGGGCTGTGAATAAAAGACGGATACGTTTATATGTTTTGTACACCAGTTCACTTAAATATTTAACTAAGCTCCTCTGGTGATAGTTGTCATCTTTTTAACCCTTTCAGCCCGCTCTTTTGAAAATTCTTACAGATAGTTGCAAAGCTCTTTTAGCTGACACTAAGTAGCAAGAGCAGACAGTGGCCAGTGGACAATCAGCAAGCCTCTCAGTCCAGCAGGCAAGGATGTGATGACGCTTTCCTTGTGGGGCTAACATCTGCTGCCTCCCAGGTAAAGAGCAGCAGCTGGTTGAGATACTTATTCTGCTAGGTACTTGGGAGGGAGCAGTAGTTGATTCCAAGGAGTGGGAAGGAAAGGCTGAGATTGAATAAAATAATGACCCCTTCCCTTGCCAAAGAGAATGAGTATTAATTATATTTCTTATAAGTTCCAACTTCTGCTCATATACCCATCAGATGTGCAAAGGTTTAACACCACCCTATGTTGCATGGTAATTGTTTGTTTTTAATTTGTCAAAAAGGACAGTGCCTAGCTGTGGGGCTGAGGTCCTGTAACATTCTGATACTTGTCAAATTTCAAAGTGTACGGGAATCATCTGGGCGTCTCATAACATCCCAACCAAGGGTTTACATTTCCAACCAGCGCCACGTGACACCCATGCTGCTGGCCTTGTAATTCACTCTAGCTGGCTCTGCTCCTAGCCCCCTCCTCACTGTTCCCAGTTCTTGATGGAATGAAGCCAAGACAGCAAGGGTGACACGATATCCACGGACCAGTCTCACCACAGGAGGGGGCTGGACTCTGCCTGGCACTCCCAGACTCTCTTGCTTGAAGGGATGTTGACATGCAATGAGCAGTGATTCCACCAGATCTACCTTTCTCCTCTGCTCTCTCTGCCACCCACAGGTCACCCAATGCCATGCTTCCTGGTCTATATAACAAGAAGACTGCTGCGTTTGTTTTTCAGATTTGCACTCTTTTTTCCTCATGGCTCTAGAGGCTTGCCTAAACCTTATCCAATTTGGGGGACATGAAAATGCATCCTGGCTCTTCCCTCACACTGGGAAGGCTGTCCATGCTCTCTGGAGCAAAGCTTTTAGATGGGTTTTGGTTCCACACTGAACGGGCTACACATAGTGATGCTGCTGCAGTGAACCGCAACTCTGCTGAGGGGTCTCTCTTTCCACCCAACAAGCAGGTCTGCCCTGCACGTTGGCACCAGCCTGGTTCACATCTCTGCCTGCCTCACCCCTCGGGATTTGAGAGCTTCCCCTTCGGTCTTGAGCAGGTGTCTCAGAAAACAAGCTGTCCTAAGCATTTCCTGTGTGATTACTATCTTTTAAATTTTTAACATTTTACCAAGTAGAAGTTATTGGTGTGCTTTTTCAATGTTTGCTTCTGTAACATTTATGTAAAATTGTAAATAAGTCTTCAAAGGGTAAAGTTACTTTCTCTAAATTGATGACTAAAGCTTCTTCCTTCTCTTTTAAGTACTTTTTATTATGAATGCCTAAATTGAGCCAAGATATAATAAGAGTAAAATATGTAGTTAAACTGAACATTATTTTGCTGAAGATGTGTATTGCTGAATAAATAATATATTACATGCACACATAAATATATATATTATGAATAACTTCCCTGTCTTCTATTACAGTAAAATTTGAA
Source organism: Dasypus novemcinctus (assembly GCF_030445035.2). Lineage (NCBI taxonomy): Eukaryota > Metazoa > Chordata > Mammalia > Cingulata > Dasypodidae > Dasypus > Dasypus novemcinctus. The sequence continues at coordinate 11,186,051 of NC_080686.1, read as the reverse complement.
CAGATTTCACATTATTGACAATGTACTGATAAAATTATATTCTCGTATTTCATAGTATGAGCTTATTTTAAAGCCATGTCTGTTCAAAGAAAACAAAATAGAGATCACCAAACTCTAGGCCTACAAAATCTAAATTAAGAAAAGGCCTGAATTTTAATGGAGGAGATTCATCAGGCATTAGCTAAAGAATCACATAAGGAACAATGTAAGGTCTCTGTGGGGCAATGGAGTTGTCAATGCATCATCACTTTAGGATATGTTCTACGTGTTGACATTACAGGATTATAGGAGCTGACCATATATTAGGTCCAAAAAACCCAAAAGGGTGAATACTGTTCTAGAATTGTTTCAGGAGGTCTATTCTCATCTTTTTTTTTTCCCCCCAGTTTTTTTTTTTAAAGAAGCTTTGGTTACATAAATGTTACATAAAAAATATAGAGGACTCCTGTATGCCCCACCCTCTCTCTCTCTTCCCCACTTTCCCCCATTAACAACATCATTCATTAGTGTGGTAATTTTGTTGCAATTGATAAACACATACTAAAGCATTGCTGCTAGCCATGCTCTATAGTTTACATTTTGCACCACATAATTTTATAGGTTTTGACAAAATATATAATGGTCTGTGTCCATTATTGCAATGTCATGCCGGACAAATCCAAACGCCCCTATGTTACAACTATTCTTCCCTCTCTTTCCCCCTCAGAACCTCTGGTGGCCACTGCCTTTATATCAAATGCTACAAGTTCTTCCATTGCTAGAATAATAAGTCTACGTTAGTCTCTAGTTGCATTCCCCCCTTATGTTTGTTCATTCCTTAACCTTGAGCACTTTGGGATAGTGATGCCCACTCTCTTTCTGATTGAGAGGGGGCTTAGATTCCATGGTGCAGATGGATGGAACAGTCTTGCTCGCCACTGTAGATGTTCTCTGTTTTGTGATGGGCACTGTCTATCATCATCCTTTCCATCTTAGAGCAGGGCAAACAATCATTTTTGTCCCATAAGGTGATCTAGCTCACTTGGGAGCACATGCTTGCCCTCTGCCCAACTGTGTTTGTTCAGTTTGTGCTTCTCATCATAATTATAAATTATACATACTTAATGGATAAAAATACTGTTCAGAGAGACACAATTCCCTGTGTTTGAGAACATCAGGCTTCCCCAGGATGGGGGAACACCTTCCCACTCATTGTATGGGTCTCGACTCAATGATATAGCACACAATGACAAGATGAGCACTCACAGACTCCCTAGAAGCCTGCCCCTTGCCAGATGGCCCCCCGTTAAGCACCTTAAACAGGTAACACTTCCTTATTATATTTTCTAAGGATCATGGCTGGGGAAGGGGGAAAGGGTTGATGTTGGATATATGGGAGTCCCCTATAATATATAGGTGACTTTACTGTGATCTAAAACTTTTTTGAAGATAAAATTAAAAATTAAAAAAAAAGGATATAGACACTGAGGAAGGAATGAAAGAAACTGCCTTGCCACTGTACATACAGGGCAACTCCTATTATAGTGATGAAAGGCAAAACATCAAATACAAAGTTTTATGATATTTTTAATTTTTTTAATACCCCAATTTATTTTTTACTTTATTTTAATTTTTTTAAATTAGTATGCATTCTATTTCTAATCTTTAAACCTATCATTACAATTTCGTTTTCCTACTGATTGAATTTGGCAATATATTAGACTTCATTTTTTGAAGAAGTTTTGGACCACAGAGGGGTTCAACTATGGCAGGAGAGGAACACTGGTGTGGGGTGTTATTGAAGGGGGGTACATGGTTGGGAGGGAGTTCTCCAAGGCATGTATATAGGATATATAAAAATGTTCAGATATTCATTGGGTATTTTCATAGTAGTTATGGCTACAAAAAGGCAACTGAGGGAGTGCTGAGTTCCTAGCCAGCAGAGCTCTATCACATTCCCCAATGGAACAGCAACAATCCCCCAAATGCAAGAGCAAAGACAAGTGAAGAAGGATGGTCCAATGATAAGCCCTTGATACTGATAGCTATGCTTATGAGCCTGTGTGCCTGAAATTTCAACTAGACCTAGAAGTGCAAGGTGCCTAAGAGTTACCTCCTGAGAGCCTCTATGTTGCTCAAATGTGTCCACTCTCTAAGACAAACTCAGGATGTAAATGCATTACCTTCCCCCCAGTGTGGGACATGACTTCCAGGGTGAGACTCCCTGGCGTTGAGGGTTTACTACCAATCACTAGCTGGTGATGCCACTAGAAAAAGACCTTGAATAAAAGGGGAATAATGGTAAGGATAAATGAGTTTATATGGCTAAGAGTCTTTAAAAAAGAATTGGGAGGTCACAGAGGGGTCGTGCTTATATATATCTCAGCAGGATCCAAGAGACACCCAGAGTAGATACAACCCCAGGTATTGGTGCTCCTGAGGGCTACAGAGACACACAGGTTCAACAGTCATGGCAGATGGCTCTGGAGTTCAGTGCCTTTTTAGTGGACCCTACTTTGTAATTTGTGTTCCTGAGTGTGATGGAGTTGGACTCAGATGTGACCTTTCTACACATGCCTCTTCTGTCACTTTTACTGAACCTGTGGTTGGTACTGGGGTTGGTGTATAGTCAGGGAATTTCAATCTCTGGACTGGCCGTGTGCCAGCTGGGCCCTGGGCCTCAGCAAAGTTGCAACTCCTACTCTCTGGTCCATTGGACTTATCCAGGTCAGCTAACAGGGAGGTGAAGATGGTCAACCACCACACTAGGGAACCAAGAGTGCCTACAACTGCAAGCAGGAGAATCGCATTCATCAGCCATGGGGAATCTAAGCCCTCTCTCAATTTAGAGGTGGAGTGGACATCCCCATCCGAGGGTCTGCAGGATGGAAAAATAAAATATGGATTAGAGTGGACTTACTGGTGTTCTACTACAGAACTATTGCGACTCTAGCAATTGAAGAAACTGTATCATTGATGTGGAGACAGTGGCAATGGTAGTTGCTGAGGGCAGGGAGAGGGAAGAAGAGATGTGATGTGGGGACATTTTTGGGACCTGGAGTTGTCCTAAAAGCTATTGCAGGGACAGATGCTGGACATTATATATTCTGCCATAAGGCACTGAATGTACTGGAGCAGAGCGTGCACTACAATGTAAACTATAATCCACGCAGTGTAGCAGTGCTCCAAAACGTATTCATCAAATGCAATGAATGTGCCACAATGATGAAAGATGTTGTTAATGTGGGAGGAGCGGGATGGGGTGAGGGGTATATGGGAACCTCTTATATTTTTTAATGTAATATTTTTGTGATATATGTATCTTTAAAAAAAAAAGGCAATAAAATTTTAAAAATTTAGATAAAAAGTACTATTTAGAGTACCTGACCAGCCTAGAACACAAAACTGGTGCCTGCTGAAACATAAGTGATTAAAGCTCTCCTTTCCCTGTTCCCCGTAGCAAGAAACTACCTTAGTCCCAGAAGACAGGAGACTCTTCCAGATTCCTGATGCCCTGGAGCAAAGAACCCAGGCCCATCTCTAGCACTAGGAGAGAGGTGTCCTGAAGCTGGAGAAGGGGCACTCTCGTGGCATGGGTGAAGGAAAGAAGACAGTGGGGCAGGGCAAGGTAGCTTCAGTGGTTCTCTAGTCTCAGCAAGACAGAGGCTATGTGAAAACACAGATTGTGGGGCCCTGTTCCAGAATTTCTGAATTAGAAGGGCCTGAGAATTTGCATTTCTAACATCCTCCCAGGTGAAGTTGATGCTGCAGGTCTGGGGACAGCACTTTGAGAACAACCGAATTGAAATGATGGACGATTACGGGCAAGGAGTGGAGACTACTACTGTGGGAAGCCATGTGCTCTCTTCTTCACATTATTTATTCTTTGACTGCGCTTTGCCAATCCATTACTGTTCAGTGGAAAGAGGTGTTGAACGGGACCTCTTAGTGAAAGAATAAAAAAAGAATGCAAAACACAACCTTTTTTTAAAAATTCCAAATTGCTCCATCAAGACTTTTTTGAAAAAAATGAGTTGACAGCCCAAGGGCTTTGAAAGAATTTGAAATTTTGGTGAAAAGATATGTTATAAAATATGGAGGGGTACAAGAGTTATGCATGGGGGCCCCGCACACAATGAAAACTATTTTACCAAACAAAAGAGAAATAGTTTCCTTTACATAGCCATAATGATTTTTTACAGAGTTAAATTGGGTGAGAACCCAAATCATTTCCTTTTTCATACATTCGGATTTCTAAATTCCTTTCTTGCTGTTATAAGCTAAAATGAATAAACTTATTTGCTGTAACTGGGCTTTTACCGGGAGGATGAACATGATCAAATACAGATTTTTCTCCAGTGAACACAGCCAGACAAGACCCTCTTGGATTCTGCTTTTTAAATCAGAAGACGTAAAAGGATCTTTTGTGTTCCTGCCTTCCTGAAGCAATAAAAAGTCAATAAAAAAAGAATTTAGAGGAAAAGACAATTCTAAAATGTAACTCTCAGATTTTTACAATTTAGGAAAATCTTGACAATCGCAGGCATGAGCCTCTGCCAGTGGGTGCTCACCGGACCCAATGCCATTTGCGTAAGTCTTCAGGGAATCCCAACTCCCTCCTCTTTTCCTGCCAAAGGTGAAACAGGTCAGGTAATTTTCCATGGAGGTATCCTGACCAGTTTCAACAGAGGCTGCTCTGCTTTCTTCAACTTCAACAAGAAGGGAGAAACATTTTTAGTTGCCCAGCAGACACTGCTGTTGAAACCACTTAAAATAACCATGAGCAATAAAAACAGTTCCGATACTGTATTTTAAAAAGACTAATCCACGCGGCCATGTCCTCTTTGGCTGCAGTCTGTAATTAGGCTGACCTGCAGTTTCCCCACTCAGAGGCGGCGCGAGCGGTGCTCAGTCGCATTGCCTTGGAAGTGGTGATAATTCCTGAGTCCAGGTGGGTGAGATAATGACAGCGAGCAAATGCACCCTAAGTAGAAGACCCGCCTCCACCACACACAGTGGAACCCAACAGTTTATTCTGTGCTTTCTCTTACAATTGAACCCGTTTTTCAGCCTATACATACAAACTCTTGGAAGAAAGCAAAAAATGTACATTTTACTTAACAGAAACGCTGTTTTATCCTATTCTATTAGAAAGAGGTATTTCCCCTTTTCACACCAATGTCTTATACTTACTCCTGTCACAATTTAATACAAAAATCACTTAACATGAATATGTTCAGAGAAGGAACCACATTATCACAATAGATTAACTTAAAGTGCAGAGATAGTATGCCATAAACTTCATTGTCCTATCCAAAATAATGTACAAAGCTGAGGCGTGCTTATAGACCCCTGAAATACACAGTTGTCTCTTCATGACCCATTGCATTTAGTCAGATTTTTAAAAACTTCTGCTGTTTATATGAATATCTAATGTGCACACATATGTAAGCATGAATGACTCCTGAAATCAGAAAAGAAATAAATGCTAAAAATACCAAAGGATACCGCATTTTATGTTTTTTGCTCATTTTACACCAGAAGCCTGACTCAAAATCTTTTGCCTTCTCTTTACGCAGTTCATTATCTGAATCTACTTCAAAGACGAAGTACGTTTAAAAACCAAAGTAACTTTTGTTCAATCAGAAGGACTAAAACCCATATTCCTAAAGAGAAATCTTTTGAAGCCGAGTTGAAAAGGAAGATGAGAAACAGGTTTTTCCCTTATTTTATTTGTGACTCCGGTTGCCACTGGTACCCGTGAATTCCACACATCAGAGTCCTCACAGGTGCCTACATCCTACGCCAAGGCGATATATTATGTAGAGCTATTTGGCCCTTTTGCTGAAAACAAAATTTGCTCTTGGCTGCCATGTACACTGACGACTCAGAGGTCCTTCACAAAGACCGGTAAGACATGAGCCGGGGGCCAGAAAACGCACGTCAGGAGGTGGCACAGGTGGTGTTGGTGGCCTCTGCCTGCCACTGAGAGGCAACGTGGTTTCCTTAGAATAGACTGTGTTCTACCTGTGGGCCACATGATTCACTGCAACTTTCTTCCAAGCCCACAGCAGAGGAACTAAGTGGGATATCGGAAGCACAGCCACCTAGAGTTTTGTTCCAATGTTGCCCAGTTGTTCTACCCACTGAATAATCTAGCGTAATAACAATATCATCATTTTAAAAGGAAAGAGAAAAAAATGACTTTTACTTACTGTGCTACCTTATTTCCCTCTCTTTACCACTACAAGTAGATTAGCCACTGGCCAACATCATTAGCCATGGATCCCACCTACCAGAGAGGGGACTCATGTACCCCATCACGAGGTGCATCAGACGAGAGGACAACTCAAGAAACCATTAGCAAAATTCCAATATTGTTTCTTATTGCACAAAAGAGATTTTAATATTCAGTAATCACAAGATTGTATCTTGTCGAATAATACGTCAACACTCAGAAGATTGTGAAGAAATTAAGGTGCAGTGTTTCTGGTATCCTGTTTAATTCATTTGCTGTCACAAAACCTTTTTTCCTAAATAGATATAAGAAAAACCCAGGAAATTTAATTTTTTACCACGAGCAATTCATCATCCATTTTGAATAATTTTTTCTGCAATGGATTGTTCACACTCCGGCACATGAAGAAAGGGTGGAAGGAGTTGTCCTTGAGGTCCAAGTAGAAAATGACCACCTTGAACAGGGCAAGAGCCATTGAAATAACTTTGATCCAAACCTGGGGCTCTTTAAGTAGGAATATCTAAGTCTTCAGCTCTAGGCTGAGTCCTTGATGAATGAAAAAAAGTTAATGTGAAAGAATTTCTAACCTACTGCCCAACTCAAAGGGAAAAAAGTTATTTGATAAGCAAGCCTTAGCAGTGCTTTTCTTTTTAAAGATTTATTTATTTATTCACCACCAACCCTGCCCTGTTGTCTGCTCTCTGTGTCTATTTACTGTGTGTTCTTCTCAGTCCACTAGTTTTCTCTTTAGGTGGCACCGGAACTGATCCTCGGACCTTCTAGGGTGGGAGAGAGGTGCTCAATCTCTTGCACTACCACAGCTCCCTGGTCTGCTGAATCTCTTAGTGTCTCTTCTCGTGTCTCTTTTTGCTGTGTCATCTTGCTGCGTCAGCTCTCTGCTCAGGCCAGCTTGCTGCACAGGCCAGCACTCCTGCACAAGCCAGCACTCCTTCACTGGCCCGTACTCTGCTCAGGCCAGCTGGCCACGTGGGCCAGCACTCCATGTGGGCCAGCTCTCCACTTGGCCCAGCTCGCTGCATGGGCCGGCTCGCCTTCACCAGGAGATCCCAGGAATCAAACCCTGGACCTCCCATATGGTAGATGGGAACCCAATTGCTTGAGTCACTTCTGCTTTCCATTAGCGGTGGTTTTATGGAAATATCTCACTCTACTCTTTCAACCAGGATAAGAGGTGGAATAGAAGAATCAAAAGAGTTTTGCCTTTCCATCCAATGACAGCTTATCTTTCTTTAATCTAGCAAAATACAGTAGTTAAAACAAGTTTTTATAAAAGCATTTTTCTTAGCACATGACACCACTGGCTGCCTCTGAACATGTTAAGATATATATTCAAATTCACAAACAATTGTTAATTACTTAATAGATAGATGCTTTATTTTATGTTTTGGAACAGTACAACACTGTATTGTTTATAGTGTATGTAACAAACCAAACTCTTATGCAGTTGTACCCACTGCCTTTAATGTCTACCCTACTCTCATCCGTGTAGGTCACACCTACATTTGCTTGGGATTTCAGTTCAACAGCTGCCTTCTCTAAGAAGCCTTCACAGAGCTGCCTAGGGGTTCCTCATCTGTACACACAGCATACCTTTTCACAAAATTTACGTTAATTACATATCAGCCTGCCTACTTCCCTAGTAGACTAAACTCTTCAAGGGTAAGCACTGGGAATACATTCTTTTATTCCTCAATGACTCTTGGGTCCTAATAGATCAGTAAATTTTTGTTGAACAAATATTTTCGACAAAACTATTTTGTCCCAGATTACACATGATCTAGTTGATTGTAGAAATAATTTAACTTCCCGTTGTACACATTCTACGATATTAGGATATACCCTAAACTGAAATGCTCTAAAGCATAGATGTATACCATGAATAACCAAATAACACCTTCTCCATGAAGCAGTCAAGCAGATCGTAGCATAAAATCCTCATGTTCTGGCCGCTGCAGAAAATTTTTAAGTCAGGATTAAAACAGAACTCTAATGAAAGCCATGCTTCTAACTTGGTGAGCGATCTCTTTTTCTCTCTCTCTCTCTGTCTTTGTCTCTGTTTGTCTGTCTAATTCTATCCCCTATACGTTAAAGAGAAGAACCTTTATGGGATTTTCCTATGGTGTGCTGTATGCTGTTGATGTTTCCTATAGATGGCCACCCTGATTTCTGTGGTCTTGGAAACCAGACCTTAGAATGATTCATCCACCACTTGATGTTCTGGATTGTTTAAGAGACTTTCATACACTGAACTCTTCTACAAAAAAGGCAGCTGCCTATTATCCATGCCTAACATCATCAGTCATCACTTAGAGGAAAAAATTGTGTTTCACTTCAAATTGCCTTTACTTGTACAAAGATTTACGTCACTATCTACATTTCTGATTTGTGTGTGTGTGTGTGTGCATATGAGTGTGTTAAACAGAAGCATCGTCATTGTGTAGAGTCCTTTAGGCTGATGACCTAGATACAATGTGCAGTCTTTGGAAATCCCTATTTGGAACATTAAAAACATCTGGAGAAACCACATTTCCATGTTGAAATAAAAATAAGTTGTCATTTCTGCTACTCATTGTGAATTTATCCCACAACCTGATGAGAGGAATTGCCCAAAGCAAGTTATAGAGTATATAATTCAAAAAAAAAAAAAAAAAAAAAGAGGGAGGGAAGGAGGAGGGAAGGAAGGAAAGAGGGGTTAGAATGTTAATTTTTTAGTACCAGGGGTTTCCTTTACTATCCCTCTAAATGTGTATTTCTCTTGGTTGAACACTGGGTACCAACTTTAAGGCCCAGTGATCATGGACCTGAACAGGTACCGTCATCTGCCTATATTGATTTTCTTTCCAAAAAGTTGAGTTAGCCTGAGACCTTGTCTTTCTATTGCATTATTCTAAAATTTCAAGCCAAAAATGCATGCACTATGATATATAAATGTAATTTTCCCCTAATTTTACACTTGATTGCTTTAGGTATTTTGGGGCCTATGCTTTCCACATACACTTTTCATAATTTTTAATGTCCCCTAATCATCAAGAGACAGCGAGACACTTTCACAGAAGGTCATCTCAGCAGTCAGGCCTCTGGGATGCAGCCCTCTTGTCATGCCAAATAGCAGTTGCAATTACCAACTTATTTTTAATTCAGTGACTCCAGTCCTTGGTCTAGGGCAAAGGTGTTTCATTAGAGAATTTCCAGCTAATGAACTATATGGTGCATGCATATATAAATCCACAGATTTGCCCTCATTTCTCTTACTTTCTATTCAAATGTCTCCATGATCTCCCTCGAAGAAGTTCTTTTGCTGGGTCACAGTTTTATTGCACTTGTGGGGGAAAAAAAAAAAAAACAGACATTTTTGTCCTTTGGATTTCATACTCCAGTTTGAATATGTGGTTTCATTCCCAAAATACCATAAGCAAGTTTGAGGAGTAGCAAAGCCAGGGGGAGAAAATAGCTGACATTGAGATTCAGTCTTAAGCATCCACAAATATTTCTAGAATCCTCTTTTTTTTTTTTTTTTAATGTCAAGGAAACCTTTCTTCAAAGGAAAGTTTAGTCATTGAGGAGCCAGATATGTACAAGAAATAAAAAGGAAAGACTCTTTGCTTGAAAGAAGCCTGAATACTGCCACTTCAAGTTCTTTTCCAAGCTCCTCCAAGGAGCTCATTGAGCAAATTTGGAAACTAGCACCTTTTCCCAAACTGTGTTTCAGAATACATGAGACTTTTCAGATGTTTCCCAAAGACTCCTTTGGTCAGAAGTCTGTCACAGCCTATACACTGTATCTTCCTCAGTTTCAGATTTTACTTTAACATATTAAAAGACTCCAGGAAGTTCTAATTGGGCAGAGTTCAATTTAATTTGGTTCTGAATGTAGATGAACATCCAGTGGTAGCTTTAGGCCATCATGGACATAGCCTACAGTCTGTAGATCCCCAAGCCCTCTCCTTTCCCCACATCCCCCTGCAACCCACACGCAGGGGACAAACAGTGCAGAGAACATCCACCTGATCTATTTGATTTCTTCTGTAGGGGAGTAGGGTGCTGAATAGGGACTGCTAGGGTAGACACGAAAATCAGTGAGACAAAGTAATTCAACAAGGGTGGTGAGAAAGAACACAGAATATAGGGACCGAAATTTACATTACGTCACGTTTCCAACAATAATGGGCCTACATCATAAACTTGTACAAAAACTTAACTAGGAAAACCTCACTAGACTCCCATCCATTTCCTCCAAAACCCCAAAGGAACCACTTTGAAAACTCTAAGATATAATGAAAAAGTTTATCGACCAAGTGATAAGGGTCCCTTCTCATGAAAGAAAAATGCTTCTCAAGTGATTCTAAATATTTACCAATCTACTTCTGGTTCCAGAAGTCTTCAATTTCCTTACGAATTTTTAAGTTACATGATTTCTGAAAAATGACATCAAGAAAAAAAAAGCATTAGAAAAAAAGAGGAAAAACCTCAAGAGTTTTGTTATATAGCCCATAGGGATCTTTCTAAATATATGGACATAAATTATACAAAATGACACTCCTTTGCCCTGCTTGTTGAAATAGATGAACAACTTCTTTTTCCTTATGAGTTTTCTGTTTTTTAGCAAGAATGGGTGAAATGCTCTTGGTAAACAGGCAAACCCAATAGTAATTCTGACCCATGCCCTGAGCCATCAGCTGTCCCCACATTCTCTACCACGCTGAAAATTTCCATCCAACGTGGGTGGCTCATTTCACATTTCTTGGACCTCTGCACCGTGGAGTTTGGGCCTCTACCAAGACAGGGGCTGAACTGGCACCTGCATGAGTTCCTGCTCTGGTCCCTGAGGACAGAGAGCCTGAGGCAGGCTGCTTCTCCCGGGCAGGGAGGAACCGCTGCCAGTGAACTGGTTAAGGGAAAAAGCACAAACACAACAACAACGAAACCCTCAGGAACCAAAGCTTTCCCTCAGAGGCAAACGGAGGAGGCTTAATTCTGCTTTCCTTTTTCCCATCAGTCTTGTATTGTTTAGAAGGTAAAAGATAAAGAAAGAAGAAAAAAATTTAAGTGCATGTATTTATAAGGAATTCGATGACATTTAGAAGTAGAAATCGGCTGATTGTTAAATATTGAGATTCACTGGAGAAGTATGTTTTACCTCTGAAAAACAAGATGTGGCCTAGAGATAAACAGCCAACGTTCCAATAGTAAAAACAAATAAAAAGATGTGTTTCAAGGGTGGCTTTTACCATCGTATTTTCCAAACTTAAATGTAATAGGGGGTTATCCTTCTCATCTGGGAGGCCTTTTTTTAAACCTAAATTTCATTTTGAAAAAAAAATGCTTAAAATGAATGATGCATGCACAATTCCCTCTAGTTATTATTTTGAAAGGAATCATGAAATTTCCTATAGTTAAATATCATTACTTATTTAAAAGACCATTGTTCTTACATACTAATTTATCTCTTTTCTTTAAGGAGTTATTAGTTATAAAGTAAACTTGAATATTGTACCAGAGAGTGATATTAGCACTTGATTTTGAAAGATAGCCATTAAAATCCTCTTGTAAATATGCTAATGTTAAAATAGGACAGACATGCCTGTGGCACCATCAAAACTAAATATGTTGTGTAAACTTATGGAGTTAATAATTAGACTATAGGGCACCAGAATATAGAATGAGGGGAGAGAATGGAAAGCTGAAGGTTAATCTGTGTAGAATTGGTAAAATGGTCATTTATAAATCTTTGGAAATGAATAGAGATGGTGAAAGCACATCATAGTATTTGTACATAGCACAGCTATTACATGGGTATGACAATGGTTGAAAGGGTAAGTTTAAGGTCATATATAATACTAGAAGAAAAGTTAAGGACTGTAAACATGGGAATGTGTAACATAGTGAAACCTCATGTAAAATACAAATATAGAGGATATTGCACATATAAGACTGTTTTTACAAAATATATAAATACAAATAAACTAGAGAGATAGAAACAGAATAGCAGCCGTGTATGGCAGGGGAAGCATGGAGAGACTGAGAGGCGATTTTTTGTCTGTTTATTATTATTATTGGAATAATGAAAATGGTCTAAAAGTGATAGAGCGATAAATGTGCAACAATGTGATTATACTGAATAACAATAATTGTACACTTTGGATCGGTTTATGCTTTATTAATATGTATCAGTACAATTCATTTATTAAAAAAAAACTCAACTTCACAGTTTCAACTATCCTCATCAACATAATCTCCATTCCTCTTATCTCCATTCTAATACTAAGAACACCTCTGAATAACATCCTGAATTTTTTCAAATTGCTCATTATTGTCACCAGGGCCCTAGAAATTTGGAGGTTGACCTCGATTTCATTTATCATAATGAGATTGAGCTCTCTATGAAACACCAATAATAAGACACGTTGCAGAGATACAGCTGGGTATTTTAGGTGCCAGGTTTGATGTGACATTTTTCTACATGGAGTCAGTGTGACATGGATTCAATTATAATCCACCCCCCAAAGTCATAATACTGTAAACAATCAATATAAGACTATAACCACCAAATTACTCCACAAATCATTAAAAAAGATGTTGTACTGTGCCTTCATTTTCTTTAGAAACAGAGCACCATGTCCATGCTATAGCATGGGAGAAATTATCCAATTCACGGCTACTTTTATACTTTCTGTGCAATAATAAATACATGAAAGTTTATTTCTGTAGGGCTCTTTCTTTGCACACAGATACCACAAGGTAAAGGACCGGTGTATATACTTATATTTCATTGTTTTTGTTTAATTTTGCAAAATCATGAACTGTTTCTCTGAATAAGTAGCTTAAAGCCTTGTTATTGATGAAAAGAGAGAAAAAAAGGTGTCAGGATTCTAAAAGAGAGAATTACTCTGATAATAACAATCATTTCTACAGGGATTTTCCTGGCCTTGATCTTGCCATCTAGTCTGAATCTGTATTTTTGCACTATGCTGGCCTTGTTCTCAACTCAACTAACACAACTTCTAACTGTGAGCAGAATGGCCTTCATTCCAAGTGCAGGCTTTGGGGTGGGTGGGGCAGCAGTGGAAGGGGCAGCATCTTCTGAGCTACCCCCTCAACTCTTCAAGCCCAGCGTGTTAAGAGAACACGAGGTACTCAACTCCCCCGACCTGCCGCCTCCGCATCGGGGACCAGGAGGTAGAGAGTTACTGATCCTGAGTCAGTGGTCTTCTCTCAAGCCCCGAGACTCTAGGAGGAGCTGGGGGGCCTATGACACAAGTAGCACACTGCTTGCCAGTTCTTCCTTCTCTCCCTTTAGCAGACTACTGCAGACAGAAGTGAAGCCGTGTTCTTAATTATTGTCACAGCATTCTCTCTTCAAATGTTCTAACAGAGGATCTCTGAAAACAAACACATTTTAAAATGATTAGGTACGATTTTTGCTTCAGTGGCTTTGGGACAAATTAAAAGTCCGAAACAGCTGGTTAAAAAAATTTTTTTTAATTAAAAATAAAAATGATTAGGAGTATAGGTTTCAGACTCAGGATTTTGTCCCCATGAAAACATACATTCAGAAGTATTGGGAGACAGGATTCAGCTCCAGGTTCAAACTTCAGTAGGAGAGCATTTTTGCTGGACCCGAAACTCAAAGAAGCAAGAGGCTGACTCTGCGCGTGATAAGGTAGCCTGTTTGCATGCTGCACTAATTGCTTGATCTTCAGTGCAAATTTTGCATTACCAAATACAGCATACACTTAATTTAAAGCCATTCAGTAATGTGTCTCAAAGGAAAAGGGTCTGCCCCACTCACCCCCCTAACCCACCCTGTCCCTGTGCAATGGTGGTCACTCTTCTCAAAGTCAACTACAGCTGTATTTTTCTGAGTTTCTAGGTCAAATGTCTGTGCTCCTCTATGCTTTCACTGTCTCATAGGCATCTTCAATGCAGGGATAACAGCTGGAAAGCATGTCACATCCTCATCCCACACCAGAAGGGCATTTAGCACAGGACGCTCTCAATCCACTGCACTGCACATTTTAAAAATAATAGCAAAAGCTCACCCCTTCCTTAAATATGTACTCTAGATTCATATTATTAAAACCCATTTATCGCGCTCTTGAACTCTCTGTATTTACCGAACATGAATAGAACCTGTGGCCTTGTATGCAGAACTCTTCATGGTGACAGAGTGTTCGGTGCACCCCTGTCATAGGCTGACTTGGGGAAAACGCCCAGGAGAGCTCACGGCAATGCTCAGAACAAGCGCGAGAGCTCTCCAACGCACTCACGCGGGTTACAAAGCCGCTTCTAGCAGGATGCCCGTGTGGCCACGTGCCATGCCGGCCTGCGCAGTCACAGAGCGAAAGCAGGCCCTTAGCTAAGTGTGCCTTCAGCACTCTTTCTCCACTTGTTTCCTACCTTATTCATCTCATCAAAAGCACTTGTTCAGCAAATATATGTCGAACATCTACATCGCAGGGAGAGAAATTGCCTGAACGCTGTTCAGAGGGTTTGAGCATCATAACCTAGTTCTCAGGAGAGTTCCGCGAGGATTGCCATCGTTCCTGTCGGAATGTCCACTTCGGGGAGGAGAGGCCCTGAGCCACGGGCTCGGTGGCTTGCAGGGTGGCAGCCGGCTCTCGGCACTTCACCCGTCGCGGGTGGAAAGTCAGGGCAACCGGGGCAGCTCCATGCTACCCCCACCTGCTCGCGGCAACCAGGCTGGAAGCTCCGGCTCTGATCTCCTGCCTCAGGGTTAGACGCTAATCCCCGGGGAGCACGTCCAGGACGCGCGGCTGGCACGTCTAATCCCCGGGGAGCACGTCCAGGACGCGCGGCTGGCCGTCTAATTTGGAAAGGCGTATTGAATGTTAGAGTTCTGCATATAGCTATTGGACATTTGCGTTTCTGTTTCACCAAGAGGCTCCTGGGTCGTGAAACGCCTGGGCAAGCCGGGCTCCGCAAGGTTCCCCGCAGCCTCCCGGGAAAGCCGGCGTCCTGCGACCCAAAGGCAGCACCCGGGAGGAGCTGTGCTTTACCAAAACGCAGCACCCACGCCAGGCAAGAGCCGGGGCCCGGGGCCCCGCGGCTTCTGCGGAGAAGACCAGCCCACGCTGGTGCAGGGACCCGGGCGAGTGCGCCGTGAGAGAAGGCTCTGGGGAGATGTGCTCCCCTCTTTCCCAAACACGCACCAGCACGTGGGAGAAGGCGCGTGTCCCGGAGCCTGGAGACGGAGCCTCCCGCTGCGGCAACCCGGGCAGTAAACCCTCGGAACGCGGGGCAGGCCTTCGCTGCCGACGCGCCCTGCGAACGCGCGCTCTGCGGAGCTTTCATTCCTCCCCCGAGAAGACCGCGGCGCCTGCCGCTAGCAGGCACACAGGGAGTGTTTGCCCAGTGCATGAAAGAGAGCATTTCAGACGGCTTCACAAGACAGGTTCTTAATCTGACAGTGGTAACTAACTCGGTGGCTCTTTATTAAAAAGCGTCAAAATTAATCCCATAAATTGTCTCATAATAGTGCCTCTTTCATTCAGAATTATATAACTAAATATGATAGGAATTTCCAGTGAGCACATCATCCATTTATGGAATATTGTCCAGTGTACTCACAGGTTTAACCTGATTCTCCATGATGCACTGTGGGGCTTCTGTAGAAAATGTGGTGTGCTGTTGCCCCAGAAGGTCCAATCGCAAAGTGAGGTTCGTATTTCACCAAAGGAACACTGAAAATAACCCAAAATTTGTAAAGTTAGCTAATTGTTTGCAAATAATACAAAGAAGTAATATATCAGTACTCAATAATTATAGCTTTCAGAAATATAACAATTCTATTTTCACAAGCATAATCGTAATGATCCATATTCCATTTAGTGAAGTTAGTATGAAATATTATTTTTATAGTGAAAGAGGAGGAGGATGCAAATCGTATGTGCCATCTCTAATGTGGAGTTGCTTTGGGGCATGTCTTCTTTGATAACAGACAATTCAATGGGGAGAAACCTTGAAAACAGAATAGCAGAGAAGCATGCATCAAATGATCTCTATTATAAAGAGCAAAAAGAACAAATATGCACATATGTGTGTGTACTCACAAACACACACACACTTCTGAAAGAGCCTTGTGGAAGGGTACTTATCAAATAGTTCACATGATTTTTCAGGAGATAGAGTTGGACTAGATGAAGGGAGATATTCACAGTTATTCCTTACAAACCCTGCAAGTATATATTACTTTTATTACTTAAGCTATCCAAAAAAATAAATTTAAACACAAATTTTGGGGAGTTGGAAAGTCCTGGATATAAAGAAAAACCAGAGTTGGGGCAGGGTTAAACTCTGAGGCCAGGATTAGTAAAAATGAAATTCTTAAAATGTTTTGTTCTTACTTATGTGTGTGAACACAGAGCCAGTGGGCCATAAACCATTATTTTATACTAACTCAAATTTTAGTCTAGAGCTTAATTAGGATATGTAATTGTGAATTTCTTATTGGAGAACTCTTCTACCCAGAATTGGAAGCTGAAGTCCAGCTTGTGTCAGGACCTTTTTCTCTGATAAGCACAGTTCTCGAGGAATAAGGCTGATTCAGGCAATTCTACAGGAAATCCTGATTGTCACAATTTAGTAAATAATATTGCCACTCAGCCTGAAAATAACAATTTGGACTGCTATCTATCCAAAGTTTCATATCAACAAAGAATGTGTCATATTCAAACAAGCTCCTTTTGCTAATTATTATCCTTCTGAGTAAGAGTTTGCTTGGCGAAAAATCAAACCAAGGCTGAAATAAAGTTTAATTATCTATAGCTATAAATTACCAATTGGGCAGTCCAGTGTTTCACAAAAAAGAATTGTGTCCACATACAGGAACTATGAGTTCTATAATATTTGTAATATATACTTTCCATTTGATTATAATCTAAAAATATATTTTATTAGTTATAAAAACTTCTCTTTTAGGGTGAAAAACCAATGGAAAGATATGTTCATGGGGTAAAATTCTAGTTTCTTAAGTAAATTGCTCTCAAATTAGATTTTTAAGTATTAACTATCAAAGTAGAGTCCTGACTTCTGGGGGTTCTGCAAACTGTGGGTATCTGAACATTTTCTTTTAAAAGGAAAAATTGGGATAATGCCCAAAATTTAAAATATATTGGAACATTAAACGTGACTTTAGAAATTCGACATGGTTACAAATTCCAAAAATAGATATTGGATTAGGTTTGTAAACTGGTCTGTACCTGGGCATGATTGAGTTATGATTAGCGCTTTGATTGGGCCACATCATTAGGGCACCAAGGGGTGGGGACTCACAGATAAAAGGCATGGCAAAGGACAAAGATGAGGGGTTTTGATGTTGGAGCTTTGATGTTGGAGTTTGATGCTGAAGCCTTAAGCTGGAGCCCCAGGAAGTAAGTACACAGAGGAAAGAGAAGCAAGACCAGGGAAGAAAGGAACCCTGAACCCAGAGAGAAGCAAGACCTGGAAGGGAGGAACCCAGGAAGCCTGAACCCTTACAGCCGTCGGTGGTCATCTTGCTCCAACATGTGAAAATAGACTTTGGTGAGGAAAGTAACTTATGCTTTATGGCCTGGTATCTGCAAGCTCCTACCCTGAATATACCCTTTATAAAAACCAACCAATTTCTGGTATTTTGCATCAGCACCCATTTGGCTGACTAATACAGTGGCCCCAACAATGCTGAATGTTTCACAGAAAAAAATCAGAAGGAAAATATAATAAAAAGATATCAGTGGTTATTTTCAAAGGGAAACACCAGTGACTTGTTTTGCTCACATACTTTTCTTATTTTCAGTCTGCAAAATGTGCAAGATTTTATTTTTATCCTAGAATTTTTTTTTAAGAAATCAATGTTTTTGGAACATGTTTCTAAAGTTCTCTGACTTATGTTTTCCCCTAAATGGATATAGATCTGAAGCTATTTTTACTGGAGAATTTTCAAAGACTATATAGTAGGTTATTTAGAAAATAACATAAAAACAACAACAACAACATCTCCAGCATATTCTTAATATGTCTTAGCTAAAAGATAATATTCTTGATGTCTATGTTATGCTCCATAATAACCAGGGCAGGAAAAGGTGGAGGGACAAGAAGGTAGGCTTATAAATTAAATAAAATTGGCAAAGTATTAAAATTTTTTGAAGTCTGTGATGGAAAAATCAGGTTCATTATTCTATCCTTTTGACTTGTGTATGTATCTGAAGATTAATATAATAAGAATTTCCAGAAAAAAAAAAAACACAAAACCAAGCAAAATAACCTCACAATGAGATGCTATTCTCTACCCATCAGGATGGCCAAAATGAAAAAGTCTTGCACTGCCAGCTGTTGGCAAGGACACCAAGTTGGGCACTCTCAGGCAAGGAAATCTGTCTAGGAGACAATCACCTGTGCCTTGCGGTTTTTAAAGGAAAAGAAGTATACATTATAATTTTTTTTTTCCTTTATTGGTATCTCTGTCAAACAAGAAAGAGGTGGAGAAGATGGGGAGGGAGGCAGGAAGGAAAGGACAGCACTGCAGTTTTCAAACCTTCTCCAAGTCTCTGTGTGTCTTGATGAACATTCACTTTTTAGTCATATGTGTATTTATTTGGGGATTATATTCATATGCATGTGTGTGTGTAAAATTAACTACATAAAACGCATATCCTCCAATCCTGTCTAGGTATTACTAACTTGGCTTAAACCACAAACTATATGACATGATGCCAAAACCTGTTGATAAACATGTATCACTGATGTAATTGTTACTTTAACAGCACACACCTCCGACCATATATCACAGTGTATCTACTATAGACTTTTAATCTGAACATGTCACTTTGGTGTTTTTATTTCACAAATCAATTTCATTAATACATTTTAATAAAGCATAAATCCATCCAAAATGTACAATCAATGGTATTTGGTATAATCACATAGTTGTACATCATGATGAGTTTTATTTTGTTTGTATTTTACTTATTATTAATTATTAAATAATGAAAATGCTCTAAAAATGATTGAAGTGACAAATGTACTTATAGGGTTGGTACACTGAAGCAACACAGCATGCCTCAGCTCTGAGCAATGAAAGTTTCCATATTTTTCAGTCCACCAAACCTAAATTGTAATAGAGTCACCAGATTTTGCTGTATTTGTATTCTATTTAAAGAGTGTTGCCTAAGAAATAAGAGTCTAATGCTGTTATTATCATTCTAAAGTTCTGGTACAATTACAAGACTACTCTGGACCTGGCATTTATATTGTGCTGTGATGTTAACATATTCTTTTAGTCCATTCATGATGACTAATCTCCAATTTTCTAAGTCTACAACTTTATATGCAGGTTTTATTTTCACAATCTTAAAACATCCATAAAAAAGGAACATTATCTTTAGAATACATTCAAATAAAATGCAGAAAAGTGAATAAACATATATAGATAAAGAGATCTCAGTAACCTCAACAATGCTAGCAGCTCAGAAACTTCCACTGTGCTTTTCCCAAAGTATGACACTGTTTCTCACTAAAAGTAACCACATGCTGACTTACAACACTAGTTTAGGATTGCCTGTTTTGTTTTTAACTTTATATAAATAGAATCATACTGCATGTATTCCTTTGTGTCTGGCTTCTTAATTTCAACATTAAGTTTGTGGTTCATTCTACTGCCGAATGTAGCTGTCATTCATTCTCTTTCAGTGCTTGTTTGAACTCATCTCACACATATACCAAAAAATATATATCCATTTTACTGCAATGGGCATCTGAGTCATTTCCAGCTAGGAGCTATTATGAATAACACTGTAATGAATATTCTTGAACAAGTTTCTTGGAGCTCATGTGGATGCATTTCTGTGGGGTATATGTCTAAGGAAAGAGATTTCTGGGGTTTTAGGTAATGCCAAGCTACTTTCCCAAGAGGTGCCTATTAAAGGAAAAATGTTGAGTAACTCATTCCTTGCAGATCCCCAGGGGCCAGGAACCCAATTTGAGAGTAGGTTATATGAGAAACTAATCTGAGAGTAATTTACTTTAGAAACTAAAATTTTATAACATGAATATATTTTCCAATTGAAATGTATCACTATAAAATAGAAGTTTTTATAACTGAATTTTCTAGCTTCGCAGTGTGGATGCAATTGAATTGTCTGCTGAATTCTGAAGTGCCCAGGAGGCTTCCAACAGGACAAAAGATCTTCATGGCCAGCTTTCTTTTCTGAATCTTCAGAGAAGTTCATTAGGCTCATTAGTATGTGATGTGACTATGGTAAAGAGACTGAATTTCCAATTTATAGATCCAAATTGTCACTGCTCCTTTAACTTTGCCACTTTGGGAAACTTGGGCATATATGAACAGGGGGAAGCATCATTAAATAATTGTCCCTCCCACATCCCACATCTCCTTCCTCCCAGCACCTCGCACGAAAGCAAATCTAACCCCATTCTCCGCAACCCTTAAGTGGCTTCCTATTCCCACATCTCAGTCAGAATGTATTTGCCTGACTCACAAAACCTCTACTTTTCTTTGACATGCATCTTGAAGTTTTTTTTCTTTTTAATTCAAAACTCACTATCAAATAATGACTGCATGCCTGAGTTACACATTTTAACCCATTCTCTCTTGATGTCACCCTTCTGCTACAGGAAGCATGGTCTACACCTGCAGGTTTAGAGATGAGGACCTAGAAGAGCACCCAGCTCTCAGTGTGTGCCGCCTGCTCTGACCCAGGGCCTGTGCTTCCCTCTCTCAGCGCTGCTCGGCTGCTCTCCGGTACACATCTCCTCTGCAGCTCAGCTGGGCTGTCCGCTGACCTTGTCCCGGCTCTTTCCTTGTGCATATTCTGAGTCTTCTACCAGAATTACCGACTTCCACCCTCCTTGGGGTCATCTTCTGTTTATCTTCAATTGTCTTTGTACCATCACTGTTCTTTATGCTTATCTCTTTTTAAACCCCCATAATATTTTAATTAAAATGTTATTTTTTTTCATGAGTCTCCCCTTCTAGATTGGAAATGCCTTGAGGATTAAAGTGAAGTCATATTTATCATTTAATCTCAGAGTGTGGCATGGCGTTTGGGTCATATTAAATATTCAGTAAATATTTGTTGATTGACTTGAAGGAAAGGGATAAGGAAAAAAAGAAAGAAGAAATGAATGAAGGAACTTATTTAGAGGTTGAACAGTGGGAAATGTAGGAATTAGAGACTCAGAAATGCATGGGTGTGAATGCCAGTTTCGATACTCATGAACTATGAAAGAAATGCCAATATCTCCCTGAAAACTAGTTTCAAAAATTTTATGAGAAGAATAAAAATGCCTGATTTGCATAATTATTATAATAATTAGAGATGTGTGCAAAGTGACTTGCCTGCAATAAAAAGTATTTATTGCTGTCATCACTACTATTTTTATTGACACTGTGTATTGCATAGTAATATTATATTTATCTTCCAGGTAATCTATGTGCTGGATGATGCAAAATCCATTATCCTCCTCTTCAGGAAGTATAGAGAAATCTTTTGTATACAATAATACACACTGCAGACATGCTAGATACTTTTGTATATCATAAAAGATGTCATTTGTCCAAGCATGTATTTGGGAAGGGGGAATTAACGCGACAACATGTAAACAGGATGACAAATCAGGTTATTCAAATCAATAAACTTTTCCCAGAAAGACGCTGACAGTGGTAGGGGACTGAGAATTGGCAGGAGTCCATCTAAATCATCTGAGACACTAGAATGCTACACTGTCTACTGTGTAAGACAGCCATTTCCTCACATCATTCTCATAACCCAAAAGCCAAAATTCTCTCCACACAAACTAATTATTCTCAGAGAAGCTGGCTCATAAGGACACAGGTAATCACGGACGGGACCCCTGGGAACCGCTGACCCCTTCATGGAGCTTTCGGGCACTGCTCCAGGACTCCAGAGGGTCCTGTGAGCACTGCACACCTGAGCACTGATCGCCAGAGAGCACCAGCAGAGTCTTCCTACCTTCCTATAAAAGGAAGGCCAGACACGCCCCTGAAACATGGAACCACTACTCGTGAAATACTTTGTCATATTATGCCTCTTTAACACTGTTCCTTTAAGAACTGAAATTTCTATTTGGCAATAAACAAGTGGGAGTAAAATACTCTGAAATAAGGAAAGCACTTGAAGGGCTTGCCATAATAGCAATTATACATGTATTGCAAACACGTGCCCAATCTCTTTCCAAAAGCTTGATATATCGTTCCTGTCTCCACCTGTGAGAAATGAGTGCTTACAGGAGAAACCCTGGTATAGTTTACTCACCTCGACAGTCAGCACAACCCCTTTTGGTGGAAAAAGTCGTGTGCAGAACAGAGGCCTTGTCAAA
Source organism: Dasypus novemcinctus (assembly GCF_030445035.2). Taxonomy (NCBI): domain Eukaryota; kingdom Metazoa; phylum Chordata; class Mammalia; order Cingulata; family Dasypodidae; genus Dasypus; species Dasypus novemcinctus. Next base: position 11,163,457 of record NC_080686.1, on the reverse strand, counting down.
TCTATGTTGCAGTAGCGTCTTTCTCAGTTTTGAAATTCAATGAATGAAGCAAATGTGCATCACAAATGCTAAGAGGTTATTTGTTAAAATTACTGAAGGAATTCTGAGAATGCTTTTCAAGCACTGGCTATGGATATGACATGATAATTTTTTTAGAATGCATAGTCCTGTTATTTTGCAGCACAAATGTGTCTGGAATAATGATAAAACAAATGAAATGCCATTTTTTAAAGAAGGTTCAAATTGACAACTATTATGTACTTAAATTACAGATCCTTATGGTTTGCACAATGAACTATGATGGAACTGAAGAAATCACCACTATTTTTATGAGTATTCAGTAAAATCCCTTTTAATTACTCAACACCCTAGGGTACATTGCTTTCTGAACTGGTTTTGAATTGGTACACAAATCCATATTTGACTGACCTAGAGATGCTGAAGGGAAATGAAAAGGTCAACAAATATAAAGGTATAGCTGGCCAAATTGAAAGGAAATTGAAAGGGCAGAATGGTCCTGGTAGGACAGGCTTCTTCCTTCAGAACTCTATGGCAGCAGTTGTCAAAGTGCATCCCAGTAAGGAGAGTTGGGCGTGCAAGGGTAAGATCAGTAATTCAGTACGGTAAAGGGAAACATTTGAGAAGATTATGGAAGCAAAGATCAAAATTGTGTGATCAAATAGCCAGGAAGACAAGAGGGCAATAATGGAAGACTCGGGAGAATGAGAAGTTATTCCAGGAAACATTTGACCCATGAATGCTTGTGTAAAACAGATTCTTAGGAATTCTCTAATTCATTACAAACACATCTTAGAGCCTTAGCTATGAAATTATATGTATGTACATATATTTAGCATATATCCATTATGAATATGTATATATATGTACATATATATAGCATATCTCCATTATGAATATGTATCTTCATAATTGATTGGTTTCCTCCAGAAACACAGATTTTAAATAAATTTACTTTTCCCATGATGAGCCTGTTATCTATATTCTCTAATAGAGACTTTTCTAAATATTTTCAGAGTCCATAGCAGATAACTAATTGACATTTAGAGATTAAGGAGTAAGTAGAAAACAGAAACAAAAGACAAGGTGTAAGGAATAAGAAAGGAGATAGCCTTTGTATCAGCAATTCAGATCAAGAGCAGAGTCAGAATTGACTATAAAGATTGGAAAGGAAGGGAAAAAGGAGAGAAAGGAAGGTGGACAATGAGGGCTGAAAAGAGTATGAAGAGTAAAGGGCTTTATTTGTAAACCCTTATTCTTTACTGATCTTCTGTGTAGATGTTCTATCCAGTGTTCAAAGTGGTATAATGTAATCACCACCTATTATTGATAGAACTATTTCTCCTTTCAGGTGTCTCAATGTTTGCTTCATATATTTTAGTGCTCTGTTCTTAGGTATATATATATATATATATATATATATATATATATATATATATATTTATAATTCTTAAATCTTGTTGAATTGACACTTTTTATTATATACTATCCTTACTTATCTCTTGTAAGAGTTTTTGGTTTAAAGCGTATTTTGTCTGACATTAATATAGCCACATCACTCTTTTAATTATGATTTGCCTGAAATATTTTCTCCATCCTTTCAATTTCAACCTGTTTTTATCTATGAATCTTGCGAACAACATATACTTGGGTCATGCTTGTTTATCCATTCTGTCAATCTCTGCCTGTTGATAGGAGAGTATAATCCATTTACATGTAAGGAAATTACTGATATGGTAAGATTTACATCTACCATTTTGCTAATCGATTTTTGTAAATTTCACACCCTTTTTTTGTCTCTCATTTCCTCAATGATTGCCCTCCTTTTCTGTTTAAATGCTCTTTTATAATGAACCATTTTGAACCACTCTTCCATTCATTTCATGTCTATTTTTTAGATATTTTCTTTTTGGTTATCCTGAGGGTTACATTTAGCACCCTAAATCTATTACAGTTTAGTGTGTGTTGATTCCAACTCTTTAGTATCCTAAATACACACTCGACATTCCAATCTCCACTTTTATGTTAGTCTTGTTACAAATTGAATCTTTAGGCATTGTGTGTTCAGTAACAAAGATTTATGCTAGTTTTTACGCATTTGAATTTTAAACCTTATAAGAAGTGAAATCCTTACATATGAAAAATGAAATAATACTAACATTTATATTTACCTATATTTTTACTTATGCCAGAAATTTTTATTTCTTCATCCAGCATTGTGATATTGCCTAGTGTTCTTTCCTTTCAACATGGAGGACTCTCTTTATCATTTTATGGAAGACAGGTCTAGTGGTGATAAACTCCCTTTTTGTTTGTCTGGAAATGTCTTAATTTCTTTTTTCAATTTTGAAGGAAAACTCTGCCAGGTATATTATTCTTGGGTAACAGTTTTCTTTCAATACATTAAATATGTCTTCCCACTGCCTTTTGGCCTCCACGGTTTCTGTTGAGAAACCGGATGTTATTAATCTTATTATGGATCACTTACATATGACGCATCACTTCTCTCTTGCTGTTTTAAAGACTCTCTTTGTTCTCAGCATTGGAGAGATTGATCATAAAATATTCAGTGTAGATCTGTTTGGATTCATCTTTTTGTGGCATTCATTGAGCACCTTGGATTTGCATAATCAAATTTTTCAACAAAATTTGGAAGTTTTCTGCATTGTTTCTTCAAATACTTTTTCTGACACTTTATCTTTCTCTTCTCTTTTGGGGACTCCTATGATGCATATATTGGAATGCCTGATGGTGCTTCACAGTTTCCTCAGGCTCTGTTAATTTTTTTTCATTCTTTGTTCTTTCTGATCTTTAACAATTTCAATTTTCTTGTCTTTGAGTTTGCTGATTCTTTTTTTGCCTACTCCAAAATGCCCTCTGTTGAATTTTTTTCTTAGGTTTTTGTACTCTTGATTTCCAGAATTTCCATTTGGTTCTTCTTTATAATTTCTATCTTATAATTGATATTATCATTTTGTTTATACACTGTTCTCCTTTGATTCGTAATTCCAGAGCCTGTACTTCTTCTGGACTATTTTCTATCAAATTCTTTTTTCCTGTGACTGGGTCATAGTTTCCTATTTCTTTGTATATGTTGTCCTTTTTCTGAGTATTATGTTGTGATCACTCTGGAAATCTAGCTCTCCCATTCTTTAGTCTGCCAGACTAAGAACAATTTTTTAAAAAAGGAAGGAAGGAAAGAAAGAGAGGGGGAAATGGAAAAAAGTACTAAAAAACAAACAAACCACCCACAAACACAAAAGAAATAAAATGAACTGCACTGCCTCTCCATGTATCTTGTTAAATGCCAGTAGGAAGCAAGGAACTGATTCTTTGAGGTCAAACCTAGGCCAGTCATTCAGGGATTCACCAGATCCCAAAATAGAAGCACAGAGAAAGAAAAAAGCAAACAACCATAAGGGAGGGAGGGAAGGAGAAAGGAAGGGAAGGAGAAAGGAAGGGAAGGAGGGAGGGAGGGAGGAAGGAAGGAAGGGAGGGAGGGAGGGAGGGAGGGAGGAAGGAAGGAAGGAAGGAAGGAAGGAAGGAAGGAAGGAAGGAAGGAAGGAGAAAGAAAGGAGGGGGGGAAGGAACTGATATATATATAAAGCTGCTAAGACACAGCAGATGCTAAATATACTAAAGCTATGTTGATAATATTATTAATATTTTATGGTTGTCTGCTCATATAGTGATTTAAAGCTGAATAGATTTTTGGTACTTCCAAACGAGATATAATAAGGTTGGTTTATATTAAGAAATACATACAGAAAGGTCAAATAATATGGAAATGTCAAACTTTTAAGCAGAGGTGATATTCTACTTAAGGTTAAGTGATGAATGCTTGAGTTTGACTTATATTACTATGTCAACATTATTCAAGCTTATATCTCTCTTTTAGACTACCAAGTTGTATTAGAACTTGGTAGTTCTAATATATCCATCAAGGTCTAAAACTAATCTAAGTCTAACCAAAACTAAGAACATCTCTTGAAGAGCTTAATAGGAAAAGGTGCTGAAGAAAACTGAAGCAGGGAAAGTAAGTTCTCAACAAATCTATTGTTCACTTGAATTTACTATTGTGCTACCGTGCCAGTGTCCTCTATTTCCTTTAGCTTCCCTCTTGAGCAGAGGAATCTGTGGGCTGATACAGGCTGTTCCTCAAACTTGGGGGAATTTCTGTGAGATTCCTAGAATTCACCCTAAAAAGAACTATTGACTTGTTACTATCAGAAGGAGGTAGTAGTTAAAATTAAGAATGCTATACATACTCAGTTATTTACTTTTTCCATTTGCATTTGCATCAAAGAAGTGCAGTAGGTAATTATAAGATGAATCATAGATAGATATCCCTTTGTACTTCTTAAATCTTAAATTGCTTGGACCTGCTGTAAATGATTTGACAGAATTTAAATGGCAGGGCAGAATATGAGTTTTCCCTTTTGCCGAAATCAATAAAATTTGCTCCTTTCCAATCATTAGGTAATTCTCATGTCTAAAGCCCCTGTTTCTTATTTATCTCCATCCTAACAATTTACCATTTGTAACTTTTCCACAAAACTATATAAATCTTGGTTTGCATTACAGCATTTCATTCTATTATTGGAGATCTCTTTATCTTGGCTTGCAGAATCTCAGTTTAAGCTGGCACCTCACAAAAAAGGAGCACGTTACTTAGGCACATGAAGATGAATTCCCCATTCCACTCCCTCAGTCTACTATAGATTTGACACAAATGCAAACATTCCAGAGTTGAGTGCCATTGCATGGTACTACCTGCTTTGATGACATCATAATAGCATATTAAATAACCACTTAGCTAAAGCAACACAGAACTCACAAAACTAGGTCCAAGGGGGAAATTCTACTTTGGCTAAAGTGGAGTAACATCATTCCTACCAGGGCTTCTCTCTTACAACTAGGAACATCTAGACAAAACAAAACAAAACAAACCAGCATAGAAAAAGACTCTGAAAGGCAAAAAGAAGGCTGAGGACAACCTAGGAATCTTGGAGCCTGAGGAGGAACACAAAACTGAATCCCCTAAATTTCCTTATTGCCTCCCACTCATACCAGACTGGGTGCTGCAGAAACCTCCAGCCTAGAATCACCAAGAGATACAAGCAGAAAAGCTCCAACGGAGTCTGCCGGCCCCCAGCCAAAGAACCAATAAACAGGTGGCCTAGCAACAGAAATCTCTCTGGCAATGTCCTCCTGAATATAGCAAACAGCAAAAGATAAATTGCCCTGCATGTACTCCCATCCTTTACACATCCCTTATTCTCACAGCTTTAGCGGGCTAGGGAACCCATGGATGATGAAATACCTCAGGAGGGAAGTGACAATTGTGCTAATTGTGGAGCTGCTATTCAACTCCTCACTAGTGTAGCGTCACTGGGGTCTAGCAGCAAACTGAACCACCATCCCTACTGGCACCAAGGAAACTTAGTAAGGCAGAGTGGGGCAGGGCAGTCAGCATTCTGTATCTAATCTCTTCTAAAGTCAGGTTGAGAGTCTGAGACTCCCTACTGGAGGCCCCATGCTTCATGGCCCAGAAAGCACCTTATAAACCCTCAGCCAGGACCAGCAGGGATCAGAGGAAGCCTTGGTGGCACCAGACAAACCAATCAGACCAAAATAATACCTCACAGACTCTGGATTTAAATTTTCATTGGAGCCACAGCCCACAAAATTACCCAGAACATGCACGATCAACCTAAACATGGTGACAGCCTCCTAAAATGGAGGAGTTAAAGAGGATCCAGACACTCCTAACATAATAGACAAAATGTACAGGAGACACTCAATATTTCTGTCCCACAAAGAACCAAGAATATCACACAGTGAATGGCAAAACACAGGCAGCAGATACCAACACCAAGCTGAAGCAGATCTTGGGAATATTTGACAAGAATTCTAAAGAAGTCACCATAAAAATGCTTCAACATGCAATTTAAACTTCCTTTCAAACAAATGAAAAAAGAAATCCCATCAAGGTTATAAAAGAACTAAGTGGGAGTTATAAAACTGAGTAATACAATAATCAAAATACAAAACACGCCTTATAGACTAAATACAGCAGAGTGAAGATGACAAGGGATAGAATCAGTGAACCTAATGGCAGTTCAATAGCATTAACGTATTTTCAACAGAAGGAATATAGATATAACAATTATAAAGAGAGTCTCAGGGACCAGAGAGACAACAGCAAAAAAAAAAAAAAAAATCCAATATTTGAATTATTGGAGTACCAGAAGGAAAAGAGAAAGAGAGGGAAGTGAACTTGGCCCAGTGGATAGGGCATCTGTCTACCACATGGGAGGTCCGTGGTTCAAACCCTGGGCCTCCTTGACCCGTGTGGAGCTGGCCCATGTGCAGTGGTGATGCGCGCAAGGAGTGCCCTGCCACGCAGGAGTGTCCCCCGTGTAGGGGAGCCCCATGCGCAAGGAGTGCGCCCTGTAAGGAGAGCCGCCCAGCACAAAAGAAAGTTCAGCCTGCCCAAGAATGATGCCGCACACACGGAGAACTGACACAGCAAGGTGACGCAACAAAAAAGAGACACAGATTCCCGTGCCGCTAACAACAACAGGAGTGGACAAAGAAGAAGACACAGCAAATAGACACAGAGAACAGACAACTGGGGGGAGGCGGGGGAGGAGAAGGGGAGAGAAATAAATAAAACATAAATAAATAAATCTTTAAAAAAGAGAGAGAGAAAGAGAGTGGGATGGAAAGAGTATTCAAAGAAAAATTGGCTGAAAACTTCCCAAATTTGTTAATGATATAAGTGTATATATTTTTAAAGTTGACCAAAACTCAAATAGATTAAGTCCATAGAAATCCATGTCAATATCCATTTAACTAAAATTCTAAAATCTAAAGGGAAAGAAAATTTCCTGAAAGCAGTCAGAGAAAAATGAAAATAAGTTCAACCAAGACAAGGAAAGAAATAACAAAGAAGAGTAGAAATCAACAGAATTGAAAACAGAAAAACCTAAGGAAAATCAGAGAAACAAAAGTTGATTCTTTCAAAATAGCAATAAAATTGAGAAATCTCTAGCAAGAGTGGCAAAAAGATAGACAAAAACACAAATATTAGGAAAGAAGAAGGAATATCACCTCAGATCCTGCAACCATTAAAATGATTATAAGAGAAGATTATCAACAGGTTAACACTCATAGATGCAGCAACTTGGAAGAAATGGAACACTACTAGAAATCCACTAATCAGAATAGTCCTGTGGCTACTGAATTCCTACTTATTCAATTAGAAAAGTTGAATTCCTAACATAAAACTATCAATTATAGAATTATAAATTATATATTTTATAAATTATAAGTCATAATGTTAGTTATCCTTAGTTATAAATTATAACTTATATAATGTATAAGTTATAAAGCCAAATTTTCAATAAGGAAAATGGAATTCCTATCTATTTATGTAAATCTACAAAAGGAAATCTGCCATCCACAAATTTCCCACTAGAGAATTCTACCAAATATTTAAAGAAGAATTAAAACCAATTTTATTCAAACTCTTCCAGGAAATAGAAAAGGAGCAAACAATTTTCAACTTCGTTTATGAGGCTAAAATTGCTGATACCCAAACCAGACAAAGAGAGAGAGAGAAGAAAGAAAAGAAAGAAAAAGAAAGAAAGAAAGAAAGAAAGAAAGAAAGAAAGAAAGAAAGAAAGAAAGAAAGAAAGAGAGAGAGAAAGCTGTAGCCCAATCTTTATCATGAACTTAGACACAGACATCTTTAGTAGAATATTAGCAAATTGAATCCAACAATGTATAAAAAGAAGTATACACATTGACCAAAGGAGATTTATTCCAGGGATGCAAGATGGGCTAAACATTTGAAAACTCAATCAATATAACCCCATGTCAAATGCTAAAGAAAAAAAACTCATACAATATACCAATTGATGCAGAAAAACTTAAAAAAATGTTGGCAAATACAATATCCCCTCATTATAAAAACTCAGAGAAATGGAAATAGAAGGGACTTTCTCATCTTGATAAATAGCACCTACCAAAAACCTACAGGAAGCATCATATATAATGGTGAAAGACTGAATTTTATCTCCCTAAGATTCGGAACAAGTCAAGGATTTCCTCCCTCATCACTTTCATTCAACATAATATTGAAAGTTCTAACCACTGCAATATGAAAAGAAAATGAAAGAAAAGGTATACAAATAGTAAAGGAAGAAATGACATCATATCTATTTGCATATGACATTATTAGCTTTGAATAAAATCATAAATAATATAAAATTAAACTCCTCCAACTAATAAATGAATTCAGGAAATTCTCAGAATGACCAGCATGCAAAAAAAATCAATTGCTTTTCTATATAATAGCAATGAATATATAGAAATCACAATTAAAAACAGAATACCACTTACAACCACTCTGAAGAAAATGAAATACTTAAGTATAAACTGTATCATATCTGTATGCTGAAAGTTACAAAATGCTGAGAAAAGAAATGAAAGAAGACCTAAATTATTGGAGAAGCATACCATAGTCATGGATTGGAAGACTCCACATATCCCTTTTTCTTGAAATTGATCTGTAATATAATACAGAACCTATCAATATCTCTGCCAGGTTTTTTAAAAGATATTGACAATCTGATTCTAATATAATTATAGAATGAAAAATGCTCTAAGAGTGCTCAAAATGTTGGGAATAAAAGAAGAAAAATGATGTTGAAAAAAGAACACAGTCAAAGGAATCACTCTGTATTAAAGTTTACAACCATAGCTACAGAAAAAGACAGACATTTCATGAAAGAGGCTATACAGTTGAAAAATTAGCACATGAAAAGACATTCAACATTTTTAGCCATTAGTGAAATTAAAACTATAATCAGATACACTGTATACTTAAAAGAAAGTCTAGAATAAAACATATTGGCAACACCAAATGCTGGCAATGATGTGTAAAAAATGGATCACTCAAACTGTGTGGGTGGAAATGTGAAATGCCAAAACTACCCTGGTAAGAAGTTTGTCAGTTTCTGATAAAAACTCCCTCTCTGACTTTCTCTCTGACTGTCTGAATTTCATTATGCTCATAAAGGACTCTAGTAATAGTACTAAGACCCATCCTGATTGAAATGGGCCAAACCTTAACTAAACTAATCTCATCAAAATGTTCTACTTACAATGGGTTCACACCCACAGGAATGAATTAAGTTTAGGAACATGTTTTTCTGGGGTACATACAGTTCCAAACTACCACATCCCCTAATACAGTCCCCTGCTCAAATGTGTAAGCTCACACAGATGCCACACGTGCTTTCTCATCTTAGCTCTTGGCTCCTAACAATTACCCCATCTGGAATGCAGTTTCCCCTTTCTAACAACTACCCCCAAAATCCCTTCTTTCTTCTAGGGTCAGCTCAGATTCTACCTCTTGAAAACTTTCTTCTAGCTTGATCTTTATATTCTCTGTACTTACTTTTTATACCAGAACTTGAACTTAAATCATTTGGTGTTGTTTTTAGTGATTTCAGTTATTTTTGTCTCTCTTTTCCACTTTCTGCACTTGAACCCCCTACCCCTCTCTTAGTCCAGGATCTCTTCCTTCTAGTTGGGTATCTTCAAATTTATTTTCCATACTGCAGGCATAGTTACCCTAAAATAAAAATTCATTCATGTCATTATATGCAATGATTGCTATAATGGTAAGGATAAACTGGCTTCTTATTACCAAATGAGACCTACCCCACTGATCCTGAACTCAACTTTCCAGTGCTGCTGATATTATAACAATTCTTGGTAATGCTCTCCTGAAAATGCACATTCTTCCCAAGGTCACCAAATCATCATCTGGTCTCCGACCCTCAGAACCTGGCTTGGTTACCTCTTTTTGCTGCAGCGGGGAGTGCTTACTGCCCTACCATATCCTTGGTCACACAACTCTGAGAACACGTAATTCCCATTTATAAACCCACATTTTTGAAGGTTCTTTGTCCTATAGAAACAAATCAAATCATAATTCTGTTTTTTTTTTCCTGTAACTATGTTTTTCTGGCAATCACCATAATTTTTTTCATGGATTAAAATATACTTGACTACTCAAGTTGTCAAACAGACTGTACTAAAGTACATTTTTAAACACTCTGTCTGAATCCAAAAAAGACTATGCATTTATTTAAAATAATGTTTGATGTTTCTATATGACAGAAAAATTAGGTTATAAGTTCCAGGAGTTATTGCTGTGTCCACAGAGAACAGAATAATGTTGTCTTATAATGAGTTCTCAAATTAAAATATTTCTTGAAGAAATTAATGAAAACAAGAATAGGTTACATTAATAATTTTTATGGCAGATGACATTCTACAGTGAAGTACTTAATATGCTTTGTGTTGGTTTTCTTTCATTTATTAAGTGGAATAGGTTCAGATAGATTTTAAACTAGATGGGCTTTGATCAGAATTGACTGTGGATTAAAATCAGTAATAGTAATACTATTAGTTATTACAACAGACTGTTGTTGAAAATATGTTCTATTATCTCATTTAATACTCAGAAACATCCAAGGAGGTAGGTAATATCATTTGCTAACTTTATAGATGTAAACATTGAAGCTTAAAATATTTGAGTAATTGCCCTAAAGTAACACAGCTAGTAAATGACAGAGCTCAGATTTGGCCTTAGGTCAATTAAACTTTAAAGCCTTACTCTTGAGTTAGAAAAGAAAAGAAGATCAGTGACTGCAGGACAGATTTTACCCTTTATTAATCTCCTTCACTAACTCTTTCCTATAGCATATGAATTGGAAGAAGTCTGGCAGAATGCTAAGGACCCTGAATTTTGAGTCACAGCTGGATTAGAAATATTCTCTTGCCACTTACTTGCTGTGGAACCTTAGGCCAGTTACTTATCTATGAGCCTCATCCTCCTCACCTACAAAATGGGAATTATAATATATAATTCATAAGGTTTGGCTACCTTTAAATGAAAGAATGCAAGAGAGGATGCTTCATCAGTGTAAGCTTATTGGAATTACTGTATTCTGTTCTCACTGTAGTTACTTTAGAACAGAGAATGAAGTTTGGTGGGGTGTTTTGTTTAGTTTCTCCAATGCTTTGGAAACCCTGGGAGCACTATCATTAGCAGGCCCAGGAGGAAGACCAAGCCTGGCTGACATTTGAGGCTTCAGGGTCCATTATAGACCAATCACCAGCAGCAATGTCACTTTAAAAAAATTATTTTTAATTTTAAAGAAGATTTAGATTAAATAAATGTTACACAAAAAAAATAGGGGATTCCAATACACCCCAGTCTTACTCCCTTCCACACTTTCCCACATTAGCAACATCCTTCATTACTGTGGTACATTTGTTACAATTGATGAGCACATATTGAAGCACTGCTATTAACTGTGATTATAGTTGACACTCTGCCCCACCCAAATTTATAGGTTATGACAAAATATGTAATGACCTGTATCCGTCATTGCAATGTCATCCAGGACAATTCCTATGTCCCAAAAATGCCCCCATATTACACCTATTCTTCTCTCTCCCTCTCCTCAGAATGTCTGGCAGACATGGCTTTCATATCAATGATAAAACTTCTCCCATCACTAGAATAATAACATCTATAAAAGAATAATAATAAGTCTACTTTAGTCCACTGCCCATTCTCCAATCTTGAGGATTTGGGAATGGTGATGCCAACTCCACCTCTAATTGAGAGGGGGCTTAGATCTCATGCGGCAGATGAATGGAACTATCTTGCTTGTAGTTGCAGACACTCTCTGTTCCTTGGGATGGGCATTGTCCATCATTATCTCCTTGTAAGTTGTCCTGGGTGAGTCCAATGAACTGGAGAGAAGATGTTGCAACTCTGCTGAGATTCAGTGTTAATTATAGGTCAAAATAAAAGGTGCAGAATTGCCATGTGTAGGGAAACTATAAATGAGTCTAACTCTGTTACACTGGAGAGCATAAATTCCCAAGTAAAGCCCACTGATACGGTGCCAAATTCCTGAACATGTCTGCCCTTTTTATAGCATCTGGATGTCTCCATAGCACTCAGTAGCCCTGCTGTTTGAGGCACTGTTTACTGTGGCAGTCAGTGACATCCTGCTGAGATGTGCATAAGCATAACCTCTGGAATGACCTCCTGAGTTACTTTTAATCTCTTAGCCATAAAAACTCATTTGTAGTTAATATTTCCCGCTTTTGGTTGAGGTCTTTTTCCAGGTACATTGCTAACTGGTGCTTGGTAATAATCCCTCAGTGTCAGGGAGGCTCATCCCATGGAATCATGTCCCATGGTGGGGGAAGGTACTGTGTTTATATGCTGAGTTTGGCTTAGAAAGAGGCCACATTTGAGCAATAAGGAAACTTTCAGGAGGTAACTCTTAGGCAATATTTAATACTAGGCTAAGTTTCAATTTTACAAGAAAAGGTTTATAAGTACAATCGTCAATTTTGAGGGCCTGGCATGTCTTCCTTCATTAGGCCCTGCCCTTGTACTTGGGATATTCTTGCCATCCTATTAGAGAATGTAGTAGAACTCCCCAGGATGGGAATTCTATATTCTTTCAGTTATTGTCGAGGTCTCCACCAACCAAGACAATGCCCCATGAACACTTGCAATGTCATTTTTGAAGCACAGACAGGGGCTAGTAGATGAAACGAAATGCAACATTTTTTTTTTTTTTTGCAGTATATGGGAGTTTTGACAATTTTTCCATCCCCTTTAAGATCTAATTGGGAGGAGATGAATCCACCATTGACCATTTTGTAGGAAGTGTCAATGGAGGGTAGGTTATATCCTATACACTCCTACATTCCCAAAACCAAGGAATAAGCTGAATGCTTTTAGGGTAAAATAATTTTATGCCCAATGATTAATACCAAAGAATAGTCTTGGGACCCATGTTTGTATCTTTCTTTTTCTTTTTTTTTAAAAAGATTTATTTCTTTATTTATTTCTCTCCCCTTCCCCCTCCCCCCCACCCCCACCCCGGCTGTCTGTCCTGTGTGTCTATTTGCTGTCTTCTTCTTTGTCTGCTTCTGTTGTTGTCAGCAGCACAGGAATCTGTGTTTGTTTTTGTTGCGTCATCTTCTTGTGTCAGCTCTCCATGTGGGTGGTGCCATTCTTAGGCAGGCTGCAGTTTCTTTCACGCTGGGCCGCTCTCCTTATGGGGTGCACTCCTTGCGTGTGGGGCTCCCCTTCATGGGGGACACCCCCATGTTTGTTTCTAATTATGGGTTTGTATTTTCACAACTCAGTGCAGCTTCCCAGATATGGTTAGTGATCACTGAGAAAGTACCTTGGTCTTTGTCATTAGGTTTCTTTTTAGTAGGCATTATATTCCTGAGAATATAAAAATAAAATGAAATAGGAGCTTCAGAGACAGCACCAGAACCAAAAACCTCATGGGGTGGTTTTAAATAGCTGAAAACATTCTTTATCTTTAAAAGTTAAATTCTCTTTCTAAAAAATATCAAGAACCAGTAATTAATATCTAAGCTAACAGGCAAATTAAGTTTAAACATGAAAATTATTTCTTTCTTTCAAAGTCAATGCTTAAAATTTAAGTCTTTATTTTAGTTTGTATTTATAGTTTTTTTTAAATTTTAGTGATGTTGGTCCAAACACTGGAGAATGGAGATAAAGAGAATTATTTCTAGATTATTAAATAATATTCATACTACGTTGCAAGTGTACATTAAGTATTTTAATTTTTAAATGTTTATTTCTTTTTTGATCCTTTCCTAGTTAATGCAGCAATACTCACCAAGTTGAATTTATATACAACTTACTGGGAATTATTCATTTGCTCACTTGGGTTTCTACCTTAAGAATGAGAGTCAAAGGGAGCAACAGCAATGCCTATGCTGGAATTTTTTTTTTTTTTACCTACCAGAAGTTAGGTTAATATGCTAATTATTCAGTTTAGAACAAAAATCCTTTTAGCTGATATATCCACCTACATTAACTCAATGTAACAATCTCCTTCAAAATGATTGTTGAGCTGGCCACAATAAAGAAGTCTGCTAAAACTTTATGTGGCTTAGTTCTGAAGTGCTGTATTGGAGTCATAGCTGTTCACCGGTCTGCTCATCAGCAGGGCTGACAACCTTGTGACATCAGGGTACAGCTACTCAACTCACCCACTATTCTAGTCATAAACATTGATTGGGGCAGTTTGTCATCTCCTCCCCCCTCTAGTAACCAAGAAATGACAATGAAGTTGTAAGAGTGGACATGGATAAACTTTATCCTCAAATTTGAATTAAACACTATCATTTTAAGTGCTATGTTTTTATTTATAAGCAAAAGTATCTTTGGTGTTATCTCAGCTTACTCAGTCAAATAGCCAAATTCTTTACTTATATGTAGCTGGAAGAAATTGTACATTTACCATTGTTTGGTTGTTGTGTAACTTTTATTGTGCTTTTAATGAAATTTCATGGGACAAAGAGGAAAATAAAGTCTTCAAATGAAAATTTACTATTGATATAAACAGCATAGTTCTTACTAGCAAGATATAATTTCTTCAAATGAATTAACTTAATTTTTTCGATTTCATTTTCAATGCTTCTCAAGTGAAAATGAGATTCGAATCCTTAAATAGAATAATTTCAATTTTTTTTACTACCAACCACCCTTATCATAGTGTGATGTATTAGCTCTTTATAATCTTGTTCTAAGTATTGCCCCATACATATAATTTCCAGATGCCCAAGGGAATAAAGTATTAATATAAGAAACTATAAACAAATTATAATTTAAAAAGCTGCAATCAAGTCATAATATGTTACTCTGTGCTACCATCTTGAAAATTCACTTAAACATCCAAATTAAATATTTAAAAAGATGTAAATATTAGCCAGATAGTCTCTGATGTTTGAACATTTTTGATTCTTTAATTTCATTTAATTAGGGTTAAATTGGGTCTAGCTTTTTCAAAATTAAACATAGTATTTTGACATAATGGTGCATTCACACAGAGTTATGAAAGTAATACAGAATGATTCCATGTACATTTTAGACAGTTTCTCCCAGTGGTAATATCTTGAAAATCTAGAGTACAATATTACAATCCATGTACTGACATTGATACAGTCAAAATATAGAATAATTCCATCACCACAATGGTTTCTCATATTGCCCTTTTATAATCCCACCCTTCTTGCTCCTTACCTACCACCTGGCAACTATGTATATGGGTTTTATCTCTATACATTTATCATTTCAAGAATGTTATATGGAATCACATAGTATGTAGCCTGTGGAGATGGACTTTCTTCACTCAGCATTATTCCCCAGAGGTTCACTCAAGCTGTTCTGTGCATCAGTAGTTCCCTTTTATTGCTCCATATTATTCCTTTGTTTAACCTTTCACCTATTGAAAGGCATCTGTGTTGTTTCCAGTTTGGGGCTATTAAAAATAAAGCTGCTATTGACATTAAGAAACAGATTTTGTGTGTGTAAACATAAGTTTTCAGTTCTTTGGGATAAATGAAAAGGAGTATATTTATTAGGTCTTCTGGTAGTTGCATATTTAGTTTTGTGAGAAACTTCCAAACTATTTTGCAAAGTGGCTGTGATGGGTAGGCTATTGTGTCGACTCAGCCAGGTAATTGTGTCCAGTTGTTTGGTCAAGCAAGCACTGGGTTAACTGTAATACAAGGGCATTTATGGACTTTAGTCACCTTTGACTTTACTGCAGTGGTAAATTGTAAATAGCTGGTTATAATTACATCAATCAGGGAGATTGCCATCAGCCGTGAGTGAAGCGTAACCCAATCAGTTGAATCCCTTAAAAGGGGAAGTGATTCCAGCACTGAGAGAAAATTTCCCAGCTCATTTTTGGACAGCCAGCATCTCCCAGAACTCGTCAAGAATCTTCATTGAAATTTTGTCAGAGCTCCTGATTGCACCCTGCCTGCGGAACCTGGACTTGTGCATCCCCACGGCTGCATGAGAGACTCTGATAAATCTCTTACTATTGACAGGTATCCCTTGTTGATTCTGTTTCCCTATAGAACCCTGACTAAAACTGTGGCTTTAACATTTTACATTCCCACAAGCAAAGTTGAGTGACACAGTTCCTCTGCATCTTACCAGAATTTGGTGTTGTCACAATTTTTCATTTCTAAGCCATTCTGATATGTGTGGGTATTATCTGTGATTTTAATTCTCTTAATGGCTAATAATGTTTTATGTGATGTCTGCCATCTGTATATTCACTTTAGTGAAATGTCTGTTCTAGTTATTTACCCATTGTTTATTGGGCTGTTTTCTACTTTAATTTTTTTTTATTTATTTCTCTCCCATTCCCCCCCACCCCCCGTCTCAGTTGTCTGTTCTCTGTGTCCATTTACTGTGTATTCTCCTGTGACCGCTTCTGTTGTTGTCAGTGGCACGAGAATCTTTGTCTCTTTTTGTTGCGTTATCTTGCTGTGTCAGCTCTCCATGTGGGCGGCGCCATTCCTGGGCAGGCTGAACTTTCTTTCGAGCTGGGCAGCTCTCCTTACGGGGCGCACTCCTTGCATGTGGGTCTCCACTACATGGGGGACACCCCTGCATGGCATGGCACTCCTTGCGCGCATCAGCACTGCGTGTGGGCCAGCTCCACACGGGTCAAGGAGGCCCAGGGTTTGAACCACGGACCTCCCATGTGGTAGGTGGACACAATATCCATTAAGTTTTGAAGTTTATTTATATATTCTATATACTAGTCCTTGTTGAATATGTGGTTTGCAAATATTTTCTAAGTTTGTAGCTTGTACTTTCATGGCTGTTAGCAGGTCTTTACTTTTAATGAATCCTAACTTACCAATCCTATCTTGATTTATTTATAGTGTTTTTGATTCTTTTGTTTTGTATATTTTTCATAATGGTTGCTGTCAATATTACTATTTCTATACATAACATCACAAATTCCATTTAAGTCCTTCAACTCTTCTACTTTCAAATTCCAGCTTCCTTGAATGTTTCTTCTACATATCCTGAGCACCACATACTATGGTTTCATAAATTTTGCCTCAACCATCAAGTATAATTTGGGTAAGTCATGAGAAGAAAAACAGTCTATGCTAACCCTGTTTTTTTTGTTTTTTGTTTATTTTTTAACCAATTCTGATGTTCTTTCCTTTCTGAAGTTCTGAACCTTCTTTGATAGCTTTTTTTTTTTTTTTTTTTTCTGTTTAGGGAACTCATTGCAACCATTCACTAAGGGCCAGTTTTCTAGCAATAGGTTTTCACACTTCATCTTTTTTCCCCTTCATTCCTGAAGGACATTTTTGCCATTTTGCCATATATATATATGTTTAACTGGTATTTTCTTCAGATGAAAAATCTGCTTTGATTGATAAAGAATCACTTCTTCCCAGCTACTATCAAGATTTTTGATTTGCATTTAATTTTTAGAGATGTAATATGGTATGTTTTGGCATGGGTTTCCTTGGGTTTATTTTATTTGGGATTTGCTCTGCTTTTTGAAAATTTAGGTTTCTGTATTTTACCAAATTTGGGGAGTTTTCCACTATTACTTATTTTAATACTCTTTCAGTCTCATTCTCTTTTTCCTCTCCTTCTGGGAGTTCCAATAATACAAATGTTGCACCTTCTATTGTCTTTTCGGTCCGTGAAACTCTCTTCATTTTTTCCTATTTATTTTCTCTCTGTTATTCAGATTTGGTAGAAACTATTGATCTGTCATTAGGTTCAGGGATTCTATCCTCTGTCCTCTCTACTTTTTTATATTGAGCCCATCCAGTGTGTTTTTATTTTGGTTATTACATTTCTCAGTTTTACAATTTTCATTTAGTTCTCTTTTATAATTTCTGTTGCTTTACTGAGATATGTACCTTCTCATTTGTTTGAAAAGGAATTTTAAATTGTGCATTGAAGCGTTATTTTAATGGCTGTTTTAGAATTCTTGTCAGGTAAATCCAACATCTGACTCGGGTTGGCCGTGCTATTGTGGACTGTGTTTTCTCATTCAAACCATGACTTTCTTCACTCTCTATGTGACAGGTGAATTTTGAGTGTGTCCTGGACAATTTGTCTATTATATTAGGAGTCTCTGGATCTTAAGTAAATCCTCCATTTTAGTAGGTTGTCACCATGTTTAGGTGTAGCACGCACATTCTGGGTAATTTTGAGGGTTGTGGTTCCAATGACAATTTAAATTCAGAGTCTGTGAGATATTATTTTGGTCTGCTTAATTTGTCTTGTGCCAACTGGGGCTCCTCTGATCCCTGCTGGTACTGACTGAGGGTGCATAAGATGCTTTTTGGGCCAGGAAGCATGGAGCCTCTAGATGGGAGAGGGAGTCTCTGGTCCATTGGGTTGAAGAGCACTTCTGATGCACTTCTAGAGCGGAAGAGCCCCAGATGCTGTTGCCTGGCTGCCTGAAGTCTCTAAGACAGAGAGGGAAGCCATGGCTCAGCATGACAGAGTGACACTAGGGTGGCTGCCTATTGTGTCAGGGTCTTCTGTTCTTCTGTGCTTCCACCAGTGGCCCCAGGCATCTGGGAGGTAGAAGGAGTTCCATCTGTTGAGAGTGAAGAGCAGTTCCCTGCTGTGATGGGGACTTCCCTCTTAGTGCTGCCCTACTCCATGGTGTTGCCAGGTGAAGAATGGGATCCTCTGTCCTGTGGGGAAAAGAGCAGATTTGGGGAGTGCTGCCTTCTGGTGAGAATCCCCATTGGGCCTCCTGCAGGTACTGCTGGGTGGCCTGGTGTTGTCAGTGGACCTTGCCCACCTGGCTTTTGGGGTTTGGGGTAATAGGTTTGGGGCACCTTCTTTTCTGGAAGGGGGGAAGATGCCATTAGATGCCTCACGCCAGGCTGGTCTTCCAGGCCTCAGGTCCTCTTTCCATGTTCAGCACCCTCACTTGGTTGCCTCTTGTTAATTTTCAGAGTTTATAGTTATACTTGCAGAGAAGAAAAGAGACAGTTGAGTCTCTTGCCCAGTTTGGAAGCCCCAGAACTCAGTTATGAACATGCAGAAATTAAGTTGAATTTGGCCGTGCCACTAGAGAGGCTGAAATTGCCATTCAAAAAGATATTGAATTGGAGATGGAACATCTGCCAAGCTGAATCTGAAGTCTGGGAATTATCTGCATAGAGGTGCTTTTGCAGTCATGAGAATTTTGGAGAGATTTCTAAAGTCTCTTAGTCACTAAGGGTTAGAAGAGCCCCAGAGAGAACCAGAGGGAATTACGGCAAGCAGTGAGTGATTGGTGGCAGAATTTTCAGTGTACATTGTCACTATGTTAAAGTATTTTTGTTATACACAATGTGTGTGATAGTTGATATGACCATAAAATAAAAATAATGTTGCAAAGAGCATGTAGAGCACAGGGAATTGGGCCATTTCCTACCTATGTCGCCAGTATCAGAAGCTTACCATGGAAGAGAAGAGGCCGCTCCCTTCACCCCCATGGTGATCTCTGAAGAAACATGGACTGCAAGTGGACAGAAGAAAAACCAGGTCTATTGGATCAAGCAAATGCAAACCCAAGTCAATTCTGTCTCTTTGCCTAAAAAGGCAGCACTTCCTTCCTCCATTTTTCTTCAGCGTGGGAGGATGCTATCTGAAAAGCAAGAGTTATAAAAGTAAGCAATAAAAAGTAAGCACATTTCTGAACTCATATAACCCTTCATATCCTGTCCACTGGTTCACATTTGCTGCCGGCCATGAGACAGACTGAGAAATGTGGTCACGATGTCAGCTGATGTTTACAAAGCACTGCCTTGTCATTCGCCCCCACAAGAAATGAAGAACATTTATGAGCTAAGACCATCATCTGGTCCCTAAAATAGACCCTGGCTTCACTGTAAGAATGGAGCTTAAGACCCCTTTATCTGAGCAGCCTCACCTCCTAGTTCCCCAGTCCACATCAGTGGTGGAAATTTTGACCCAGGAGCAGGCAAGTCCAGCGCATGCCCCACGGATTCCTTCTCAGTGGTACTCCGCGCTCTCAGCGCTGCGTGGAAGTTTTCAGACATGGCATCTTTTTCACTACTACCAGAAAAGCCAAAAGCATCCCTCATGAAGAAAGTCATAGTCAATGAAACACAAAGTATCTTCGCTGCATCCATCCAACCAGGGTCCTCTAGCCATCTTATCAGCATCTGGTAAGTTTTAGTACAATGGGCAATAATCACCTTTACAGGACTCTTCTCACAACAACTCTGAAATACGCCTTTTTTTTTTTTTTTTTACTTTTGTCAAGGATTTTCCTTTCATTTTCTAATAAACTCAGTTTTCCCTATCTCTCTAAGCCTTTCCAAATTTTGTAGGAGAGAAAAAAAATCCATGTAGATATCATCATCCACCGCCCTGCTCCCTGCCCCGCCACTGTTTCCCACGGATACTCTTGGAAGGAAAGGAGGGAGAGGCAATAAGAAGAAAAGGTTTTGGAAATCTCTTCCTTTTCCCACAATCTCCATCATTCCGTTGCATGGCATGATAATGCCTCAGCCGTCCAGGACGAGCGTTCCCCCTCAAGTGCTCACGGGAAGCAAGGAAAATCATGAGCGGGAGACGTGCTGGACTGCTGGGTTTGGGAACAGGGTGGCACGGCCCCCGCGCCCCCGCGCTCTCCCCTGCGGGCGCGCTCCCAGCTGCGCGGCCGCCGCGGCGCCTGCCCGGGCTTGAAGGCTCTGCCTGTCTCCATCGCGCGCATACTTCTCCGCCCCCGCCCCCGCCCGCACCGCCAGGGAGCCCTGGAAGATGTCCCGTGAGGCCGGGGCCCACGGGACGGTCAGCGGGAGACAAAGGCCGCTCAGAGGGCTGCCGCCCGGGGCCAGCCTCCCTGCGAGCCCCCGCCGCTGGACGCGCCCCCGCTGACAGGCCCGGACGCGCAGACCTCGCCGCGACCTGCTCCCGGCGCGCGCCGCGTGGCGCAAGCGGCCGCCGCCTCCAGCCCGGGCGCGGGGGCCTGAGCCCCGAGCCGCGAGCCCAGGGGGCCGGGCCCCCGCGGGAGAAGACCGAGGCGGCGCGGGGAGGGCGCCTCGGAACCCGAGAGGGCCGAGCCCTGCACCGCGGCGGCGGCGGGAGCCCGGCCGAGTGCTCACGGCGCGAGTTCAAATGCCGTGTGATCAACAGGCGGGAGCAAAGCTCGCCCCTCCTAGGTATTCTCTTAAGTACGCGCCGTCCCCTTGTTTTCTTGACTCTGTGTACAGCTCTGTGCACCTTGTTAGGACTCAGATGCTCGTGCCCTTTGGAACTGACTGTGAAAGCGAAATTTTCTCTTGAAACCAGCTAACTTGCATTTTTCCCACTTTTTGTCATTTAGAACAGTCGGGAAGACCAGCAGATAGACACTTCACAGCTGCCATTGAACTGGGTCTCTTCCTAGGTTTACTAATTAAAGCATCAATTAATTACATAAACATTAACATATGTCCTTCAATAAGTTGGCTTTAGCATGGACTACATATATCCAATATTAATATTTGAATAATTCATGCATTGTATCATATAATACATATAATTAAATACATTCTTTTTCTGGATAGCCACAGGATTCCTATGAGGTATACAGGCAAAGAAAATATATTATGGATAGAGCATTTGAGGCTTTGAACCTCAATTTAA
The DNA here is from genome assembly GCF_030445035.2 of Dasypus novemcinctus. NCBI lineage: Eukaryota > Metazoa > Chordata > Mammalia > Cingulata > Dasypodidae > Dasypus > Dasypus novemcinctus. The sequence goes on along the minus strand of NC_080686.1, from coordinate 11,141,844 downwards.
ATTCATTTACATTCATTTGTCCAACAATATTTCACACATACCTAGGAAAGGTAGGGGAAAAAATCCTCATAATCGAGGTACTCCAGAATCTACTTACCACAGATTGTTGACCTATATACCAAGTTTCAGTGGGGAACACCAATACTGACATGAAAGGATTCTGCTGTAAAGCATAACCATAGCTCCACATTGCTTTCCGGCAGGGCGACTACCCCTAAAACCTAGATCCTCCCCACCCCTTAAAGAAAGGATGTCTCAGAGCTTCCCTGCCGCCCCCCCAGACATGGCCACCTCAGGACAACCACAGGCTCGTGCCGTACTCCTCTTTGCTGGTACTGGGACCCTGGAGATCACCCGGCCCCCAGAACTTCAGTCTGGCTCTGTCTCCTTTCCCACTCCCCTTTCACTCCTGGTTTCAGGTTTCAGAGAATTGTGGGCCCATTAGGATTTGAGATTTTCAGGGCTACTATTAGAAATAGAGTCTCTCTATGCTGTGTGCATTAAATAGGATTGCATATGGGCTAACCTGGGACTAGAATCACAGTTAATAATATCATTGCTAGGGCAAAAATGAATTCTGACTTCCAAACAATCAATGTACAAACTAATTCTGGGGTACAATATGATCATAAATTGTGATAGGGACTAAACAGAAACGTTTCCTTCCTAGCAATGGTGACTGCTTATTACATATGACCTAATGGATGGAAAGCCCTGAGCTAGAGGAGATAGGTGATAAGTGTACAGTTGGTGAATTCTTGTTCATTTTAGCATGAAACCAGATCTCTGTCACTCTGTTTCCCCCTTGTTATTCGGGCTGAAAAATCAACTGCTTGGGGTTGATTTGAAAATCCTATGGAAGAGCTGACTTGCATATTACATAGAGTGAGCGTAGTTTTGTGTATATATTGGGCAGGAACAAAGAAGATAGACTTAAATATGTCTGGAAACAAAAATTCCTTTTACTGATAATTTTAAAAAAAGAAGGCGATGGGCTTGTGGACTTGAATACTCATGTGAGGATCTTTCTCTGCAAGTCCTACAATTTATGACCCATATAGCACAAAGAGTAGATATTCCCAAGGTCTTCTGGGTGAATGAAGCTTCTGCCTAACTACAGAAGATAAAAATAGCAGCAGAGAACATAAATATGCAAAATGAATAACCGCATGGACATATTTCTGCTAGAACAAAAGTTGCTCGCTCAGGTAGGACTTGGCAAAAAAGGTATTTCTACAAGGAAGATGACTGTTATGTTCTTAATCATCTGTGGCTTTCTTTTTAACATCAAGTTTAATCTTAGTGTTACTATTTAGAAAATAATTTCTTAGTACCATATGGACACAGCTGTTTGTGTCTGGTGTAGTTTTAAAGTTGAAATGAATTACATCTTCCTTTAAAAGGGGGCAACTTTCTACTCCTTGTTAAAGCAAAAGTCAAATAATTACAAATTGATAATAAACATGCCTAGAACTTTCTCTCCAACTTAAAAACCAAGAGATACTGTCCATGACCTCTGCTCTTATTTGGTCTTCCATTTTTTAGGAGAGAACATTCATCTGTTACAAAATGTGAACTTAATGCATAAGCACTCTTCTAGATTTTAACACTCTTATTTAGTTTGATAAACAAGAAAAAATGGAAATGCTCCCAAAAATAGAATGGCTAACTCTATGGCCAGAAGTGTTTGCTAAATGACAATATACTTACTGTGCAACATTTAAAAAGGAGAGTAAATACATGAAAATGCATGGTCTGGGGCAATTAATGCAGTACTTTGATCTGTTTTCCATATTTAAAAGCTCATGATATGTTCTGGCCTTTAAATATAAGGTAATGCTCTCTAGCATAACTTTTTCTGCCCTGATAGAAATCCTCTATATTCTGTATTCTCCAATATGGTAGCCATTAGCCATATGTGTCCACTGAGCACTTAAAAAGTGGATAGTGCAACTGAGAAACTAAATTTTTAATTATTTCATTTTTATTAGTTTAAAGTGAAATAGTCACATGTGGCTAATTGTTACCATATTGGACAGTGCAGCTGTCCAGATAAACTGGGACAACAAAAGAGATTAAAATTTTAATGGCCCAAGTGTGAAAAACCATGGATTGAAGAAACACAATGGGAGGTTTTGGGAGAGGTGGAGTAAGCAGGGATAGGCAAAATAAAATCAAATTAATGGGAGCAGATGTTGCTCAAGGAGTTGGGTCCCTGCCTCCCACATGGGAGGTCCCAGGTTCATTTCCTGATGCCTCCTAAAGAAGACAAACAGACAACAAGCAGGCACAATGAGCAGACACAGTGAGGAGACAACGAGCAGACAGATGAGCGAGTCATCTCAGGGAGGAGGGAAATCAAATTAACAAGCACTTCTGAACATTAGTGAGGGTGCCTAAGGACATAACCAGGAGATGGCATTTTAACAATGTAGGATTTGATTAATGAGCTGAAGGCAATGGAAAGGAGATCACAAGGAATGGATTATAATTTGCCCAACAAAGTAAATAGGCAGTAAGAATCACTTCAAGTAAAAAAAAAAAAAAAAAAAAAAAATCCCAGAAGAGTTTGGAGGAAGTGATGAACCAAGACCATGTAGCAGAGAGGATTATACACAGAGTGGAACAACACAGCCCAAATGCAGAGTGTTGGGGGAAAGAAGCTATAGTAGGAGGCTCAGAGAGGTGAGAGGTAGACTGCAGGCTGAGAGGACAGGTAAGGCCAGGTTGTGTAGGGCCTTGAATGTCAAGTCAAGACTGATGGGCATTCAAGGCCATTTGAAAGCCTGGAGGTCCATCTTTTAAGAATTGTATATCTAGTATAATGCCTGATGATGGATTTACAGTGCTGTTCATGGCAAGAAAAATAGCCTGGTGGTCTGAGGAACTAGATTCTTATTCTCTTCTGTTCAGCAAATTCATTATTGCAGAATACCCTTTGATAAAAGAAAACATTTTATAAATTTTTAGTGTGTGGGTGTTTCCCACCTGCTAAAAGATTACCATACAATGAGTTAGATTAGCCAACAGGAATTTATGGGCTCAGAAGAAGTCCAGAATTGGGGCATTGGCAAGGCGATGCTTTCTCTCCAAAGACTGTGGCATCCTGGGGCTGGCTGCTGGTGATCCTTGGTCCTTGGCTTTCTTTCATATGGCAATGCACGTGGTCATGTCTTCTCATTTCTCTTCTGGGTTCTGTTCGTTTCCAACTTCTGGCTGCTCCCCCAGACTTCTCTCTCTGTGGCTTTCTCTATAAAGCCTCCCATCATAGGATTCAGACCCATCCTGAGTTCATGGAGTCACACCTTAACAGAAGCAGGCTCATCAAAAGGTCATATCACAAGGGAGTCACACCCACAGGAATGGATTAAGATCAAGAATGTGTTCTTCTCTGGTACATAGCTCCAAGCCACTATAGTGGGCAACTCAAAGTCATTCTCATTGTTTTTATAGTGTTCCTTCTGTTTTATGTTTAACCCCTGCCCTTTATTTTTCATTACTTTCCTTACCTATATAACTGAGTCCTGTTTTTAAAACTACTGATAAACTTACTTAGAGAAAGCCCTGGGGGCCCTTCAGAGCCTAAAAAACCCATGTCCCATTTCCTCTTTGAACTCCCTGTTGAGTTTCCTCTTGGTATCTTTTGAAATTTAAAATCCCTACCAGGTGGGAAAGGAGCACTTGTGTGGGGTGTCATTGGTAGGATGCACACAGTTGGGAGGGAGTTCTCCAGGGCATGTATACAGGTACATAGAAAGGTTTGGATATGTTCATAGTGCTTTCAGTTGGAAATGACAGATGAGAGAGAGCTGAGTTCCTGGCCAGGGGAGCTCTATCGCATTCCCCAATGGAACAGCAACAATCCCCCAAGTGCAATGGCAAAGACCAACAAAGAAGGATGGTCGACGATGAGCCCTTAATATTGATGGCTCCACGTATGAACCTGTGTGCCTGAAATATGAACTAGGCCTACAGCTGTGGGATGCCTAAGAGTTACTTTCTGAGAGCTTCCATGTTGCTCAAATGTGGCCATTCTCTAAGCCAAACTCAGCATGTAGATGCATTGCCTTCCCCCCGGCATGGGACATGCCTCCCAGAGATGAGTCTCCCTGGCACTGAGGGATTACAACCAAGCACCAGCTGACAATGTAACTAGAAAAAGACCTTGAATAAAAGGGTCAACTCAGACCAGCAGAATATCTAAGCCTACATGTAATATCAAGTGTTAAAAACTGCTTTTTAACTTTGGATAAAAGGGGGAAATAGAAAGGACAAGTGAGTGTATATGGCTATGAGTCTCCAAAAAAGAATCAGGAGGTCATCAAAGAGGTGATGCTTATGCACACCTCAGCAGGGTCCCAGAGACAGCCAAGGTAGATGGAAGCCTAGGTGCTGGTTCTCCTGAGGGCTGCAGAGACCCACAGGTTCTTTGGCCATAGAAGATGGCTCTGGAGTTCAGGGCCATGTCAGTTGGCCCTACTTTGGAGTTTATGTTCCTGAATGTGATGGAGTTGGACTCAGATATGACCTTTCTACACATGCCTCTTCTGTTACTTTTACTGGACCCATGGTTGGCGTTTGGATTGGTGTATACGCAGGAGACCTGAATCTCTGTACTGTCCATGTGATGGCCAGGCCCTGAGCCTCCGCAGACTTGTGCCTCCTTCCCTCTGGTTTGTTGGACTTACTCTGGCCAGCTGACAGGGAGGTGAAGAGGGTCAGCCACCACACCAGGGAGCCAAGAGTGCCTACAGCTGCAAGCAGGAGAATTGCATCCATCATCTGTGTGGAATTTAAGCCCCTCCTGATGGAGAGGGGACTGGACATAGCCATCCTAGGGTCCACAGGATGGAGGAACAGAGTATAGATTGGAGTGGACTTACTAGTGTTCTGCTGGGGAACTATTGTGTTTAGTAAGGGGAAAAATTGTAGTGATGTGGAGAGGGTGGGCACGATGGCTGCTGATGGTAGGGAGAGGGAAGAAGAGATATGGTGTGGGGGCATCTTCAGGATTTGGAGTTATCCTAGGTCGTGCTGCAGGGACAGATGCTGGACGTTGTGTGTCCTGCCATGGCCCACTGGGTGGACTGGGGGAGAGTGTGGACTACAGTGTAGACCACTATCCATGTGGTGCAGTGGTGCTCCAGAATGTATTCACCAGGTGCCGTGGATGTGCCACAATGATGGAAGAGGTTGTTGATTTGGGAGGGGTGGGGTGGGTGGGGTGGGGAGGTATATGGGGACCTCATATTTTTTTAGTGTAACGTTTAAAAGAAAATAAAGAAGAAAAAAAAATAGGAAAAAATAGAAAATTTAAAAAGTGAAAAGTAAAATCCCCACCAGGGCAGCTCACCCAGAGAGCCGACCAAACCCCTAGTCCGTTGCATTTGCCCCAATATGAGATAAAGCTCACCTACCCTAAACCCACCTCCATACGATGACCATACCCTCTCATCCAGTCAGTGAGTCAGGCCAACTTCTTTTTGATGTGTATAAGAATCATTTGTAATCCTTAAAACCCTGAAGCTGCTTCCCTTCTTGCAAGTGAACTGGCTTCCTTTGCTTCAGCAAACTTCAGTGTCCCAAATAAAATGTTGTAGTCTGAAAGCTCGAGTCTTTCAACACTATCTTGGACACCATAACAGCAAAAGTTGCACTGCCATGATTTGGTAATGTGGACAAAATCTTATGTATAGAAGTGTTCCCGGTTTAAATAAAGGGGGGTGGGGGTGGGCATTAGCATTTCCTGAGCAACTACACTGTGACTGGTGACATGCCTAACGTCAGTAAACATGAAAATGGAAATGCAAACAGGAGGACCTTAAAGAGCATTTCTGGACCAAATGAGTCACTAACAAGTGAAGAAAATACCCCTTGCCTTTAAAAGAAAAAAACAGCTTGGCCAAGGACACAGAGCTAATTAGTAGCAAAAATGAAACTAGAACTGCAATTAATTGCACAGATCCAAATGTTATGTAAACTTTGGCAAAGATTTTAACCTCTACTATTGCTCACATCCAGGATGAGCCTAATATAAATATAAAAATGTTGTTATTAGGACACTTACCACTCACATACCACAAAAGAGTATTACAAGGATTAATGGACTAAGCAACTGGCGTCTTTGAAGGTCTTGACAATTGCCACATAAAATTTCCCTGTGCTATTTAGCAGTCTTTTGTGCCCTCTGATGTATAAGCAGGCAAGCATGTGACACAAAGCAAGCATATTCAATTCTAACATCATTTGAAATTTTTTAAAAAATCAGGATGCATGGAAGAAGAAATCTTTTCAGACCTTTTCAATAACTAAGACTCTGTCTTTTGATGTCCTAAATCTGCCTCCCACGTAAATACAAGGCAGGGCTGAACCAGCGCCCTCAGCTACCAGCCCCTCTGCGCAGGGACAAGAGCAGCAGGGCTATTTCCAGCTCTGATTCAGAACCCTCGGCACGCTGGGGAGCTCTGCCCCCACCCGAGGCCACGCCAAGGTGCTGCCCCAGCTTGCCGTCGCAGTGACCACACATGCAGGAATGCAGACACCTGTTAGAGCAGGATCAGAGAACACAGTCACCTGTCTAACCTGATCCACCCAGGTGGAAAGGGTGTTTGGTCATGACTTGGAGCTTGGCTTTGGCCTGTGGAACAAAAAGGGAGGTGAAGCTGGCACCTGCAGGTCTGGAATGTAGTTGATTCCTCACCTACCTCACAGCCTGCCTGAGAATGCTTCCCCCTCTATGGCCACGCTTATTCTGAAAAGCAACTGAACTTTACTTGCAGGGTAAAAACTTCATGCCGTTCATTTGAACATCGATGCTATTTTTCACATTCAAGGATCCTGCTCTGTTCCTCCCAAGGAATCTGAGCCTGGAGGAACTGGTCCGTTCTCCCCAGGATAAAACAGTAAATGGTGGAACACAACCAAAAGAACAAAGAAAAATGTGTAATTGCTCTACACTCGCTTCTCTCCCTTTCTCCACCTACAGCTGAATTCCTTCTCTTACAAGAACAGTACCTGGGCAAAGGGGCATTCACATGCACACACACACGCATGCACGCACACAGATGCACATAGTTATGCACGTGCATACAAACACGCAAAGACTTATGCATGCTCATGAGGCACGCCCACACATGCAAACAAGCACACAGAACAGCGCACATGTGAACCGATGTGTGCACTGGTGCACAAGGCACACACAGCCACACAAGCCCACGTCCAAGCACAGCAATGCAAACGCCTGCACACATGTTCACATGCACACATATAAATGCACACATGCACACAGTACCTGCATGAGTCCATGTCTTGTGCTGCCTTGTCTGAATTGCCCCATGTGTCACGGCTTGTTTGGAGAAAGAGAGAAGGGAGAAGGTGGTTGGAGCGCTGGGGGAAGAGTTGCCCATTGAGCTGGAGGGAGCAGGTTGAGCCTCGAGACACCCCCTTCCAAACTGGTGGCCCTGTGTCCTAGACCAGGAGGGAAGATGGCTGAATTGCCACCCCCCCCCCAAGTCTGACCCAGTTCTGACCACATGGGCTAAGCCAAGGCTTCTTAGGAGCCCACGGTGCAGAGGACGCTGCATGATGGGCAGTGTTTTAAACCCTCCAACCAGGTGACCTCTTCGAGCGAAGCTGTGTACCGGGCTGTGTATGCAACCATCCCTTCCCCTCTTTGATCCATATAAACTTGGCGTGAACTTCAGTTTTGCCTTTAGTTTTCATTTTTTCTCAGTTCTTTCTCGAACAGACCATTTTGCTGGTAAAATGTCAAGGGCTGTTTTCCTTGGCAGCTGTGGAACCTGAGGGGTGGGGGTGGGGGTCGCATTTGCACCACCCTTCCTAAACGTCGACGAACTGGGGCACTCAGCAAGACCGTCGCCGGGCCTCTAAATGCCAGTCCAGGCCCCAGGCAAGCGGCGCTGGTGCAGAGCAGGGGCATTTGCCTCATGCAGGGACAGCTGTGCTCACCGCCTTCCTTCAGATCTCGCAGCACCAGGAAGCCTTGGCCAGCACAGCCCTCTGGACCTTTGCCTCAGTGCTGTGTATGATCAGTCAATTAACCAATCAATCTTCAATCACCGAGAGCCCAAGCCCAAAGCAGGCTAACTTTTTAAATGAAGGCTAACTGTAGCCCAGTTCTAAACTAGCTGCCCCAGAGACCTCTGGCATGTATTTCATGCCCTGGCGCAGCGTGGGGTTGTTCTCAGAGTTGGCGAGTTTGCTAAAGAAACCGGGGCTTTATGCTCACTGCAGACCCAGCCTTCTGCTGTGTTTTATCTGCTGCCTCAAGGAATCGCTGCAAACTTCTCGACCCCTTTAGTCCTTTTGCAGGAATGCTTCCCATTGGAATCCGCACTTGCTGTGGACACCACAAAAATCTCAAAGGGAAAGCCTCATTTCCCCTTTAACAAATTCAAATACAAAACCAGCCACTGAAATCTTACTGAACGCTTTTCTGAGGAGCTGTTTTGATCTTCGCAATGTACCCGCTGTGTCCATCTCAAGGGAAGGAGTCCCCTGCCACTCATTCTTCTGACCCAGCCCTTGGGGCTGGCATGGAAGAAGCAGGGGGGATAAAGGTTCCATGTGCTGGGGCTTTATCCCCCTTGGACTCCATTAGCCCAAAGCATCCCCCCAAAAGAAGCCTTCACAAATTCCCTGCCTTCCACCACGCCACAGCAGGTGGAGGGGCTGGCAAGTAGTGCACATCTATTTTATTTGTTTTAAGTGTTTTTCATTAAAATTTTTTTTTTCTTTTACATTTCCTTCCCGCCTCCTTGTTGTTGTTTGCACTTGCTGTTTGCTCTCTGTGTCCATACGTTGTATGTTCTTCTGTGTCTGCTTGTCTTTTTTGCTTCTCGCCTTTCTCTTCAGGAAGGACCAGGAAGCAATCCCAGGACCACCCAGGTAGGAGAGTCTCTCAACTGCTTGAGCCACCTCAGGCCCTGGTCTGCTGCGACTCTCACTCTCTCCTCTGCATCTCCCTTTATTGCGTCATCTTGCTGCACAGCTCTCGGCTGCACGGGCCAGCTTGCCTTCACCAGGAGGCCCCAGGAATTAGACTCAGGGCCTCCCATGTGGTAGAAAGGAGCCCAATCGCTTGAGTCACATCTGTTTCCCTATACATCCATTTTAGGAGACACTTATGAAGAAGCAGAGAATTAACCTGATTGTAAGAGCATCACAAAGAAGCTCTTCCAAAGAACGTGCTGCAGTTTTCTTCTCAAAAATTCACACACACAAAAAAGCGCATGAATAGAGCATTCCCCTGACATTTGTTTTGGAAGCAAAAGGCCTTCACTTTGTCAGCTGGGTAAAAGGAGAGAGAGACCTATTAGACCCTTTCTCTCAAGACTTGGGCTCGACCATTCGCAAGAGAGTGCTCAGAATATCTGTATGGTTCATCAGAATAGAAAAAACATGTTTACGAATGTATTTCTATTTCTGGTAGAACGAATGTTTCCATTCGTTCTTCTAGATTTCAATCTCCAGCTCCACCTTGGTCCTCTCCTGCTGCTCTCCAGCCCAGATACAGGTGAAAGAAAGTACATCAGTCAGCCAAAGGGGTGCTGATGCAAAATACCAGAAATTGACTGGTTTTTATAAAGGGTATTTATTTGGGGTAGAAGCTTACAGATACCAGGCCATAAAGTATAAGTTACTTCCCTCACCAAAGTCTATTTGGAGCAAGATGGCTGATGATGTCTGCGAGGATTCAGACTTCCTGGGTTCCTACATTCCTGGGGCTTGCTTTACTCTGGCTTCATGGTTCCTTCCTGGGGCTGCTTCTCTTTCCTCTGCATGCTGACTTCCCAGGGCTCCAGTTTAAGTCTTCAGCATTAAACTCCAAAATCAAAACTCCAACATTAAAAGCCCTTAACTCTGTTCATAGCATGCCTTTTATTTGTGAGTCCCCACCCACCAAGGGGTGGAGACTCAACTCCCTAATCATAACTCAACCATGCCCAGGTACAGATCAGATTGCAAGCATAATCCAATATTTCTTTTTGGAATTCATCAATTATATCAAACTACTACACTTGACCCTCTGAATTCCAAAAAGTCGCTACAATATTCAAAAAAGCCTTAAGTCAGTTACAATGGAAGTATTTAATCACATCATAATCAATTTAAAGAAATATAGTTTGTCTGGGGGCAAAACCCTGTCTGCTATAGACCTCTGAAACTTACAAAACAATTTATCTGCTTCCAATACACAAATGGACAGATAAAGGATAAACATTTTCATTACAATAAGGAGAAATTGGGAGGAAAACATGTGCCATGGTTTCTCTACAGTTCAATAGACCTACAGGAAATCCTCTGTTTGATTTCAGAGTCTGAGAGTTATTCTTAAGAAGATGGTTTCTTCTCCTTCGGGCCTTATAGGAACCACCCTTTCCACATCCTTGACCAACAACCATTTTCTTGGTTTCATCCTCATCAAGCATCTGGACCAAGCTCCAGACCTCACCTTCCAAGAGTTTTGGGGTGATTGCCACACCTTACCCAATTTTGGGGTTAGCCTTAACCCCCCTGGTACAGTGATGTGAAGACAACTTTCCCTCTAACCTTTAGCAAACAGGCTCAACCCTCTCAGAGCAACGGATTGACCACCTGGCCTTCCCTAACCTTTGGGGGACAGGTCCACCCCTCTCAGACCTGTGGGGTGCTGACCTTAACCGCTCTAATCCTTGGGGAATGTGCCCCACCCTCTCTGCACCCTGGGGCAGCAAAACTCTCCCAGAACATCCAACAGGAACATCTACCCTCTTCAACTACTGGGACAAACTCATCCTCTGTACACATGGGTGGGGTTCCTGGCTTGGCCCAAGGTGACGTCTGAATTCCAGATCTCAGCTTCCATGGTTTTCCTCTTAAAGTGGTTTCTCCTTCAATATCTCCTTTCCATGTCCTTTTCATTACAGGCTGACAGTGGTTTTGTTTATACAGCTCTATCAAAATTCTTGTTGGTTTAGCATGCAGGAAGCAGGGGTCCAAACCTTCAGACAGTAAGACTTTCCACAAGTTTTTCCAACATAAGTGCATTTTCCGTCCTGATTTACAAGTTCCAAGTTTAGTTAAGTCTTCCAATGAAGCACTTTCACCTGGGAGCCTGATTTCCAGAGGCTTGGAATTTTCAGAATCAGTTTTTGTTTTCTTTGTGCCCAACAATTCAGTTCTCAGTTTATCTCTCTCATCTAGCATTTTGCTATAAGCTGCAAGCAGAAGCCAAGCCACATTTTCTGGGTTCACTTTGGAAAGTTCTTCAGCTAAATGCCCAGGCTCACCATTTTCAAGTTTTGCCTTCTGTACAACACCAGGAGTTGATCTTGCTAAGTTCTCTGCAACTTTAAAACATGGATCACCTTTCTTCTAGTTTCCAGTAATAGTTTAATCATTTTCCTGTAATGCATCATAAAAAATCTCTTTAGCATCCACATTGCCATCAACAGTCTCTTCAAAGCACTGTAGATTTTTTCTGTGAAGCATTTCACAATTTCTCCAAAAAATACCCCTTACTCATTTATAAAACCATTCCAGCATTTCGGTAATTGCAAAAGCACCACCCCACTTCTGGTACCAAATTCTGTATTAGCCAAAGGGGTGCTGATGCAAAATACTGGAAATTGGTTGGTTTTTATAAAGGGTATTTATTTGGTGTAGGAGCTTACATATACCAAGACATAAAGCATAAGTTACTTCCCTCACCAAAGTCTATTTGGAGCAAGATGGCTGATGACGTCTGTGAGGGTTCAGGCTTCCTGGGTTCCTATGTTCCTGGGGCTTGCTTTACTCTGGATTCAAGGTTCCTTCCTTCCTGGGGTTGGCTTCTCTTTCCTCTGCATGCTGACTTCCCAGGGCTCCAGTTTAAGTCTTCAGCACTAAACTCCAACATTAAAAGCCCTCAACTCTGTTCATCAGCATTCCTTTTATCTGTGAGTCCCCAACCACCAAGCGGACTCACCAGTGCCCTAATCAAATAACTCAATCATGCCCAGGTACAGATCAGATTGCAAGCATAACCCAATATTTCTTTTTGGAACTCATCAATTATATCAAACTGCTACAGAAGGGGTGTGTGTGTGTGTGTGTGTGTGTGTGTGTGTGTGTGTGTGTGTGTGTGTTCCAAAGCAGTCTGAATGGTTTAGGTTTTTCCAAGGAGGTAAATTACAGTGCTCAAAAACAGAGACCATTTTCCTCTGTAACACACGAGAGAAACGACATTCTCATTAACCTTGGCTGCAGGAGGAGATGCAATTGCAGTAGGTACAGGCATTTGGCATCGCAGCAAGGGCTCCCAGAGAGCCAGTTCAGGTAACCCACCTCTGCATTGCTCCAGTGCTACTCCCAGTGTGATCCGTTAGCAAGCAGCCTGGACCACACCTTGTTCCACCCAACTTTGTGAACAGCCTCCAGCTTATCACATGTGCTCCATGGAAGTGCAGATCAAGATTCTCCTGGGAAATCCAAAACTGACCACCATGAGTCCCCTGCTTACACTATGCATTATAACCCAGCCATGAATAGGGGGGTGCTCTGTAGAACAGCAGGACCAATGTTCCTGGGGACACGTGGTGTTGAGAAACACAGCCCAGCTCCTAGGAATGGGGTCTGTGGGACTGCAGCAAGGCAGCACCTGGGACAGCCCATGATGGCTGGTCATGCTCCCTACTCTCAGACAACTCATGGAAGAGCAGTGAGATGATCCCAGGGAGCCCAGCTGAGCTCTCTACCACCTTCCTCCCAGAGCAGGGGACCAGCAGACTTGGTGTCACTTGGGATCCCCAATCTTGCAACTCTTAGCCAACTCCTTTTTTTTTTTTTAATATTTATTTATTTAAATATTTCTCTCCCCTCGCCCCCCCACCCCCGACCCCGATTGTTTGTTCTCTGTGTCTATTTGCTGCGTCTTCTTTGTCCACTTCTGTTGTCGTCAGTGGCATGGGAATCTTGTGGGTTTTTTTGTTGCATCATCTTGTTGTGTCAGCTCTCCATGTGTGCAGCGCCATTCTTGGGCAGGCTGCACTTTCTTTTGCACTGGGCGGCTCTCCTAATGGGGCGTACTCCTTGCCTGTGGGGCTCCCCTATGCGGGGGACACCCCTGCGTGGCAGGGCACTCCTTGCACGCATCAGCACTGTGCATGGGCCAGCTCCACACGGGTCAAGGAGGCCAGGGGTTTGAACCACAGACCTCCCATGTGGTAGATGGACGCCCTAACCACTGGGCCAAGTCCACCACCCATCTTAGCCAACTCTTCACCCCCTAACTCACTGGGGGACCCATGAACCAGCAGCACTGGTGTTGACACGACTGCCTGTACTGGAGGCTGCATCTCAGACCTCACCCTAAGATAGTGAATTACTATCTGCATTTTAACCAAAACCTTTCTGCATGTATGCTACGGTTTCAGGAGCAGTTCTGAAGGTGCTGTAAGATTTTCAGATGGTTTAAACTATCTAAGGGCATATTAAACTAGAGAAATGCTACCAAATTGAAAAGAGATTCAACTCTCCTGTCTAGTGTTGATCACAGCATAACGAAACTTTTCGTTTGGAAGAACACAAAGCTTCATGAGACCCTGAAAGTGTGATTATCATACACCTTGTGATAAATCAGATTGTTCAGACAGACTGAAAATAACCGAGGGACTTTTCGTTCAGAGGCTGAGTATGTGTTTTAAGTACCACTTGGCAGTGAAATATCCCTGACCTTTGCTAGGAGAGTTTTCTATCACTCCAGTCAAGTTCACTTCCGACACATTTCCCTATGTATGCGTGTGCGCACACACACACACACACACATGACCTGTTATTAGCTAAGATTGTTTCTACGGAATCTCTTAAACACCCCACCCTGAGCCGGCCAGATTATATTCTTCGTCTAATCCAGCTGGCATACCCCATTTTACAAAAGGGGCAATGAGGACACAGAGGTTACAGGACTCGCTGAAAGTAACTGTGGTTCTAACCCTACCCTTGTGGGGATGCTTTTTGGAAAATGGAAAATGTGCTTTTCCCTCTTGCATTTGGTGTTTCTACCCTTTTCCTGGCCAGCGCATTGAAGCCATCCATCTCTAACCGGGAAGGGGCTGAGTGGGGAAGAGGAGGGAGACACGGTAGAGCAGTGGGAAGGCAAATGGAAACAAAGCTTCCTCTGGTTCAGGTTCAGCTTCTGGCAAACCCAGCGGGATGCAGCAGCACCATCTGAAAGTCAGCCTTTGTCACAGGGAATCGTTTCTAAATTCCAAGGGCATCTCACGGTCCCAACCTGGGATCCTAAGGCTATCACTGAGCAGAGACAGCCCCAGGCCTGAGCTTCCAGAGGAAGAAGTAGTAAATCCAAGTTCTTGAAAGGGAAATATAGAACAAAGCCGTGAAGACGCAGATCACAGGGTCCATGCCAGCTCTTATGCTCACCGTGAGGCTTGCTGGACCAGGTGGGAGAAGCAGCCAGATCTCCTGGTGGCCTGCGGACCACAGGGGCAGCGGAGGGAAAGGATGGTGGCAGGAGATGCTGGGGCTTTCCACCTGCCTTATCTAGACCTTAGCTTGGCAGAGGGTCAGAATGGGGCAACTTTCAGATAACTGAGGGGAATTCTGAGAGCCAGAGTGCTTTTTGCACTCTGTGGTCAGGGCTCCGGAAGGCTGCCTGTGAGTTTGCCCACCTCCTCCATCCACAAAGAAACAAAAACACACTCCAAATGCCACGGAGTATGGCTTGGCAGAGGCACTGCTGGAGGGCGTTAGTTTTTCTGCACTCTGAGCTCCCCTGTGAACAGGAGTCAGCAGTCCCCAAACGCCCTGAAAACGGGCTGGAAAACAGCCGATGGGGAGGCAGGAGGGGCATCTTGGTGGGGACTATGTGGCCAGCTGGCATGTATGTTTTTTAATAGTATTAACTCTGCTTTGGTCAGTAGTTCTGTCTCTACAGACCTTGTCTGTTCCTCCCCACCCCCATTTCACCATCTCTAGCACGTTCTACATGATCATTTGCTAAGCAAATGCTCAAAAATATTTTCAGTAATTTACCAGTAAAAAAAAAAAATCAGTTTCTCCCTATCTCCACTAGATAAATGATGGATATATGTTTAAAGTATATTGATTTGAATGGTTTCCAAAGTACTAGCCTTCTTAGACGACCACATGAGCTGGCTCTGGGATTAATCAAAAGTAGTTATTATCAATTTTACTTTCTAAAGAAAGTTGAACAAAATCTCCTTCACCACGGTAAATAACAATCCCTCCTGCTATATTTGGTTTCAATCTTAACATTCAGGTATTAGCTTGTGCTGGAATAGGACCCACACACACCTTCGTTTCATTTGCACGTCGTTCCTTACGCAAGGGTGGTGCTGTCGCCCTAACCTGGAGGTAAAGTGTGCCGCACTCTACCACACCCTGCACGTTCCACCCCTCCCTGCCCATCCCACAACCAGCCAGCCAGCCAGCCAGCCCTCGCACACAGCCAAGGCCAAGGGCATATCATGCAGGGAACCCATGGCTGAGCCATTTGTAAGTTGTACCTTGTGCTTCTGGAAGGAGTTGGTCATGGTCTGTCAGCAGAAGGCAACATACAGCCTGGCACTTGGCCCATGGAAACCTCACCAGGCTCCACTGGGGTTGGCATCACACTGCCCCTGCAGGCTAGAGGTCTCCTGTCTGCAGGCTGACCATTGCCCCTCAGTCACTGTACTAGCTTTCCATTGCTACTGTACACATGACCACGAACAGCACCAATGTAGCGCCCTTCAGCTCTGTAGGTCAGACACCCAACACAGCCCTCACTCAGCTGACGCTAAGGAGCCAGCAGGACTGTGTTCCTCCTGGATGCTCGAGGAGGAATCCTTTTCCTTGCCATTCCCCGTTTCTGGAGAACACTGCATTGCTGAGCTTGTGGCCCTTCCTCCATCCTCAAAGCCAGCTGCGGTGGGGCAAGTCCTTTTCACGCTTCACATTTCTCCTACTTCTTTTTCTCTCTTCCCTTCTCACTCTCTGACTCAACTGGTAGATGTTCTCCTCTTTGAAGGATTCTGTGATTAGGTTAGGCTCACCTGGATAACCCAGAACAATCTCCCCATCTCAAAGTCCTTAATTGTAATGACTTTTGCAAAGTCCCTTTTGCCATGTTAGGTCACATACAGTTTCCAGGGATTAGGGCATGAACATCTTTGGGGCTTGGTATTCTGTCAACCATGGCTGCTAACTCCTCTGTCTTTCCTGTTCTTGTTCTCTGACAGGTCTTCTCCACCTACGTTACCATCTGATTTGTGCCTGGGTGACCCTCAGAACACGTATTATTGATAGGTTACAGGTCCCTCCCCTTATTTCATGTTCCTTAAATATTGTAGAAAATGAAATAATAAATAGATGGATGGATGGATGAACGGACAGATACATGGATGGATGGATGGATGGATGGATAGATGGAGGCAGGTTTTGTTAAACATTTATTACATTTCAATTATTATTTTCACTGCTTTCATGTACATTATTTCATTCACTTGGAAAAATAAGTCTTATCCTTCATTTTTTGCATATGAGGACATTCAAGCTCAGGGAACCTTATGTTGATGGGGTTCTACGGCTCACTCCTCGTGGACGTGGGTCGCTCATATGCCCAACCCTAAATCCAGATGTGCCTGCCCTTTCTCATAATTGTTCACTTTTTCCTTTTCAACGTGGGCTATCACAAACCAATAGCAATAATCTCAGGTTTTCTGTACTAGAATTTGGCACAGAGAGAGATTAAGGGGAAAGATGAGATTAAGCAACTGCATGTTCCTAGAAATAAGGGAAAAACAGGAGCTAAGGTTAGATTCATCTGGTTCTGTAGTTTGTGTGCAGCTTGTTATCACTTCCTGAGCTATCTGACACTCCTCACATAGCTTATTTTCACTGGTAATATGTATATAATATGTGTATGTATATGATATGAGAAGCATGATGAATTCTCTTAAGACCATAAAAACATATTTTCTTCTAGATTATAAATATGTTGTTAAAAAGAAAAAAAAGGATTCATAAAATTGTTTCCAAATATCTTGTTTTGTTATGTCATAAAGAATGTAAACCATTCAGTTGTATGTTATTTTGCCTTTCAATGGCTTTGGAAAAACTATGTATGTTTTCTGCTGGCGAAAGAAACCTTTTCTTTGCTGAGCTCTACTATCAAAAAACATTAATCAATATTTCTGTAACAGCAAACTATAAATACACACACACACAGTCCTGACCCCGAGTGTCAGCAGTGAAAGCAGAACAGGAAAAGTACAGGGAGAGAGTACAGAGAAGTGTAAGGTCCTAGTGTAATAATTTTTTGGAACAATCAGCTATTCAGGGCCTGAAAGAAAGTAAGGGTTTGTTGAGGACACATTAATTAGAAGAAATGATTTCATATTCAAAGGTTTTTTGTTGTTGTTGTTTTAGCAAAAAGTCTTCAGGGAGCAGAGACAGGAGACAGAGTACAGGGGAAGAGTTCAAGGCACACAAGCTGGTGTCTTATCAGCAAAAAGCATTGTGCAGCTGGAGGGCTCCCTGTTCTGGGCTGGAAATCCCCATCAGCATTTATAGACTCTATGGCACACACTTGCAGGCCCTCAATTGTTTCCCTTCCGTGTTTTGCTTTGAAAAGTCTCCACCTTGCCATTTTCCTGTTATAATTCAGGCAAGGAGAGATACTGCTCGATCTTGTCATTTTACCATCACATAGTACCTTGTATTCCCTGGGTGAATGGAAGAGTGGATTTAGGGAACTGAAAAAAAAAGAGCAAGAAAAATATTATTTGTTAACTTAATGGCTTGTCTATGTAGTAGATGCTTCTATCCCATCATCATGAGGCTATCACAACAGAGGCACCATCTTCAAAAATGTTCAACATATTAGAGTTGAATACATACATTTTTATTTTATTTTATTTTTTACTTTTTTAATTTAAAAATATTTTTTTAATGCTTTAGACTACATAAATGTTAAGTAAAAAATATGGGGATTCCCATGTACTCTCACCTTCACCCTCCCCTACATTCCCACATTAACAATGTCCTTCATTAGTGTGGAATATTTGTCACAATTGATGAACACATACTAAAGCATTGCCACCAACTCTGGAGTATAGTTTACATTGCAGTTCACACTCGGTCCTGCACAATTTTGTTGGTTATGACCAAATATATAATGGCCTGTATCCATCACTGCAAAGTCATGCAGGACAACTCCAATGTCCCAGAAATGCCCCCATATTCACCTATTCTTTGCTCTCCCCCCCCCCCCCCAAGATCCTCTGGTGGCCATTGCCTTTATATCATTGACAAAAGTTCCTCTATTGCTAGAATAATAATTAGTTTATAATTGAAAAATAACAAATCTATTCTTGTCTGTTATTCATTCCTCAATCTTGAGAATTTTGGGATGGTAATGCCCACTCTATTTCCAACTGAGAGGGGGCTTAAATCCCATGGAGCAGATGGATGGCACTATCTTGCTTGCAGTTGCAAGCTCCCTCTGTTCTATGGGATGTGCATTGTCCATCATCATCTCCTTGTTTGTTTTGCTGGGTGAGATCATTGAACTGGAGAGCAGGTGTTGCAACCCTGCTGCTATTCGGGCCTCAACTGGCACATAAGCAGACCAAAGATTTATATGGCACATATATTTAACAAGTATAATGCTATTTATAGGTTCAAATGAAAGGGGCAGGAGAGCCATGTATAGGGAACCTATAAATGAGTCTAACTCTTTTACACTGGGGAGCATAACTACCAAAGTAAGGCCCAATGATAGCGTGCTGCATTCCTGAGCTTGTCTGCCCTGCTTATAGTGTCTAGATAACTCTAGAGCCCTCAGGAGGCCCACCGTTTGAGGCACTGTTTACTGTAGCAGTCAGTGACATCCATTGAGATGTGCTTAAGTGTAACCTCTGGAATGGCCTCCTGACTCACTTTGAAATCTCTTAGCCATAAAAAGTCATTTGCATTTACCATTTCCCCTTTTTGCCAAGGCCATTTCCAAATGCATTGCTGGTTGGTGCTTGGTAATAATCCCTTGGTGCCAGGGAGACTCATCCCCGGGAGTCATGTCCCATGCCCAGGGAAGGTAAGTCTTTCATAGACTGAGTCTGGCTTAGAGAGAGACCACCTTTGACAACAAGGAGGCTTTCAGGAGGTAACTTTCAGGCAATATGTAATACCAGGCTACGTTTTAATTTCATGAGAAAATGTTCATAAGCACAATCATCAATATCAAGGCCCTGGAGTAGTGAGTGGTCTGTCTTCCTTCACTAGACACTGCCCCTGTACTTGGGAAATCCTTGCCATCCTGTTAGAGAACATATCAGTACTCCCGAGAGGAACTGGGTTTCCTGAAAACTGCTTTCTACCCATTTTCACTCGTAATTTAACCCCAAGGCAGACTTTTTAAAAAAGAGGTACCAGGGCCAGCGAGTGAATCTGAGACCTCATATATGGGAAGCTGGGGCTCAGCCACTAAGTCACATCAGCTCCCCTGATTTGGTTTTTCCATGTTTGCTGGTTGTTTATTTTTTATGTTTAGGAGGCACTGGGAACCAAACCTCTTCATTCACATCCTCCTGGGTATCCTGTTGTTTCACTTTATAATGACCATCCAAAAAAATCTCCTGGATGTGCTAACAAGAAGAGATCTGAGTACCAACAGGAAACTTTCTCACAATGCCTAGTTTACAGCCTCCTTTGATTCTACTGATAGCTAATTTTGGTTGGGTAGCTGGTGTTCGGAAACTTGAATTTGAACTGAGATCAGACCATTTCCTGGAGCATCCCTCTACTACTATACCATGCGTGTGTTTCCACACCACTCTTGGATCTTGACTTAATCCAATGCCTCTCGCTTTCTGGTTTCATTGTTTACTAGCATGCTCCTTCTGTCTTACTTTCCTTAGACTATCAGTAGATACAGGAAGAATATCACATATTTGCCTCCTTTCTCATTGCTTTCATTCAGCACAGGATTTGTTTTCAACACCCACCTCATCTGGAGACATGCTTCAGGGAGCTGACTTTACTCCCAGCTTTAGGAGGTGGGATATTCTGGGGAGAGTCCCTTCCCCCACTTAGAACAGAGTCATCCTTTCTCTCCTTCTCTGGACATCACTGTAACACGAAATGACCATGTAACCACTGCAGACGTTTGCTTCAGAGCTGGGGATAAAGGATATCAGAGCTGGCAGAGCAAAGGGATGCATTTTTGATGTTCTTTCATGTGAAATGTGGAACAAACAAATCAATGTCTTTATCATTTAGTTCAGCTTGCGCCAGGGTTTCTGAATTCATCCTAACTACAGAAATGCAGAATTCCCATTAGCCAAAATGTCCACATCATGATGGAGCTAAAAATAATAATAATAGCTAGTGTTTATTGAGTCCTTAAATACCATGTGCAACTTTGCTAACTGCACCCTATGAGATAGATACTACTATTATCTTCATTTACAGGTAGGGAAACCAAGGTACAAGGAAAGGAAATAGCTTTCCAATATTACACAATACTGACAGAGTGTTTACTAAATTTAAGTTTACATTTTAATTATTATAAAAGTAATAATGCACATGTAACAAATCAAATGATGCAACAAAGTTTACAGGGAAAAGTAACACTTTTGCCCTGCCTCAATCTCTTCATCCCAGTCTCATTCTTGTTTCCTTGTTTCAGTTACGTTTCCTTTTTAATTTCTTCTGACTGTTTCCTCCATAAATCTAGATAACTTACTCCCCTATTTCTTGATTCATTGCATTAGACAATATTCACTGACTTTCCTCTAGGACAATTAATTAGGTTCCTTTACAGCCGTACCTCCATCTTCTCAATTTCAAAATGCGTGTTTTACTTCTTCTACTGACAGCCTTTATCTAAATGTTTGTCTACTGATTACATTTATATACCTTTATATAATTCTTTTTCCTGTAGATGGTATTTCTTAAGTCCCCTACCTTTTAGGAAGAGAATAAATGTACAAGTACCCAACATTTCCTCTGCATTTTTATATCCCATCTTATTTCAGAGAAACTATTTTTTTACGCTTTCAAGATCATTAGTATTTGCATTGAGTTATGCACCACGGTCTAGCCTTTACTGCTTTGTCCATACGTTGATTTGAAAGATGGAAAGCAAATAAATAGCATCTCCTTATGCTTGTGTAAATACTACACTACTATCTGAGCCAGAAATTATTTTCCCTCTCTGAGTCCTGAGTCTCTTTATACCATTCCCGTCCCAAGATCAAATGGAACCATTCTTCTTAGATGGTGCTACTTTCTTAAACATTCCACATTTTAGTTTGTTTCATATTTGAGTCATGTCTTTCTTAGACAGGTTTTCCTTTTGCAAATTTTTAATTGCCACTGTCTCACTTTTATCATTTGCTCCACACTTGTCTAAGCTCTAATCATACTTCCTATTTTAACAAGTTCTTGTCTTTCCTGGAGTCTTCTCTTCTGAAGCTACCTTCTTCCTACTCTAGTCTTGCGGGCGCTTTCTAAGCTTGATGGTCAGCTGCTTCCAGACATTTTCCTTTATTGCACTCTGGGATTGACAATTTCCTATATCTCATGCCTTTTTCTTCCTTCATTTTGCCTCCTTCTTTTGGTGAAATTCATCCTTAACAGATTTCTGAAGATAGGATGCATACAAGACAATTTTAGAAAAGTATTTGCCTATCAAAAATATCGGTTCTGCTCTTGTCCTATGTATTTTTGCAATCTCCGTAACCTAATTTTCTCTAAAGCCTTTCTCCCATTAAAACGAGACATTGTAGCTAAGGTTCACTGTCCCCATGAAGTGAAGATACAAACAAAGCTGGCAAGAATGAAAGGAGTCAAATTCTTGGCTTTGGGCTTCAAGTAGATTCGTTTTGTTTATACCGAAGGCAGTGACAACATCCTTGGAAGCAATGTGCTCTATTCCAAGGGCCAGGCATTGCCCCTGTAAATAAACCTTGACTGTAGGCCTCAGCTTCCTCTCGCCCCACCCTGATCTTAATCTATATGCTTGCCAACTCAGAGTCTATGTCTTTCCAGGATGGTTATTCTCTGCCCCCCACAGATGGTATTCTGAGATTCTTGTGCCTTCCCATTCCCATCCACTGTCTGTCACTGGAAATTCTTGGAATTTCTAGTTCATTGGGAAGCTTATCTTCACAAGCTGCACACTCTCCCCTCCCGTTATCTTAGCTATTGTGAGTTCACTCCTTTGTCTCTGCTGTTCTTTGGGGGAGGGTTGGAGTCACAGGAGGCACTGGAAGTAAAGGCATCCAGTCTGCCTTCTTAAACTTCATTCTGCTACCTTTGTTTTTCACTTTGCTCTTGCAATTTCCATCTACCTCTTGGAGTTAAAGATAGTTTATATATCAGGAGACCCATCTAGATTTTTCAACACCCAAGAGGATAAAGGAAAACAAAAAGTAACTTACAGTGTCAATGTAGTCACATTATTATTTTTTCAGTTCCTGTTTCCTTATCTTATCTTTTTAACTTTCCAATTAAATTCTATATTGGAACAGTTAATATCAGTTTAGATTTGACTGCACAAGAGCAGTTATTATCACTTTCAACTAGTTTGTCTTATCCTTTAAATCAATTAAAATTTTTAGCTTGGTTAATGTGAAAATCTTTCCAAATTTAGCTTTGACTATGCATTACCATTTCAGAGGGAGATAATGTAAGGATTGCATGTACAATTTGGAAAGGATTAAGTCAAAGAAAATAAACCAGCAAAATGCAAGGTTCTGTTCACATTCACATCAAAATGATGTGGTTTTTAAAAAATATTAATGCGAATTTTAATTTTAATTGCAGTCTACTAGAGAATCTAAAGATCGACAGCACAGAGCAGGACTTCGGAACTATTAGTAATTAATCATATTAGTGTGACTTAATGAATGTTCACAATCTAGTATCCATTACCATATATACAATATTTCTCTCAAGAATAATAGAAATAATATTAATAACAAGCTCTAGTTGAGTTTATATTGTCCTTTAATGCTGCCTTGTAGAAGGCATGATTTCAACCCCTTTTGCCCATAAGAAGATGGGAGAACAGAGTATTAAGAAACTTGCTTACGTTCACACAGCCAATAAAGGGAAACATTTACTTGTGATGTCTAGCAACTGAGATGATCAGTACTATAAAAGGGACTTGAGATTTAATAATTCCAGAGGAAAGCTATGCTAATAGAGTAAGCTCAAGACTGAAACCAGGAGCTGTTCTATCTCCTGTTTCGTATTGCCGGCTATTTTCCTAAGTTTGTGAGATCCTTTTGGAAAGAACCTTCCCTGCCTGGGCATGGAAGCTGATATCTGCATTCATGGAGCTTCATCTTCTAGCCTCCTACGTAAGGATTATTACTGCAATACACGTCCTGGGTCATTTACAACGTTCCCATTACATCCCTGAGTCAATAACAACTGCATGCCAAACACTAAAAGATATTTTGGAAAGAGTTTTTAGTAACAAGGCACTATTTCCTAAAATAAATAGAATAAGCCATGGCAAAGAATGTGGGGTCTACTCAAAACATTCTATTAAGATATTGCCTGTTCCCAGAGGCAGACATGGGCTACAGTACCCAAATCCAAAAGATATATTTCTAATGGCTGTCTTTGTTCAAGCATAAATTCTGTGTTCTTTTAGTCCTATGTTAGGAAAGTCAGTCGTAAGTAAGAAACCTTCAAATATCAACTCTGCCACAACAAAAGGCAATTCCAAAAGAGGAAACTTAGAATTATTTTTACAAAACCAAACGTATTCATTCAAACTGTTTTAGACCCTACCTATAAGTTTGCAAAAATTTGGGTTAGTCAGTGCAATTGATGTAAAATTATTATTTTGAGAAAGGATGTATTTATATGGAATGACAATCTATAGAATAGGCTGAAGGTTAAAATACAAAAAAATAAATTACCTAAATAGTCTAAGATTGCCATGAAAACTCAAATCCTGAGACAATATCTTTCAAGTCTCCTTTGCAATTGACTCTTCAACCCAATTCTCCAGCATAGATTAGAAGTGAGCTATTACAAATGCTCAGAGACTACTTTATATTTGCTCTGGAATTATCCCACCCAACTCCAACACTTCCAGAATCTTACCTTTCATTTGTGAAGTCAAAACTTCTAAATATTTTCATATTAGATTAATGACTCTCCAAGTTTTCTTCAATAGTTACACATAAATCTCATCTCCCTCAAGATACAGTAATCATTTTGTGGACAAGGACTATAATTTTTATTCTACTTCACAATGAATACAGGGCTTAGAGGTAATGTCCAAAAATGCTTATTTAATGGAATTAAACAAGGGAGTACGTGTTCTCTTTGAATCTGAAGCAGAGAGAGGAAATCATCTTGAATACTAGGCACACCTAATTTTTCTTTTCTTTTCTTTTTTTTTTTTGCTTTGTAGCAGTAGTTCCCCAAGGATGATTAAGAAAATTAAGCCTCTCACATGGTCCCAATGGAATGAACCAAGGTACACACTGATCATTTTAGGAATCATATGATAAGACCTTATTTTCAAAATACACTTACCTAAAGTCTGGTTGTCTTAGCCACTCCCAAACACAGAGAATCCCACCCAGAAAAAAAGGAATACCAAAGGAAAAAAAAATACAGAACACACATATGCACAAAAATTTAAAATACCAAATTAATATACAACAATATGAACCTTAATAATTATTATTAATGTGATATGGACTTATTTTCTATTCCAAATTTAACAATACTGTTGCTAGACCCATAGACAAAGACTGAAATCTTCAGAATACTTTTAGTTTTACCTAAGATGAATGCTGCCACATTCTCGAGTTCAACTCACGACTTGTTTTTGTACCAAACTCAACAAGACACATCACGTCTGCCTGGTGGATGCCAGGCAGTTTAGACTTCCATAACACCTGATTAGAACAAATGCCTATTCTTTCCTTTTGTATCTCGTGGTTCATTAATTATCACTTCCTGGCACTTGTCTAGCTTAGCACTGAAGAAAGGAATCAAATGGTTTTATTAAATCATTGAAAATCAAAATGGTTCCTTTCCTGAGAACTGTAAGGGCTTCTTAACCTTAAAGAAAGATGTAGAGGAATGGACTAACATTCTTAAATATATTGCTCTTTTCGATATTGTGAACTACATCTTGTTCCTAAATAAATGACTTAGAACTTCTCATCAGCATTTACTATCTTCCCTGGAAGATGTCTATCCTGTGACGTGTAGACTAATGGTAACAGGAGCCCAACAATTTTGACCAAGTTTCCGTCTGAGAGAGAGAATGATGGAGAGAGACAGGGAAAAAGCCTTCTGCAGGACTCACCAGTGCGGTTTATTAATTATTTCTGGTTCTCCCCCTTTGTGGGCACATTGAGCGACTGTACTTCTGACCCTCCCGTGGGTGGATGAGGCCATGGAATTGTTCTAACCTATAAATTATGAGAGGAACGTATGTTACTTCTCAGCAAACATGGAATTGCAAATGCAAAACTTTCCAGAGGTCTCGTTCCCTGTAACCTACAGCTGGAAGCTTTCAAGGAAGGGGGTGTCCCGTCAGCCTGACCCCTAGGTGGCAAATACAAGCAGAGCCCTGTTGAGCTGCCACGGGGAAGGGTATGTCTGAGAAATAGTGCTGCTTCCCAGCCCTGCGGTGTGGGGTAGCTGTAGTTTACCGTGCACGGGGCATCTTACCCCAACAGCCACATCACCCCACCGAGACGGAGGGCGGGTGGGACGCAGGACAAGGCCAGCCAGGTCCAGGGGGCAGCTGGGCACCAGTGAACCTGAAACCATCTTGCTAAGAGAGACTACAAAGGAGCCGTGGTTTTTAATTCTCTAAATAAGCATTGCAGTGCTTTTCACCAGAGTACTGGAAGTTATGCAGAGGATTTCCCTTCTTCATAATTTACCTGCAAGCATTGTGCAAAAGTGTTTTCTTGTGGTTTTTTTTTCATTTAAGCTAAGAGGATTGGTAGCTGCTACCCTTCCAGTCACAAAGGGAAGAAACCCAATGATTTGCATTTGTATTTCTTCATCAGAGAAGTGGAACCTCTCTCTCGCTCTACAACAGGATGCCAACCAAACTGCTTCAGAGGCTACCATAAAAGTATCCTGAAAAAGAGATTTCACAACACTCTTTGGCAAGCTATTTAACGATCTTGATAACCAGTAAACTTTTCTTAATGTCTAACTTAAGTCTCCTCTGCTATAATTTAAAACCATTTACTAGTATACTTAGTTTTATAGCATTTAAATGGCCCTAAATGCTTATACAATCTATTAATTCATTTCTATGGTTTTCTATTCTAAATAGTCTACAAAGCCATATGCAGAATTGCGTAGTACAATATTTTTAGATGAATAATGGCAAACCAAAAGAAAAACAGGACACAAGTTGAGTGAGCCCATGAAACGAGTGCCTTAAGTATTCATGTTCTTGCTAGATGTGGAGCAGAAACTGGTCTCTAAAGTTTTCAGAAACAAATGCCATGAAAAAAACCAGTCCATGTCACAGCCCGTGCTGAGGGTGTCTTAAGCCAGGGGGAGTTCAGTCAAGTTATAAATCATCTGCTTTGTATAAAGTCAAGTTGGGCAGTGCCTGGTCTTAGATCCAGCTGGCTTCAGGTCACATTCTACCTGAATATGAAGATTTCCCAATGTGATATTCAGCACATCTGCCTCCACCACCATCACCACCGACACACAATAAGGATATTTCTAGAAGGAAGAGGAATACTCTGTATTTTTTAAAATATCTTATGAATAGATAAATGATTGAATGAATGAATGAATGAAGTTCTGACACATTCCCTTCCGTCTCCTTAACCTCAACATATAGTTTGGATTACCCACTCATTCTAAATTACTGCCAGTGGGTGAAAATGATGGCTATTTTCATAGGAACTTCTGAGTGTTTCGGTTTTATGGATCGTTTTTATATTGTGGCTTAGTTAACCAGGTACCTTACTCAGGGCAACCAAACAGATCTGTAACCTCTGCATGCATAACAAACTCTTCTGTAAAACAAGCCATTTGGAAATTTTTCAGCTGTCATTTATTTAAAGATGGAGCACTCAAACTAAAATGAAATCTTAACTCAATATAAACATTTAAGGTAGTAATGCTGCAACAAAGTCAATCAACTGCCTTTTAAGTTGCCATGGAGCAAACAGAAAACTTGAAACACTGAGCAGGTAAATTAAAACAGAGCTCATTTTTGTCCCAAGTATAAAAGACGGAGCAGCCCTGCTGGCAGCTGACAGGTGACAATATGTCAAGTGCACTTAGTTTGAGGTGCTCTTACTTTGAGGTCTCCCAACCTAATCCTGCAGACAAGAGGCTTGGGATGTGGTCCCAAGAAACACTCTGAGGAAGGTGAGAGAAGAGATAAGAGTGTGTATAAAGTGAATGAAAGAATAAACGAATGATAATTCTTATTGGCTGCTGGGGCTCCACCCATGGAGACTGTCTGGAATGTTAAAGGGATGCAGGTCTCTCTGTGAGCGAGGATGTGGATTATTTATCCACAGGCTCTCTATTCTCATTTGTTGAGGGTCCTCCTGGGGCATTAACCACCTGCCCTTCAGGACGTCCCAGGTAGGCTGTCAGCAGCCCAGGAGAGTCTCAGGCAGGGATGTGCAGAAAAGTAGCTGCACGTGCTCCCCAGTGAGTTGAAGTAGGCTGAGTTGATGCCGAGAGGGCAGCACTAAAAAGACAATACTCAAACCAAATCTGTAAGTTAGTATGGTAGGTCAAAATCAAAGTAAAGCGTACATTCAACCATTTCATACATAATGATCACTTAATGCCAAGTAGCCATAGTCACTGCAGAAAGGTAATTTGGACATTTAGAAAAAAAGGGGAAAGATGTCCGCTCGAATCTGGATAAGGAGGGGTTAGAATACCTCCATGCGCTGATGAGAAGACTGGGGGCAAGGA
The DNA here is from genome assembly GCF_030445035.2 of Dasypus novemcinctus. Classification (NCBI taxonomy): domain Eukaryota; kingdom Metazoa; phylum Chordata; class Mammalia; order Cingulata; family Dasypodidae; genus Dasypus; species Dasypus novemcinctus. The sequence goes on along the minus strand of NC_080686.1, from coordinate 11,113,881 downwards.
GGAGAAGAGAGGGAGGTAGACAAACTTCTAGAGAGATGGTGCTTGACGAAAGGCAAAAAAATATACAGGAAAACTCAGCTTTAAAAAGGGCTGGAGAGAACTGCTTCCTTCCAAACAGCTTGTGTCCGCATGGTTATAAATGGAGTATTTTTGTTTTGTTTTTGTTTTGTTTATCAAAGACAGAATAAGGGAGATGTGTCAGGTTTATTGATTGGGTTCTCACTCTCTTCTCTCTTTTCTAAAGCCCCAAAGAAGTTAAGCATGGAGACCTGAAGCATCTAGAGAATCTTTGGAAGCTGCTTCTGCCACAAATGACACAAGCAGACAGACTGCTACCCAATCACAGCTCCAGGAAAGAGACAGCTGCCTTGCTCCCCTGCTGACCTCCCAAAGGATGTGCACACTCTGTGTTGGCTTTTTGATCTAAAGCATTAAAACCAAGAATCTATATGGAGTTTTGCATTTTCAAAGTACTTCCTTGTGCACTATTGTATCTGATGTCCATTTGTTCCCTATGGAGAAACGAAGGTTAAAATTGTTCCGATAGATAATCCCTGCACTCACCGGCTTGAACTTAAAGAACAACGAAATCTAAGTAGATGAGCTAGTCACTAGTGTTATTTAAGGCTAAACAGAGGTCTCCGCCCCTCTGTTTTCACTTACTCAACACAGCGTTTGCGTGCTGCGCCGACGGATGAGCGGCGCCCCGAGCCTCGGCTGGGTGGGAGAAGCCCATGCGCCCAGCGCCTCCACCAGGGTAATGCCCTTGTGTCTCTCCCGAGGTCTGTGCAAGTCCTCCTGGAACACGGGGCCCCAAAGCTGGGCCTGCCTGGGAGGGGGTGGGGAGACCCACCCAGGGTGAGGTACAGTCTGGGAGGATGAGTGGGGTCTGAATGTGGTGGCATCTCTGGCAGAGGCAAAGCCATGCGCATGTGCGCCAAGGCGATGGAGGGCACACACTCCAGGAACTAAAAACGGCTCCTTGGGGCTGAGAGCAGGCTATGCAAGGGATACTGTCCCAAGAGTGACTGAGCGGCAGGTAAGCCGGGACAGGTGAGCCTTGCCTGCTGTGCTGAGAAGTCCTGGGAGGAAAAAAGCTCCCATCCTGCTGGGTTTGTGCCTGTTACCCTTAGGCTGTCCGTGGAGTGCACTCCAGCCCCTGCCCTCAACTCTCCCGTGAGCTCCACCTTCCCGGGCCTCACTGCCCCCACTCTCCTCCCTTCTCTGCAGGTCCCTGTGGCTGACAGTTGGCTTCGGAGTGTAGCCGAAAGGGAGCCCCACGGAATGTCAGGGAGGGAGAAGGGAGGTGTAGACAGGGCTGGGAGCACAGGCCTCGAGGCCCCTCCAAGGTCCCGGGTCTGTGTCCCAGATGCCTCCCCGCAGCAACCTTTCCTGCAGCTCCGTCCACGTCATGCCCCCACCTGCCCAATTCCTTGTCAGCAGCCCCCACGCTCGAGGCGGGGATGGAGTGCTCAGCAACGCCAGCTCTTCTCATCACCATCCTCATCTTCATCCTCCTCTTTGTTTCATGATTCGCTTTCTCTCCCAGCCGCCAGGGACTCGGAGCCAGTTTTCAAGAACAGGTAACTCCGCGAGGCCTTAAGGAACCCGTCGGGGTCCAGGTGAGGACTCCTCAGTCTTCTTGAGAACACACCTGAGTGCCTTCAGCTCGGGGAGCCCTGGGAGCGCTGGCTGCGCTTAGCATGGCGAGGAACCAAGGTGGCTCGGCAAGGAAGGAGAAGAAATGCCACAGACCCTGACGCAGCCAAGGGGAGGTGCCCCTCAGCTCAGAAAAATTAAAGCTCTTCAAGAGCAGACAGGAACACAAGCCAGCAAGCACAGGACGCAGGCACAGCCTCTAACTTCTCCTCGCTTCTTTGCATCTCTCGCTCTGCTCTAGGTCTCCTGAGGACCCGGTCTCTTTCTTCTCTGTGTTAGTAGCAAAGAGCAAATACCAAATACAGGATTGTCTCTCAGGAAACACTAGTTGAATGAATGAAAGAGTATCTGTTCCTTTCAATCCTCCTCTAATGGCATATGATCATTTTTAAAAACAGAATAATTATTGATGCTGAATTCCACTGTAGCGTCTTATAATATTATTCTGGAATATTTTAGTACAACTGAGCAGAGAAAATAAGTTAGGTAGGTTGCAGTGAAACTGGCAGTTCTCTGGGGAAAGAGGGTTTCTGCATCCTAACAGCTCAAGGCCTCAGGGAGCTGTCACCCCTCTCTCTGCTGAGCCCACTTTTCCGCCAGGACCCAAAGCCCTTCAAAGGCTCCTTCAAGGCGAGGCACTAGGAGGCTGAGCATCTCAAAGGCCGATCATTTCATCCGCACGGGAAGTGGAATCGCGTTTGCTTTTGCAGCTCTGCTCATATTATTTAGTTAACATACTGCTGGTTTTCTACTCTGCAGTTAGCCATTCATGCTTTTGTACTTAAGTTGTATGAATTAAGAATCGTTTGGCCACATTCCATTTTGCACAGCCTGTGGCAGGGCATCGTTTAAAAGCGTCTGTTAGGACTAGTGCCATGAACTGCAAACATGCCTGACGGTGCAGGCCAGGCTTTGTCATGTCGTGGCTTACAAGGGTAATTACTTTGCAGAGAGCAAAGGGGAAATGCCAGGGAGACTGTATCATCTGTGCCAGGGGAGCATTTCTCACCATGGACAATTCCAGGTAAACAGGTGAGTAGGAGAACAGTGGGAGGGGAGATCTGAGAACTGGATCCTTTAATAAATTGAACTGAATAGTAGCAATAAAAGAAAACAGCCCCTTTGCACAAAGGTTACACTGGATCTCTGTTTTATACCATTAACCAGAGCCTTGTTTCCATAATCAAATAATCAACTGGCTAGCCAAGCATCAGGAATTCCTCCATGTCTAAAACATATGAAAAAGAACTACAGCAATGCAGAATTCCTTTTTAATTAAGGAATTCCTATGTTTCCTGGAGGAACATAGTTTTAGCAACTCTTCAAGGAGTAACTCATTGAAGGACGGTATGAAATGGTTAACTGCATTTCTAATATAAGGGATTTTCAAAGGGTACCAATATAAACTTTTTTTTCTCCTATATCATCCCCCTCTAAAGAATTCAGTGAAAGTTGATAATAATCAATTTACTTCTATGTCACATTCAATGTGATATTGTCATTTTGAGTCGGAATATTTTATTTACAAGTAATTTAAGACAGACTTCTTGGATGACTGGCATTTCCACACAGTCTGAGCTTTCTCTTTAGTGTGTAAGTGGAAGTAGGAGCAGTAAGGCTTCCTCCAGTCCCTTGTGACAGTGTCCCCAAATGCATATGTATTTACAGATGGAGCACCTGAGCATGTGGCAACAATAGACAGAGTCCTTGTTGAACCACGCTGGATGCAAAATCTCTGTAACAATTAAACTCTGCCATTTCAAGCCCTGGAAATTTTCGTGTGGTTTCTTATCACAGAGTAACTGAGCATATATTGACAGGTACCCCCCATACACACACAGAATGTAAATTGAGGGGTACAAAAGTTTAGAAGATGATTCTACTCCATCAGACACTGTTTCATTTTCACTACCTTTATGTGCTATGGAAATAATGTCTGTGTTAATTGGAAGTGATCGGTGTAAATGTACAGCCCTCTTCCACCTTTCAGATATTCTACAGTTCTCCTGTTCATCTACTAACTTTTACTTTCTCTCCTCTACCACCTCTACTTGGCATTCTCCCATTCCCTTTCATTGAACAATTACTTATAGGAAATCCATCTCTTAGCCCTTTCTGCATTCAATCCAACCATTTAACCATCGGTAGAATTTCTGACTGGTTCCATACCCACCATCTTGCTTGCTTCCTGGTGCAAGGTTGAAACTAATGGTTAGAAGAGATGGACAGACAGTTGTCACAGTGTAGGACTGGCTGAAAGGAGAAAGCAAACATCCTCCGAGGGGATCTTCAGGTATAGACCTCCCACCCACAAGGCTAGTGGCACAACAGAGACATCAGTGTGATTTTGGAAGGTGGCCACTAGTCTGTATTTTCAGGGGGGCAGAGAAGGTCATGCAATTCTTGCTTGTCATATTAATCAGTGAATGTTCTCAGGGTCATCAGGTTACATATTGCTAACCCAATCAAAACTTACCAGGTGCATAGTAAGTACTCCATAAATATTGAAATAAATGGATGAATTTATACTCCAGTGTTTGATTATACATCTCGTACTGTCACCTAGGGTATAACTATCCTTGAGGAGAAACGAAAAATCCCTGAAAAAGAGGATTCTGTGTCTTGGATGTCCTCCATAGCAAACTGTCACACTGAGCATACAATAGGTACTCAATAGATGCCCGCTGATTTTGACTCTAGGCTCCTCCAGCCTCACATGTATGCCCTGTCCACTTTAAATGCCACATTTCATGATTTTACCCTTAATATAAGAGCTTCAACATGGGCACAGGGTCCTCTCTGGAAAAACAGCTATTCCGTAAGTAACTAGCCCCTCCACACTCTGAATGCTGAATTTTTCAGTTTTGTAACAACATTGGCTTGGATACCATGGCTCATTTCTTGTTTGATGGCAAGATAATGTCACATGTTTCAGGATATCTCCTTTGCTCAAGGGAGCAGAAAAATAAAATAACTCTCCATTGCACTCTGAGGTATAAAACTCAGTGGCTTTACTTATCACTGGTCATTTGCATCTAATAGAAAGCTAATGGGAAAAAATCTAATAGGAAAAAAAAAAGCAATTTCCTTCAATGTTACACAGGCAAAGTCAAAATATTATTCCATTTTTTTAAAAAACTAGGTTTTGAAGTCCTTTGCAGAACAATCACGAAAGACAAAGATGAGAAAAGTTTCAATCTCCTGGGTTTAGCTGTTCCTATCTTTAAAAGAAAGAAGTGCTAGAAGAGGAGGAAAAGAGGAAGAGGGAAGTCATTACTGTAGAAATCAAAATAGCACTAATTCATTGTCATATAAGATATTCAGCCAAGACAAACATCAGTGGGAATCAAGGCTGCTCCTTTCTCGCTTGGTAAATAAACACTCAAAGCCAGGACTTTTCTCGACCAGGAGGAGCTTCTGGCGCTATAAATCCCATCGCCTTGAGGGAAGGCTTTCCTGGGGCTGTGCACGAGGCATTTTTCCACTGCCTGTAGATTTTTGTGTCTGCCCCTGCAGATGAAAGCAGCTTCCTGAACCTGTATAACTTAAGCAGAGGCAGCTCAGCAAAGAGACAGAGGGGAACAGATCTCTCCAGCGCATGGCCAGAAGCACCAAGAATTAACACTAGAAGACTTTAAGGAACATCTACTGTAATTCACCCGCATTTCCAAAAGAGGAAACCGAGACCAGAAAATTCCTGGGCGGGGCAAAGGGACAAAGCTAGTTAGGAGAAGAGTTTGGGGCCAGCACACATGCTTTCTACAACCTGCATCCTTCCCCCTTTGGGGTAGTCACACCCGTGAACCAGAAGCTGCCACATGTGTGATATTCGAGCACTGCTCTGCCTGAGTCCTGAGAACTCTCTGACCTAAACTTTACCAACCTCTCAGGATTTCATTGCATGAGGTTAACAACTGTAGCATTAATTTTCAAGGCTTGGCGAGACCCAGGTTAAAACTACTGATGTCTATTTCGCTTTGAGTGGGTAACCAGGCACAAAGCATGTGAGGTTTTTAAATGCCTATTTTAAAAGCTGTTTCGTTTTATGTGGCACATTCTTGGCTCTGAAAAGAAAGCACAGGACAGCTCATGTACCAAGCCTGGCATAGGTATCTCATAGCAAAGTACAGCACACTTCAATGCGGGAACAAGTCCCAACAGTGGTATTTGCAGATGAGAGCGGTGGAGCAGCTTCTAGTTTTACCCTGACCAAGCTGCACGGCTGGGTCCTCGTTTTCTTCCCTCTTGTCTCTAGACATGAGGTGTCAACTCTGTCCGAGGACCTGGATTCTGAAGCCCATGGACGACGGCACGGTCCCACTTCTCTGTCTTGCCTTCTGCTTTCTCCCCAGACTCCCTCTCCTCTTCAGTTAACGCCAAGATGTGTCACTCTTGTATTATTCGAAGGGCTACAGTTAATTCCTTTTAAGGCTGGTTTACTTCCTCCGCAGGCCAGGAAAATGTTCAGGCAGCAGGGTGGAGCACGAAGGAGATTGTGAGGCATGGAAATTCTACTTAATTAAGTGTGACTGCACTTTGAGGCAAGTTGTTTGCCTGCCACCTGGGAACAGGAGCTGTGTCTGCTCTGTTCCTTTGTACCTTACTTTCTCTTCACTTCCTTATAAGATCTGCCCAGTGTGTGATCCATGCTCATTTCTTCCTCTATTCAATGCTTCTTTGCTCTCTAATTCGTCAGCTTCTCCAACTGTTCCTTATCCCTCCAGACAGGTGGCTCAGCTGCGTCTACCTATGCATACCAACGGTAACGCAAAGTGTGACAGTCCCTGGGGGGGTGTGCACCGCCTGAGATCAAAGCAATAGCTTAATAGTTTAAATACTGTGTCTTGTTGAATCAAGTCTTAATTCAGGAATCAATACAGTTGGCTCCTGGGCCCAAAGGAGGTTGTGCTGCCACCCTCACGTTTCTGCTACCGTAGAATGTCTTGACTCTGGGAGAACTGATCACAGCCATCAACAGCCAGAGAGAGGTGAGCTTTTGAAATGTTCTCCTTGAATCTGGGGACACAACGGAAGAACCAAGGTAACTAGAAAGCTCCTGGGGGAAGAGCCCTTGGCAATGGCAAGCTGCAGACAAATGCTCCATTCGGGAGATTGCTCCTCATGAATTCAAGCCCTGGTGAATGAAAAAGGTAAGAGAGAATTAACACCGAATGCCAGATCTGCCAAGGCGCTGGCTGTGAATGCATTCCTATACCATACTGGCAACTGCCCTGAGAGGTGGAATTACTACCCTCAATTTACAGATGAGAAAACGGGATGAGTGAGGTTACGAATTGCGCAAGTCACCGCGTGTCGTGTCGCGGGCAGATCCTGGACTTGTACGCAGGTCTGGAAGACTCGAAGCCCCAGCTCCCTTGCAGTTTGGGTGGGGCCTTTCTTGACCCATTCTAGTTGCAATTCTGACATGGGTGTGATGTCAAGATTGACCACAAACAGGGAAATTCATAAAAGCCGAGGATGACGGACTTCAAAAAGGAGATGGATTTGATCTCAGATTTTTTCCCCTTAGTGCCCTTTTCCAAAGTTCACTGTCAATTCCTTGACTGTACCTAGCACAGACCACCTATGAGTACTACCTAACACAGATCACCTACGAGTATTTTTCAGAATATTTCCATGACTACAGGGACTATTTAGGTGACTTGACAGAGAAATCGCCACTCTTAGACTTGTCCAAGGAAAAAAAAAGACTCTCTCATTTAATTTTATCATTTCTTATTGAATGAGAGAAACTGAATTTCTTTACTGCTTTTTGTTCTTCAATTAGAACTACTCTTAGATCATTGAACGTAAGTTATGTGAAGTGGTGAGAAATAAACCAGACCTTAAGTATATTTAAACTGTATGATTGTAAATCTTGATTAAAATTAACATGATTATTAAAAAGTCCATTATTATACCAAGAACACGTCTTTTCTTTTTCAGCTTCCCTTTGCCAAGGTGCTTACTGATATGTTTAAAAAGCAGATTTAAATTGGGCCAGCAACTAACTTATGCAGAGTTGCTTCTTCACAGGTTCCTTTTTCACTTTAGGTGCCTTGTCCCAAGAAACTTTCTTTTTAAATCCAGATTTTCTAACTGAGCTGTATAAACACTATTCACTGTGAGCAAGTGGAAGTATAAATTTAGGAAATCTATTTGTGGAATTAAGCTCCTGAAGCTAAAAAATGGTTTTAGAAAATATAATAAATCCACCAGCTAGTCTTAAATTCCTTATTTGCTAACAAGGAAATAAAAGTGTTGACTTTCAAATTCAAAGATAAGAGAGAAGAAAATCAGAAAAGGACATTAAAATTCTGAAAAGGAAGAACAAAACGAAAAAGAGACGTTATTCATTCAGTTTGTCATTCAATGATCATTGAGTGCCTCACATTTAGAAGAATCTGGGGGTGCAGACAAAAATAAGTCATCAATTCTGCCCTCAGATGTTTTATAATCTAATGAAGAAATAAGAACCTACACAGAGTAACAGAGTGGAGTGATTGTAGGGATGAAGTGTGGCCACTGTGTCCCAAGGTCACCCCACGTGGAGCCAGCCCCATGGAAGACACATACCCAGAAGCACAAAGGGAGAGCCTGGGAAATGGCACTCACACAGCCTGGGTGGGAGATGGCACTCACACAGCCTGGGTGGGAGATGGCACTCACACAGCCTGGGTGGGAGATGGCACTCACACAGCCTGGGTGGGAGATGGCACTCACACAGCCTGGGTGGGAGATGGCACTCACACAGCCTGGGTGGGAGATGGCACTCACACAGCCTGGGTGGGAGATGGCACTCACACAGCCTGGGTGGGAGATGGCACTCACACAGCCTGGGTGGGAGATGGCACTCACACAGCCTGGGTGGGAGATGGCACTCACACAGCCTGGGTGGGAGATGGCACTCACACAGCCTGGGTGGGAGATGGCACTCACACAGCCTGGGTGGGAGATGGCACTCACACAGCCTGGGTGGGAGATGGCACTCACACAGCCTGGGTGGGAGATGGCACTCACACAGCCTGGGTGGGAGATGGCACTCACACAGCCTGGGTGGGAGATGGCACTCACACAGCCTGGGTGGGAGATGGCACTCACACAGCCTGGGGACCGGGAGAGGCTATTTGGAGAAGTCACACCTAGCTCAGATTGTAAAGGGAAGTTTCAACCAGCCAGGGAAAGAAGATAATGAAGGAAGTAATTAGATAGAGGAAAACAGAACAAACAAGTCATTAAAGGGACATACAGAGGGGGAAATTCGAGCAGCCTTGTATTATGACAGCACCAAGAAGAACTTAAGTTGAGGTGAAAAGTGAAATATGGAAGGAGACCCAGGAAGCCTAGGGTGAGGCGACCAGATGGGAGGGGACAGGGACCAGGGAGAAGGAAGCCCTGAGGGTGGGGGCTCAGAGAGGAGGGGGGTGAGGCGCAGACCCGGGGAGGGAGAGAGGGGACGCTGGTGCGGGGCGAGCAAGGAAGGGAAGTGGGGAAGAGGGAGACCTCTAAAAGGAGTTCTCCAGACATAAAGGGAATGGTAAATAAAATAATTTAGTACCATGAGGAAGAAATAACAGAAAGATCAGAAATAGGGTTACATACAATAAACTGTCCTTTTCCTCATGATTCTTATAAATCATATTTAATTATTGGCCAAAAATCTTAACACTTTCTGATACTTGAGACAATTATATTTAAAAGTGGGAATAGTAAAAGAACCTAAATGGAAATTAAGTTTTCACACATCATTCAAAGTGGTGAAATGTCGATCCCAGTAAGCTGCTATAAGACAAATAAGCGTATTGTACTAGCCAGAGAAGCCAGTCTGAAAATTATACCAAAAAATGCAAAGAGATACACTCTAAAACACTGTAATTTAATCAAGATGGAATCCTAAAATCATTTAAAGTAAGCCACAGGAAGTTAAGTGAAAAAGAAACTAAAGGAAGACAACCAGAGGAAACAAACAGAAAAAAATGAAATGTCATATGTAATATGCCATCATATCAATAATTAACTGAAATGTAAATGGTCTAATATTACCAACTAAAAGACAGAGATCATCAAAGGAGATGAAAATACAAGTCCCGATTATTTGCTGCCTAGAAGAAATTCTTCTCATTCAGTAACATAGGTTGAATGGAAAAAGATGGAAAGAAATAAACCATGAAAGTATTAACTTAGAAAAAGCAGGAGTGGCTACGTTAATATCAGATAAAGTAGACTTCACAGCAGGAAAATTACTAGAGGCAAAGAGAGACATTATAATGATAAAAACATCAATCCATCAAGAAGAATAAGAGTTATAAATGGGAACACACTAAAAAAACAGAGCCTCAAGGTATACGAAGAAAAACCTGGTAGAGGTAAAGAGAAAAATGAATGAATCCACAACTACAGGAAATCAGTAAGAATATAGAAGATTTGAACAACACAGTCAACCACCAAGATCTAACTGACATTTATCACAGACTACACCGAACAAGAACAAGATACACATTCTTATTTCAAGTGACCGTAGAACATTGGTCAAGATATATCATACCCTGGGCCATAAAACAACCCTCAAACAATTAAAATAATTAAACTACTTCACATTCTTCATTACATAGGTATTGTGGTGAGAATCAGGACTGAAAAGATATAAACATTCAATTCCATTTAATTTGATTCAGTTGGATACTTTCGTAGCACACCTACTATGTATTGATTATATTTCTTGGTTAGTGGAGGAGAGGGGAGTTAGAAACACAAAGAATGAAGGGTAGGTAAAGTGAATAAAACATGTTCTCTATCCTTAAGACTTTTGCTGTCTCCTTGGGGAAACAAAAAAACAAATAAAATGCAGATAAAATATCTGAGAACATCTGGAAGTGTTAACTCTTGGAAATTTGAGGAAAGCAAAGAAATGAGGCTGTATTATTTCTTCTTTCCTTTATGCCTTTTATTTCCTTTTTTACTTTATTGCTCTTGCTAGAAGTCTATAAAAAAATTAAAGAATTGAGCTGTTACAAAGTGTGTTCTCTGATCATAATGGAATCAAACTAGAGTTAGTAACAAAGAAAACTGCAAAATCTCTAAACACTTGGAAATTAAAGAATGTACTTCTAAAATATCCATGGTCAAAGAAGAATTATCAAAAGAAATAAACATTGCATAGTAATAAATGGAAATAAACCCACAATATATCAAAATATGTAGGATGTAAATATGGTAGTTCTCAGAGAGGGCACTTAATAGCACCAAATGCTTACATTAGAAATAGGGAAGGATCTCAAATCAATAACCTAAATATCTACCACAATAACTAGAAAGGGAATAATAAAATATAACAATGGCATGTATAAGGAGGGAAATAAAAAAGCAGAAAACAACGAAAATGAAAGGGAAAATCAATGAAACAAAAAAAAACTTGTTCTATGAAAAAAATCAATAAAATTGGTAAAACTCTAACAAGATTGATTAAAAAATAAAAAGAGAGAAGTTAAAAATCACAAACATGAAGAATGGAATAAATGATATTGTAAACATCTGGTCTCCATTAAAGAGATAATAAGGGAATTCTATGGAAAATTTTATGCTCATAAATTCTGCAACTTAGAAGAAAATTGACCAATTCATGAAGACAACTAATACTAAACCAAAATTAAATAATTGGAATCCCTCTAAAACCATTAAATACATTGAATTCATTTTTTAAAAGCCCCCAAATAAAGAATTCTTCAGAACTAAATGGTTTCACTGGAGAATTTTATCAACCATTTAAAAAATTAAGATCAATTTTTCACAATCTCTTCCAGAAAACAGAATTGAAGGAAACTCTATTCAACTCATTATTGTTATCCTGATATCAGAAAAAAAAAGTACCAAGAAAGAAAACTACAGACCAAACACAAATTTATATAGTCAAAGAAAGTCTCTAGGGTAGCTAAAACAATTTTTTTAAAGTTGAATAAATTGGGAAAAATCAATCTTCTGATGTTAAGGTTTATTATATAGCTACGGTACTTAAGACAATTAGCAGAGGGATAGAGACAAACTGATGCAATTAACTAGGGAAGCTAGCAATGGACCCACACAAGTACACCCAAATGCTTTTTGACAAAGATGCAACAGCAATTCAATAACAGAAAGATAACTTTTTCAACAAATAATACAGAAGCAATTGAGCACCCATAGGAAAACAAAAAACCTCAACCTAAATCAAACACATTATACAAAAATTAACTCAAAAAGATTCAGGGACTTAATGTTAAATGTGAAAAACATAAACTTTGAAGCAAAAATATAGCAAAAAGTCTTCAAGATTTAATCTAGTCAAAGCGTTCTTACACTTGCTATAATAGCATAATCTATAAAAGGGAAAACTGATAAATTGGACTATTTCAAAATTGAAATCTTTTGCTTTGTGAAAGATGTGAAAATGTTTGCAAACCATACATACAAAAAAAGAAAGATTATTCTCTAGACTATGTAAAGAACACTCAAAACTCAACAGTAAAAAAAAACTATCAAACTAGTAAATGGGAAAAAGGACATGAATAGAATTTCATTCAAGAGGATATGCAATTATAAATAGGCACATGCAAAGATGTTCAGCATCATTAGTTATCAGGGAAATGCAAATTGATACCATAATGAAATACCACTGCACACCTATCAGAATGTCTAAAATGTATTTTTAAAAAATAGTGGCAACACTAAATGCTGGCAAGGAAGCTAAGGAATTGGATTACTGAAAAATTGCTGTTGGGAATGTGAAATGGTATAGTCCCTCCGGAAAACAGTTTGGCAGCTTCTTATAAAACTAAATATGCAACTACCATACAACCCAGCAATGGCACCCTTGGGCATTTAACCCAGAGAACTGAAAACTTATGTTTATACAAAACCTGTATGCAAGTGTTCATAGAAACTTTATCTGCAATGGGTCCAAACTGGAAACAGCCCAGATACCCTTCAGCAGATGAATGGTTAAACATCCATTGCATAACAACTTTGAAACGACAAAATTTTAGAAATGGGGTATGGATGAGTAGTTTCCAGGAGTTGGCCAAGTCTTGCAGTACAAGAGGAGGTGAGTATATTTATACAAGAGCAATAGAAAGATCATGTGGAATCTGTTCAATTGCTGATTTTGGTGGTGGATACAGGAAACGACACAGGTAATAAGACGGTATAAAACTACATACACATACACATATGAATATAAGTAAAGCTAGTGAAATCTGAATAAGATTGACGACTGTATCATTATGATAAAATACTACAGTTTTGTAAAATATTAAATATTAATATTGGCAAAATGTATAAAAGATCTCTTTTTATGAGTTTTTGCAAGTGTAGGTGACTCTATAATTACATCAATAAAAATTTTAATTAAAGTAAATGCAGCTTGCTTACTGAACCCAATGGTAGGATATTTATATATGAAATGGTAGCTAAACCTTATGAGAGGTTATTTCAGATGGTAAGGGACCAAAGCTAGAGAATTGTACAAAACAGGTTAGAGGACATAGGTGCAGGTATGAGGTGTCATCTTACCTTCTGGTGGGTGATCTTAGATCACAGGAAGTAGATGCTTAGTAGGAAAGGATCTGTTCCCAATTATTTCAGAACTGGCTATGGATGCTCAGCAGTGCCTAACATGGTCAAGAGGTAGAGAGGTGCCCACTTGCACTAAGTTTCATCCCTGATTATGAAAGACTTTATTTGGAAGTTGGCTGGGTATTGCTTTTCAGAGAAATACCCAGAATCAAGTGTTCTCAAGGTTTTGAAATATTTGTAAGGTGTGAATTTGGAGGACATAATGTACAAAGCACCAGGTGAAGGACCAGGTTAGGAAAATGTCAGCAAAGCCTATTATAGGGAGAATTTGAAATGGAAACTCCCATAGGAATTCTTTAGCTCTCATTTAAAACAATTATGCCTGCCTTGTGTTTGGTTTGTCCCTCACTGCTGGTCTTACATTTACTAAAAATAGGTTGAGGAAAGTGAAAGAATGGGAAAACATATTCCATGCAAATCATAAACAAAAAAGAGCTGAGGCAGTTCTACTAATATCAGATCAGATAGGCTTTAGGTCAAAAGTTGTTATAAGAGACAAAGGACACTACATATTAATAAAAGGGGCATTCGACCTAGAAGGGATATCAATCATAAATATTTAGGCACCATACCATGGTGCCCCAAGGGATACCAGGGAAACACTGGCAAAACTGAAGGGAGAAATAGACACCTCTGCTGTAACAATTAGAGACTTCAATACACTACTCTCATCAATAGATAGAACCTCTAGGCAGAAGATAGATAAGGAAAGAGAGAACTTGAATGATAAGGTAAATGGACTAGATCTAAAGGACATATACAGAACATGTACCCCAAAACAGCTGGTTGTACATTCTTCTGAAGTGCTCATGGATCATTTTCCAGTATAGAACACATATTGGGTCATAAAACACAGCTCAATAAATTTTAAAAGATTGAAATTATACAAAGCATCTTCTCTGATCATAATTAAATGAAGGTACAAATCAATAACAGGCAGAGAACTGGAAAATCCACAAATTTATGGAAGTTAAATAATGCACTCTTAAACAATCAGTGGTCAAAGAAGAGTTTGTAAGGAAAAAGAGTAAATATCTTGAAACAAATGAAAATGAAAACAAAACATATCAAAACTTATAGGATGCAGCAAAGGAAGGGCTGAGAGGGAAATTTAGCCCTAATTGCTTACATTAAAAGGAAGAAAGGGCTAAAATTAAAGACCTAAACTGCATAACTGGAGGATCTAGAAAAAGAACAAACTAAACCCAAAGCAAGCAGAAGGAAAGAAAGATTAGAGCAGAAATAAATTAAAATTGAGAATAAAAAAGTAATAAAGAGCATTGGCAAAACCAAAATTTGGTTATTTGAAAAGATCAATAAAATTGACAAAACATTAGCTAGACTGACAAAAAAGATGACAGTAAAAACTGAAATAAAAGGAGAGTCATTACTATTAGTAATAATCCCACAGAAATAAAAAGCATAATAGGAGGATACTATGTACAATTGTATGCCAACAAATTAGACAATCTAGATGAAATGGACAACTTCCTGGAAACACATAAACAATCTACACTGACTCTAGCAGAAATAGAAGACCGTGACAGACCAATCACAAATTGAATCAGTCAACAAAAACCTCCCATCAAAAACAAGCCCAGGATAAAACGGCTTCACAGGTAAATTCTACCAATCATTCTAAGAAAAATTAATACCCATCCTGCCCAAACTCTTTGAAAAAATGGAACAGGATAAGCACTACCTAACTCATTCTATGAGGCCAGCCTTACCCTACTACCAAAGCCAGATAAAGATACCATAAGAGAAGAAAATTACAAACCAATTTCTCTAATTAATATAGATGCAAAAATCCTCAAAAAATACTTGAAAATCTAATCCAACAGGACTAGATAGAATTATAAATCATGATCAAATGAGTTTTATCCCAGGTTTGCAAAGGTGGTTCAACATAAGAAGCTCAATTAATGTAGTACAACACATTACCAAAATGAAGGGGGAAAACTATGGGATAATTTAAATTCATGCAGAAAAGGCATTTGACAAAACTAGCATCCTTTCTTGATTAAAAGTCTTTGAAATATAGGAACAGAAGGGAAGCTCTCTCTATAAGATCTGCAACAAGACAAGGATACCACTCTCACCACTCTTACTCAATGTTGTGCTTACAGCTCTGGTCAGAACATCTGGCAAGAAGAGAAATAATAGAAGGCGTTGAGATTGGAAAGGAAGATGCACTACTGGCAGAAGACACAATCGTATATATAGAAAGTTCCAAAAAATCTATGACCTAAAGGTAAAAACCTAGAGGTAATAAATGAGTTAAGCAAAGTAGTGAAGTGCAAGATCAATACCCCAAAATCAGTAGTGTTTCTATATGCTAGTAATGAGCAATCTGAGGAGGAAATAAAGAAAAAAATTCAATTTACTATAACAAGAACCAAATATCTAGGAATAAACCACCAAGGTTGTAAATAAATTTAACCAAAATATGGTATGTGCATACAACAGAATATTATTCAGTAGTGAAAAGGAAAGGAATGAAATCCGGATGCATACGACAACATGGTTGAAACTTGAAGACTTTATGTTGAGTAAAATAAGCCATACAAAAAAGGACAAATATTATATGATCTTGCTGATATGAACTAATTAGTATAAGCAAACTTAAAGAGTTAGAATCTAGAAAATAGGTTACCAGGGGCTGGTTGGGGGAGAGAATGGAGAGTTCATGCTCAGTTTGTACAGAATTTCTGTTTAGGTCGATTGTAAAGTTTGGGAATGGATGGTGGTGATGGCAGTACAACATTGTGAGTGTAATTAACAGCACTGAATTACGAAAGTGAAAGTGGTTAAGGGGGAAATTTTAGTTCTTATATATGTTACTGGAAAAAAACTAGAAGATAAAACAGTGTATAACACAGAGAACTCTATTATAAATAACAGACTACTGTTAATAGTACATGTATAAAACTGTTCTTTCATGAATTATAACAAATGTACAACACTAATACAAGGTGTTAATAATAGGGTGGTATATGGGGAAATATACACATAATGTAAACAATGGACTATATTAATAGTACAATTTTACTATACCTTCCTCAACTGTAAGAAAGTTTCCACAGAAATGTGAAGTGTCAACAATAAGGGGTTATGTGGAAATGCTGTGCTTTTTTATACGATTTTTCAGTAAACCTACTACTTCTCATTAATTTTTATTAAAAAAGATCTTATCCACTGTAAGAATTAAAAGATAGGTTGAAGAATAGATGACTTGAAAATAGCAAATAGGGAAGCGGACTTGGCCCAGTGGTTAGGGCATCTGTCTACCACATGGGAGATCCGCAGTTCAAACCCCGGGCCTCCTTGACCCGTGTGGAGCTGGCCCACGCGCAGTGCTGATGCACGCAAGGAATGCCCTGCCATGCAGGGGTGTCCCGTGTAGGGGAGCCCCACACGCAAGGAATGCGCCCCGTAAGGGGAGCCGCCCAGCACAAAATAAAGTGCAGCCTGCTCAGGAATGGTGCCGCACACGCGGAGAGCTGACACACAAGATGATGATGCAACAAAAAGAAACACAGATTCCCGTGCCGCTGACAACAGGAGCGGACAAAGAAGAACACGCAGCAGATGGACACAGAGAACAGACAACGGGGTGTTGAGGGGGAAGGGGAGAGAAATAAATAAAAAACAAAAAGAAAATAGCAAATATATGCATTCATATGCTTGCCTTTTAGCTTGTTTCTACAAACACAGATTCCCAGGGAAACTAAGAAAGAAGACATGAAGAAATCTAAATTAAATTGAATATAGATGTTTTCTAATATTTTATAAATAACATTAGGGAATTAGTTCAAGGGAAAAAAAGATCTCACCAGGTAAATGACTGTCTTTTCTTTCTTTCAACCACCATTTTCCATTTCCTACTGTTAGTCATAGCCTACAAAGCTAGTTCCCCAAATCCCAAAACTGTACTTCTACAGTGTCGTTAGTTGACACAAATTTGAAGGTATCATATTCAGGGTGTTTATCAACTAAAATAGGAAAAAGTCCACAATGTTTGACTGGAAGAGAACCACGTCTTTTTAGAAATATTTCTTCAGCTTGAGGTCTGGCTTTTAAATTTCCTTCTCACTCTTTCCTCATCAATTGTTTATTGTACCAATCTCAACCCATTAATCTCTCACACATGTAAGCGATTGAAAGGCATATGTTAAAACTTACTACTTTTATTACTGAGAAAAATCACAATGTTTGATTCGATTTCTTACTAAATGCAATTGCATGTCTTAATTTACAGTAATTCCCCTGGCCCAAAGAGGATGTCAAGTTGGACAGGAACTTAAAGCAACCCCTAACTGCTGTTGTGCCCATTCCCCAGAGGATACCACCCACTTTAGAAACTAAATGTAATTTAAAATAAGAATAGCCTTTGCTCAAATTCTGCCTCCAGGCCGAGGACATTTTTTTCCAGAGTCAAATTGCAAACAAAGTACCCTAATGATGTTAACCTGTTTCTTTTTCCTTGTATCTGCCATCACCATCACCCCCAAATTCCTAGCACTGGAATTTTATGCAAAAAAAAAAACCCTCATAATCTCATATTTTATGCAATTAAATTTAGCCTATACTTAATCAAGTCTCACAGAAAAATATTCCGGGCTTATTGCATTATACACTGTAAGTACAGTTATTCAATTACAGCCTCTTTAAAGGATTTACTTGCGTGGATCAGTGAGCACGTGGGTTTCATAGTTCTGAGCGTCGCGACCGACTTCCCAAAGTCTCTGATGTTCCGTCAGATTCATGGACCCCTATTACATCCCAATAATGTGTCTGTTTTCTCCGTAAACAGCAAAAGGAAAGAGAAAAGCAAATTTCAAAACACCTCAGGATCTGTGGAGAGTTATAAACCTTGCTCCACTTCACTCTGCTCAGAAACCCTGGATCTTTTTCAGCCTTGAACAAAAATGAAGTGATGGAAACAGAATTGAGTGAGAGGTGAGCATTTCTATATAAATAAACTAATGAAAATACTTTTCCTGGGAACCCTGAGATATGCCTGTTTATTTCCTTTCTTGGGGTTTTGAACAATTCCCCCTTGTTTCCTTCCCTGAGGGCCTCTCCCCTGCTGGCCACGCTCAAGTTGCTGGGTGCATTTCCCTTCTTTTACGGTTCCTGCCACCTGTCACAAGATACTGTCCAAGTTTGGTTTAGTCTGCACTTCTTTTTCAAACCCAAGCTAACAAATAAAAAGATTTAAAGGAAATGTCATTTTAATTCAGAAAAAAAAGGAGAGAGAAAGAGATAAAGAAATCTATAACTCTCTGAAAAATCATTTTCTCCAGTGTCTTAAAAATCTAGGATTTAGCGCTGCATGTTTCCTCCAAAAGCTGTCTTCTCAACCACTGTGTTTTATGCCTTCTCTTCTGTCTTTGAGATATAATCCTTTGCCTCCTCATTGTCACCTTGCATCAGTCATCATTCAGACCACATCTGCATTTACAACTTATGTGGGAGTTTTGACTGCATTAAATAGCTATAATCACATTTCTAAGAGGAAGGTTATTATCTTATTATTAATATATGAGAGTGAACAGTGTGGCAAAAAATCTTGAGAAATGAAACCAGGAAGAATTATGAAACTACTGCAAAAGAAATAAATGTTCAAATCTCTGGTATTTCCAGACTTGTATTATTCACAGAAACTCAGAATCACCAAAATAGAGTTATAATTCCATCACTTTATTTTTCTTGTGGCATGTAGGGGAATTCTCCAACATTTCTGGATGTGGAAGAAAGGAGTGGGGTGTCCCAGGTCCAGAGGTACATAAAGTGTTGGGTTTCTCTTTTTAAGTTAATAAGAAAATGACACCAATAGAAAATAGCACCAACTGAATATGAGATACTAGTACAGAGATCCAATTTGCTTTTAGAAGGACCAGGATTAATATGTTCACTAAATAGTTTGCTTCCTTTTGGGTTGGGTATAAGATTGATAATGCCTTGAATGAAGCAGAAAATAAGTTAATAATAAGAAAGTAAAAACATAACAAAAATGGCCACCAAATGCAAATGGTCTTACGTATGTATCACCATTTTCAGAGTGATGTGGAAAACTGGAGGAGATGTTCAAGTACTCAGTCTGAATATGTGTGTTCATCAGAGTTGGCATTTGACCTTATAAGACCCTGCTATGTATCAATCACTATACTCAGCTTTGGATTACCATCTTACTGCAAAAATAAAACACTATAGGCAAAATATAAAGAAAAGTCTTGCTGTTTAAATATTTCTAATGATGCTGAGAAAGCAAAAAGTCAACCCTACAACTTTAGTACCCATTATATGCCAAACCTTCTCTAGACACTGGAGCACAAATATAAACACACTCATTTCCTGTTTTCAGAGAACTCACCCTAAGAGCTAAATCAAGTTGGGACCCAACACAGAAATCCTTAATGCTGAAAATTATATTTTTTCTCTTGCATTTTCCAGAGTAGAAATATAAAGGGAGTTTCAAATAAAAGCGGTACAAACATCTCTCCTCTGAATCAGAGGTTTCCCCTACCCTTATCAATGGGCCAATATTGGGGTAGGCATGACAAGTAGCCCCTGAAGGTCATCCCAGGGAGTCTGGGAAGTTCAAGCCTCAAAGCTCAGCAGTACCAAGGAAGTGGAGGCTGAGAGAGGCAGGTGCACCTCAAGGCACACCCTTCCTTCCCCTTAACAGATTCAATTTGCTCAGGTGCCAAGAGAAGCTGACCCATCCCAGGTCAGTCTTGGAGTATCTAAGCCAAACCTCAATTTCAGCATTACTAACAGTTGAGGCATATAATTCTCTGTTGGGGAGACTCTCCTGTACATTTTAGGGTATTAAGTCATACACCCGACCTCTCTTCACCAGTTGCCAGTAGGAACTCCCCTTTCACCTGCGACAACCAAAATGTCTCTAGACACTGGCAAAGACCCCTGGGGAACAAAATGGCCCTGCCTAGAAAGCAAAGCTGGTCTGAGCCAGTAGGTACATGGCCTTCCTCTAAACTAACTGTCCTCATAAGCACGTGACCTAGGCTGACCTTTGAGACCATGCTGTGTGGATGGGTCTGTCTCCTCATCCCCACTCTCCAGTGGAGAAGGAGGCTGCAGGTATTGTTCCTGCTAGTAGCCAGTGAAACCAACCAGCTCCAGGTCCACCTCATAGCAGATGCTGATGAGAGCAGAGTGACTCAGCACAAAGTTCTGAGCTCTTGATGCCATCATTACGTGAGCCAACCTTTCTCATGTTCAAGCCAGTTTGAGCAAAGATATCCTGTTGCTTACTGATAAAGTCATTTAAAGCAATATAGTCCCTGGGGAGGACTAATGCCATCCAATAGAGGGAACTGTATCCCTCGAGAGAAAGGGTGGCTCCCAGGGCATTGGGGCAGTTGAGCAAGTTAGGCCCTGAACACTATTCCATCTATCTCTGGAAGTGGCTCCTCAGGAAACGGAGGTTGGCTATCACTGAGGGCACTAAGGTGGAAGGGAAAATGGACGTTAAATGTGTGGAACCAAAGTAAATGGGGGGTAAGAGAGGAGTTTCTTGAGAGTACACAAGGATGGATATAAAACATGTAATATTACACCATAACATATAGGAGATGACAGACTGATAATGTAAACCATAATGTAAAACATAGGATAACTAAAAATGTAAAGAACTGTGTATCCTAAAGTATGCACCATAATGTAAATACAGATGTCACCTTGTTAGAAAGCTAATGTCTCAGACTCTGTACATCACTTTAAGTAAATATGATATGAATAGGGCGTAAGAGTATCACTGTGGAAGGGAAAAGGTTTTCTGGTGGATGTGTGGGAGTGCTGTATATTATATATATACATTGCTGTGGTCTAGGACTCCTGTGAAGAAAAGCTGAATAATTAGGGGGGGGGGGGGGGGAAATAGGATGTGGAATTTTTTCAAGTCAACATTCTTTATCTAAGTTCTTTATCTAACTTTATCCAAGTTCTTTATCTATCCTTTAAACTCATCGCTATATGCCATTCCCTAGTAAGGGACCATGACATTATATTGGGCTTCAAATTTCGGGGAGTTCTGGATCACAGAGTGTTTCAACAATGGCAATGGAGGGATACTGGTATGGGATACCAATGACAGATGATATATGACTGACAGGGAGCTGTACAGAACATATGTCCAGGGTGCATGGTAATGTTTGGATATACTCATAGTGGCAACAATTAAAAACCACAGTAGGGGGGGTACTGGGTTCCCGGCCAGTGGTGCTCTGTCGTGGTCCCTAGGGGAGCAGCGACAGTCTCCCAGGTACAGTGGTGGGGACCGGGAGGGAGTGAGGGTTCAACAGTGAGCCCCTGATACTAATGACTATGCTTGTGAGCTGATAAACCCAAAATAATAACAAGGCCTAGAGCAACTTTGTGCCTGGGAATTCCCTTCTGTCAGCCTTCATGTTACTCAAATGTGGCCAGTCTCGAAGCCAAACTCAGCATGTAAATGCAATGCCTTCCCCCCAGCGTGGGACATGACACCCGGGGATGAGCCTCCCTGGCAACGAGGGACCACTATCAACTACCAACTGATGATGCAACTGGAAAATGACCTTATACGGAAGGTTCAATGCGGATCAGCAGAATATCCATGTCTACATAAAATACCATGACTTTAAAATGCTGTTTGACCTAAAGTAAGGGGGAAATGGAAAGGAGAAATGAGTTTATATGGCTACGAGTTTCTAAAAAAGAGTCTGGAGGCTGGCAGAAGGTTTGCCCTCATGCACAACTGAGCAGAGTCAGAGAGACAGATAAAGCAGATACAACCCCCAGATATTGGTTCCTTTGAGGGCTAAAGAGACCCATGGGAGTTATGGTCATGGCCGATGGGGTTAACTACCAGGGCAGATGGCCCCTCTTTGGAAATGGTGTTTATGTGTGATGAATCTGGACTCAGATGGGATCTCCCTTCATAAGACTTTCATGCTAATGTGCTGGAGGTGCAGTTAATGTTGGGGTTTAAGATATATTTAGGGGATTTGAATCTCTGGACTGACAATGTGATAGCCAGATCCTGAGCCTCAACAGACTCCAGCACCTACAATCTGATTTATTGGACTTACCACACTCAGCTAAGATGGAGGTGAAGAAGGACAACCACCACACCATGGAGCCTAGAGTGATTACAACTGAAAATGGGAGGATTGCATCCAGCATCCAGGTGGAATCTGAGCCTCCTCTTGACATAAAGGTGCAATGGACACAACCAATCCAGTGTCCACATAGAAGAGGTGGCATTGGATTGGGAAAAGTGGACATAATGGACAAAGGGTATGGGGAAAGGCAGGAAGAGATGAGAGGTGGAGGCGTCTTCGGGACATGGAGCTGCCCTGGATGGTGCTTCAGAGGTAATCACCGGACATTGTAAATCCTCACAGGGCCTACATGATGGAATAGAGGAGAGTATGGGCCATGATGTGAACCAATGTATATGAGGTGCAGAGGTGCCCAAAGATGTACTTACCAAATCCAATGGATGTGTCATGATGATGGGAACGAGTGTTGTTGGGGGGGGGGGGAGAGGGGGGGTGGGGGGGTGGGGTTGAATGGGACCTCACATATATATTTTTAATGTAATATTATTACAAAGTCAATAAAAAATAAAAAAATTAAAAAAAAAAAAAATAAAGCAATATAGTCTGCAAATCTAAGGAAAGGCCATGATATTAACAGGTCTGTATCAGCTGAATGGCCACTTTCAGCCCGAATTCACCCCACGTTCTCTGCCTATATGCAGCCTACACAGCACCAGATGTCATCCTTAACCTCCCCAAAACCAAGCGAGTGCCTGACGTACCTTGAAAATCTGTTGCTCACTGAGTCTTCCAATTGGCAACTCAATCCCTCTAGTTGCTCAGGCTAAACATTTCCTTGACTCCTCTCTCTCTCTCTCCCAGCCTTGATGACTCGATCTCCAAAATCCATCCAGAATGCTTCCACTTCTCACCACCATCACTGATTCCACTTGGGTCCAAGCCAATATCCTCTGTGATGGTTTGAAGTTGGATGGACCCCAGAAAATCATGTTCTTAAGGCTAATCCATTCCTGTGGGTGTGAACCTATTGTAAGAAAGACCTTTTGGTGAGGTTACTTCAGTAAGGCATAGCCCAAAGTGGATCTAACTGGATTCCTTTATAAATCTAGGATGAATAAGGAAAGAGAGACAGAGAAAGCCATGTAAGCAGGAAGATGAAAGTGAAGAAACATGAAAGAGAAGACGAGAAACCAGCAGATGCTACCAACTGCCTTGTCTTGTGACAGAGGAGTCCAGGATTGTGACAGCCAGTGTTTTAAGGCAGAAAGCATCATCTGATGATGCCTTGATTTGGACATTTTTACAACCTCAGAACTGTAAGCTCTTAAGCTAATAAATCCCCATTGTAAAACCCAACCCATTTTATGATATCTGCTTTTTGGCAGCCCAGCAAACTGAAATATCATCTTTGGTTGATATTCTTCTCGGAGTCCCACCAGCATTTTCCCTCCCTCCGCACTCACTTCCCTTCAACCATTTTCCCACACAGCACTGAGTGATCCTGCCAAAAACATAGAAGCAAGATGGCATCCCAGACTGGATGCCAGAAGAAAAAAGAGATATTAGTGGAGAAACTCCCCCAAAACAAATGAAGTCCCTAGGTTAGTTAACCAAATTGCACCAATGTTAATTTCTTAGTTTTGACAAATGTGCTGTGGTTATGGAAGATGTTAATATTAGGAGAGGCTGGGTGAAGGGTTTATGGGAACTCTATACCTTCCTTTCCAACTTTTCTGTAATTCTCTTCACATACTCCCTCAGCAACTGACAATAGCACGTGTTCTGGCCTGATCCGAAGCAAAGCACATTGCTCTCCTCATACTTGGGGAAGTCACAAGGGCCAGGAACTCTTGTGATCCCATCTTAAACTGTGAAGCATCAGTCAGAAAGCAAGGAATCATTGGCATCTCTGCTATTCATTACCTAAGCACAAACCCCTCCTTAGCTGGCACACTCAGCAAGGGAACCTGACCTCTTGCCTCTAAAGGGGCATCATTCTGCCAGGAGATCTCCACTGAGAGCACATTCCCGGGCGGGTGTTGGATCTTCAAAATTGCACTCAGGTAGAAAAAGCCTTTCCTCTGAAGTGCTGTGTAGCGCCTGTGAGCTTTCACACAGTGGAGGAAGGCTTCCCATCTTGGTTTCCCTTTGGGGTTGATGGCGTGGATTCCAGAGGTGGCTACCCACTGCATCTCCATCTCCAGGTTAATGCAGACACCATAAACTCCTGTGGATATCAGTACCTTGGGTGAGACAATACTGTGACTTTTTAATTATCAGAGACTTCTGAATAACATTTCTTTTCTTAGGAGCCCACAAGTACTTTTTATTATCCTTTGCTGCAATATCCTTCTCATGCATTTCAATACAAAAAAAATATTTAACACTTTAAAAGCACTGGCTATATATTTTCATTTTAAAGAACTGTATTTGGGCAGAAAACGAATAACGCTAAGAAGTTGCAAGATCTGTTCTTGCTACTATTCACTTGTTTCCAAATTAATCTTCAAATTCAGGCTCTCCCAAACGTATTTACTTTTAGCATTTCTGATATCAAGATGGATCTGGGAAATGGCTCTATCATAGTTGCTTGGGAGCCAATTAGAAAACCAATTGCCCAACACAATCCCTTTGTTACCAAATGGCTTCTCTCAGGATACTTGTCCTATTCCTGGAGCCAGCACCTCCTCCCAATGTATGTGAAGAAGTGCAATATTTTCTGTGCATCATCATGTCCCATTGCCAGGTGTGCTATAAATGAAGCTTATCCACTCTGCAAGAATGGGCTGAGAATGCCTAGCTTCCAGATACAATTTTAAGTTCAAATTGAAGGCGGTGTGCAAGCATAAACTATGGTCTTTGCTCCCAGGGCCCTTCTGGAAATGACAAGTGTCACACCATGCTCATTGGGTCTTACTTCACATTTTTGTCTTTGAAAAGGGGCTCTCAGAGTAGATCTTCTAGTCAGCCCATGAGGCACCTCCCTGTGCAGAAATAACACAGCTAGCATTGTCCTGGAATCACTGTAGACAATATTCTCCCTGCTGGTGCATCAAACACTGTTTCCAACCTTGTAGCAGATGATCAGGAACTCATATAATTGGTTAATTAGATGGTGTATTAGTCACTCAGAGGGGTGCAAAAGCAAAATACCAGAAATTGGTTAGTTTTTATAAAGAGTATTTATTTGGGGTAGGAGCTTACAGATACCAGACCATAAAGCATAAGTTACTTCCCTCATCAAAGTCTATTTTCATGTGTTGGAGCAGGATGGCTGCCGGTGGCTGTGAGGGTTCAGGCTTCCTGGGTTCCTTCCTTCCAGGGTCTTGCTTCTCTCTGGGTTCCAGGTTCCTTCCTTCCCAGAGCTTGCTTCTTCCTGGGTTCAGGGTTCCTCTCTTCCTGGGGCTGGCTTCTCTTTCTTTGTGAGCTTTCTTCCCGGGGCTCCAGCTTAAGGCTTCAGCATCAAACTCCAACATCAAAACTCCAACATCAAAAATCTTCACATGTGGTGTAGCAGTGCTCCAAAATATATTCCCCAAATGCAATGAATGTCCCATGACTATGAAAGAGGTTGTTGATGTGGGAGGAGTAGGGTGAGGGGGTATGTGGGAACCTCTTATATTTTTTTAATGTAACATTTAAAAAAAATAGAAAAAAACATGTGTGAAAAGTTTGTAGGAGTGCTGACTGAAATATGATAAGTTTTAAAAAAACTTTCACATCAAAAGCTCCAACTCTATCCTTTGCCATGCCTTTTATCTGTGCCCTAATGACATGGCCCAATCAAAGCACTAATCATAATTCAATCATGCCCAATAACAGAGCAGATTACAAACATAATCTAATATCAATTATTGGAGTTCATAATTATATCAAACTGCTACAGGTGGCATCAGATTTTCAAACTTGGTGTCTCAATACCTTGGGTTGCTCAAGCTGAGCAGTGGGATGGTAGCTTCCCTATAGAATCAACTTAGGTACCTGAGGATGAAATGGGGTCAGGCTATCTGGGCTCTTGAAGAAGAAACTCATTTTATTAAAAAAATTTTTTCTAGAATTGCTTTTTCCCCATCATTCTATACTCTAAGATAGTCCAACTATCTTAGTATAGTTAACTTCCTTATAATTAAGCTTCTGGAAAACACACACACACAAATTTTTAAAGGATTTTCTCCCAAAAGGACCACTTCCTGTACCTTTTCTACTTTATTTTTTAAAATTTATTTCTTATAACCAAAGTTGGACTATGAAGACAGTAGCACAAATGAGAACATTGATGGAGTCCTCTTAAGCTGCCCTTGTTCAAGTTTGCACAGATGGGCTACAAGGAAAATAGACAAGTCTCACAGACCAGCAGTTTCTATCTGCAGCATGCCAGAGATGTAAAGCCTTCCTCCTTTACTGTAAATGGCCTCTTCTTTTCACCCTTACCCATCTCTTGGAAATCTGTTTTGAACATTCCACCATCATGTTTTGTCAAGACCTAGAAAACAAAGAGAATTGCTGGAAAGCACAAGATAGAGAAGACCCAAAAGGCAGAACAAGAGAGAGAGAAAGAGACAAAAAGACAGACAGAGGACAAGGCATCAGGAAAGGCCACCTGCAAGGAAAGAGATCTGCCGAAAACAGGAGAGGTCGCAGAAAGGAGGGCAACCTCCAGAAAACAAACGAACGTTAACCCAAACCCCTTCCGTACAATCGCCCAGGGCTTACTGACTGGGAGTTAGAAATTGAAAGACTTAAAAAAAATAATGATCGAGATAGAGCACAGAATAAGCAACAAGGAGCAGTGGAGGGAAAGGAGATGAGATTTTTAGTAACAGCTTCCTGACATCCCACTTCAGTCTCTGCACCTCCCAGCTGGGCCCTCTCCCCTTCCCAACTGAGGGCCAGACCTCCCAGCATCCCTGCCCTGCTGCTCACCCTGCCTACTGCTGCCATAGTGGGATAAGTGGAGGAGGCTGGGGAATGACCAAGGGCCACCATGCTGAAGAGAACGGGTGACTAGGATGCAGAGGAAAAGAGACTAGCAGAGACACATACTGGGAGGCAGAGGACAGGGGAGTGTGGTGCAGAAATAGATTACTGGGATGCAGAGGACAGCACCCCCGCTTGAAGGCAGAGCACGCAGACTTGAAGAGGGTCGCCTTGCTCCCCACGCTGGACATTTGCCATCTCTGGGCTAGTTTCTGCCTCTGGAATGTGCATCTAGTCATGCTGGCCCTTCTTCTTCTTCCTTTATTTTTTTAACAAGTCTATTTCATTGATACATTTTAATAAACATACAATCCATCCAAAGCATACAATCAATGGTATTTGCTATAATCACATAGTTGTGCATTCATCATTTCAATCATTATCAGAGGATTTTCATTATTTCTATAATGATAAAAAGACAAACAAGAAAATTCCTCACCTGAATCTCTCTATGCTTCCCACACTGTACATAGCTGCTGTTTCAGGCTATTCTATCTTTCTTTTTGGAAAAATGAAATTGTTCTAAAATTTTTGAGTTGATGAATGTACAACATTGTGATTACACTAAAAACCATTGATTATACACTTTGGATAGATTAGCTGGCCCTTCCTATATCCTACATGAGTAAAATGATTGAATAAGAACATGACTGAAAAGGCACATTGTGAATTATAAGAATTGTATAAATGCTGAGAATTAGTTTTAGGTGGATTCTTCCCCATAGTATACTAATGTGTGAACTTTACTGTCCCAAACAGCTATTAAGCCATGAAGCAGGGAGTACAAGTACTCAAGACTAAGATTCCAAAGTCCAAGCCTGTTATTTATTAAGCACCAACTGTCTTGAAGCACCATCCATTTTTCCGTATCTGCCTCCTTCCCTCCTCTCAGCCATTTGCAGCTCTACCATTCCCATTTCACAGGCTCGGAAACCAAGGCTCGGTGTGCAGGCTGCTTACCTGGGTCCAACCAATTCTGTGACCGAGTTAGGATTGCTTTCACATCTTCTGGCTCCACATCCAGTGTTCTTTCCACCTTAGTTTATAGGATCTGTCTTTGTACTGCTATTATGTCCTTAACATGCTAAATGCAGCATCCCATCCCTTTCAAAAACTCTTCAGTGTGGGAAGCCAGGTTTTATATATTTTTAAATAATGTTCTGCTGTCATTCTTTGGACTCATTTGGGCACCTCTTGTTTCCTCAGGCAATTTGAAAAACCATCAGAAATAAGCCCTAAACTATTCATTTAAAAGTGAATTTTGTTCCAGTCCC
Source organism: Dasypus novemcinctus (assembly GCF_030445035.2). Classification (NCBI taxonomy): domain Eukaryota; kingdom Metazoa; phylum Chordata; class Mammalia; order Cingulata; family Dasypodidae; genus Dasypus; species Dasypus novemcinctus. Next base: position 11,085,290 of record NC_080686.1, on the reverse strand, counting down.
CCAAGCCATTTCCTTTAAAAACAGATCGATACTCTAAAATACACAATGCACTTTGGCACTCTCTGGCATCTGCAGCCTCGGGCCAGCACGTCCAGTGCAAACAGGAGCGCAAGCACTTGCAGCCTGCCCGCGTCCCCGAGGCTGGAGTCCTGCCCACCTGTTGCCTGCTCAGTGCCTCCATCTGCTCTACCACCTGCTGTATGTCGGTGTCCCCCCCTCCCCACCCCCATGCTGCCAGACCACCTGTTGACTCCTGACTGCCCCTTCTGTTTTCTCCGCTCCCACTGGGTCATGGCCAGGGCTTATTTTCGGGGTGACTCATCTGCCTGCCTCTGGCAGTCACTTGCCACTGGCGGGGCTCCTCTGAGGAGTCTCCTGACCATTCTGCTTTGGAGGGACACCCGGGTGGCCGTGCTCCATCCTCCATTCCTGCTGTCGGAGCTGCCTGCCCCGGTGATTGGTCACGGCCTGGAGAATCCTGCCACCTGCTCCGAGCATGACTTCCCTCTCAGCTGTTGGTTCCACCTGCCTGGAAATCCGTCGTCTGGTCACAGGGAAATACTCTCCCCCTTTGTTAAAGGGGATAATCTCTAACGTCGGGCTGTGCCTCCGACTCAAACCCAGTGGCTTGATGGTTGACGATCCGTGACAGTGGGACGGAACACAGAACATTTAGAGTTGTAGGGCACGAGCCCACCTGGGCAAACCCTCACATTTAGACAGCAGGACCCCGGCGTTCCCACGCTCATCCTCAAGGCCCCCGAGAAGCGGTGCTTCCAGGCTGCTCAGGAAGCAAGATCTGCAGGAGAAGGAAAGGAAGAGGGAAAGGAAAACAGAAGTCAAGAAGCGCGTGGGACAGCAAAACGGGGATGGTGGGTGGGAAGAGTTGAAGCTAAAAAAAGGGGATTAAATACAGGGATGAAGATCTTTTTTTTTTCCTTTAAAAAATATCTTTATTTAGGTTTCTGATCCAGCACACGTATCAAAGACGAATCAACATAAAGGAGTAAATGAGACATTAATTGGAAGTCATACAGGGCTAGGATCTTAAAAGGTAAAATACATATATTTCCAGAGCTTGCCCATTTCTTATGAAATCCATGGCTGAAAATATAAGAAAACACTGAACTAGCTAATATAATAATACTGAGTTTTTATTTCCATCTTGCGGCACAGCACACACACACACGGTTGTGTCTTAACTCAGTGCCATCCCCGCAGCTCACGCACGGTCCACAGACACGCAGGGGATCCGCTCGCCGTGCTCCCTGCGTGCAGGTCCACGCAGCTCAGAATGCGCCTTCTCTGCCGCGGGGGCCCCAGCCGGAGTGACACCGACTCAGAAAAAGGATAAGAACAGACCTTGAACTTGCCAGAAGGCACGGCTGGGAAGAAATGGCCAAGACGTGCCCGCCACGTGCGGTGACCGGGCCGTGTCCCCAGGCCCGTCCAGTGGGTCAGCGCCGTGAGCACACGACCCGAGCCAGCCGACTCCGGGCTTTTCCGGCTCCAAAGCGCCAAATTCCAGCAGGGCTGAGAAGATGGGGAGGGAGAGAAGGGCGAGGGCTTGGCGGGGAGCAGGCGGCGAGGCGAGGCGCTGCCCCCGCCCCCGGCCCTCGGTGGGGGCGTCCAGTTCCCAGGCCACCGCGGAGGCCACTCCCCGCCGAGGGTCTGGCCGCCCGCGGGCTCGGCTGGAGGAAAGGGCGCCCCAGAGTGTCCGCCACAGCGACAGCTGGAAAAGCCATTGAAACGGAACACCGATCCCAAAATAGCCATATTTTATTTTTTTTGAGATTTATAAATGGGTAGAGAAATAGGATCTACTTTCGGGGAATAATATTTCCTGATGTCTCATCATATTCCATTTTCCCCCAAAGATGAAAAGCCGAGGTGGTAAATCAGCCCCGAAAGTCCCTGGTGTGCCTCTCCCTGCTGGTGGCGTGGGAGGAGAGAGTGGCGGTCACTGCTCTTCAGAAGGACGCAAACCAGGAGAGAACCGCGGCCAGCAGTGACGGCGGCCCGGTGGCCTCAGGTGAGTGGCCTCAGATGGGTGGCCTCAGAAGGGCGGCCCTGCGCTGTGGCTGAGGTCACCTCCCCGTCCTCCTTCCTCCACCTCACGCCAGCCCGCACCTCCTGGCCTGAGCCAAGCTCTCCAGACACAGTGAGGTCCCCGGACACTTGGCCCTAGCGAGGTCGGCTACTCCTTACTGGAGCCCCAAAACCCAGTAGCCCTGAAGAAGCACGGGGTCTCCCCGCTCTGACACTTACCTAAGAGGCGGCTGGCACTTGAAAGATACGTGGCTGAGCTCATGTGTGTCCTCCGTGGCCCCCTGGGTGGACTGGGGAGAGTGTGGACTACAATGGGGACCACTGGCCATGGGGTGCAGCAGTGCTCCAGAATGTACTCGCCAGGTGCAGGGGATGTGCCACGGTGATGGAAGAGGTTGTTGATGTGGGAGGGGTGTGGGGTATATGGGGACCTCATATTTTCTGAATGTAACATTTAAAAGAAAATAAATAAAAAATAAATAAAATGAATTAACCCACTTTCTTTTGTGTATTCATTCAGCAATCATTTCAACAATTATTTATTGAAAGGACAAATATTCACTGAGCTCCTCTCTCTGCCTTGCACTTTGCCTGGTGCTGGCGCTAACACAATCAGCAAAATCTTCTGGATGTGTTCTCCTGCACTCAAAAGGGAGAAAAATCAGGTCTTAAAATGTGCCCCCAATAATGATTTGCTTGCAACCATGATGAGTGTGTTGAAGAGACACCAAAGGTTTTGGGAAAGTGCGAACCAGGGAGGCCTCCCTTGCGTGGAGTGGGTCTGTGAAACGCTGCCCCAGGTTCGCAGCATTTAAGCTCAGGCCCAGGGGCTGAGGGCCGCACCGTGGGGCCCGCAGTCCTGAGGTCGGTGAGGTGAGCAGGAAGGAAACATTCCAGAAGATGCGGAGATGGGAGCGGAGGCAAGCGGGGACGAAGGGCAGAGCGAGCCCCTGACTCAGCATGGGATAGGCTCCCAGGACAGCCTCCTGCAGCCGAAGGGAGCGGCGCACAGTGGAGCAACGGCAAGTCGAGCCGGACAGTGCAAGGCCCGAGTACCCAGGAGGCATGTGCTTAGCTCCAGGGAAGAGGCACTGAGCATAGAGGTGACCTGGGCTTTGTCTTTCAACTTTTTACTGTAGCAACACGTATACATCTCAAAATTTCCCATTTTGGCCACTGACAAGTGTACAATTCAGTAGTACTAATCACATTCACAGTAGTCGTCAGGAATATCTATTACCCCTACCTTTTCATCACCTTAAACAGAAATTCCTCCCAATCATGCCATAATTACCTCTTCCCCTGCCCCTAGCCCCTGGTAACCTATAACCTGCTATCTCTCTGGAGTTTGCTTCTTGGTATATTATAGAAGTGTGATCATGTGGTATTTGTCTTTTTGTGTCTGGCACAGTTGACTCAACATGAAGTCTCCAGGGTTCATTAATGTTGCCATATGCATAAGCACTACATCCCTTTATTGGCTAATAATTTTCCATTGTCTGTATCTATCACATTTTGTTTGTCCATTCATCTGTTGATGAACACTTGGGTAGTTTGCACATTTTGGCTCTGCTGAATAATGCTGCTACCAACATTGGTGCACAAAGAGCTTCTTTTTTGTCCCATAACAATGTCCAGTGTTAGGTGCAGCCCTTCAACAATGTTACTGGAAAATCAATCCCTTTCTGTTCTCTCTACTCTTCTGTCTTTAGCACATGGACTTTTTCTGTACGTTTGACCGGTGGTTTCTACACCTCCAGATACTACTTCTGCTTTCCAGGCAAGTAAAAAGGAAGTGGGGATAGAGTTAAGGGCCACTCTGACCTGGTCTACCCTTTTCTCTCAGGAAGCAAAAGGTTTTCTTTATGATGATAACTGAGGAGAAGGAGTTGGGCATGGAATTGAGTTGGCCGATTAACAATGTCTGCCACCATTTTGGAGGTCATATTAAGGATTTGGATTTTTAAATTTGTAGATGTCAAGCTATTGTTCATTAATTAAATTTAAAAAACAATCATATTAGGGCCACATTTCTAACAAATTTATTATCTTCTTGGGGATTATTAGCAATCCACTGAAGCCTGGATGGTATGGTACATCCACTCTGATTAATTTTATATTCTCTGAGCATATTCAGGAAGGGACCTGAATCTTCATCCAGCACCTTAACACTCAATAAATATATATTCACTCATGGAACAGATACATGTCAGTTGCCTGTTATGAGCCATGTGCGATTCTAGGCATGGGATGTTTATTGATCCATTCATGTGGGAGCCATTTGGGGAGGCATGTCACTCTCCATAAACAGTTCAATTTCACTCCTCTCTTCTGCACAGGCAGCTGACTGGTTAGAATTTCTCCTTGCACCATCTCTACGGAAATGCTGCTGCAAGAGATGGAGAATGCTCCAGCAACCCTGAATGATAGAGTGTGAATGAAGAACATTCTGCGTTCTTTATTACTCCCTTAGAATAGAACTAAAGGGAAAAAATAAACTATATTTCTGCCAAAGCTGACAGTCTCATTTTTGTTAGTCTGGTGAACAGGGAAACATTACGGACTTGTCACAATCACTTTTCCTCTTTGCCACAAGTAACAAATTTTAAATTTGTTCCAGGATGAGAATGTCTTGTTATGCACATGAGAAATTATATTCCCTTATAAAATTATAGAATAGCCAATCCTCACCTTCCCCATTTGCTCCTCGCCCCTTGATGGATCTGATGAATTTTCCCCAAAACACAGACACATATCAATTTCCACCTGTGGCTATTCAGAGAGAAATGATGGGCAGCTCTACATGGCCATAAACCATAAGCTTGCACAGGAGAATAAGTGAAATGAGCTAAGTGGGAAACACATTTTTTCTCTTTAATAGTCTATAAAATGAAAGTATTATATGTCTTGAGAAAATATGAAAGTACACTAGAGTAATGCAGTAGAAAGTCAGTCTTTAAATTGTTTGACCAATACACTTTACCATTCCCTAGCTGATTTTTCTGTTTCCAGTAAGATAGCAATTAAATGCACAGTTTAAACAGAGAAGGCCAAGACTATGCAAGGTATCCTTAAGATGAAAGTTATAAATCTACTAAAAGCTGGAATGATATCAGATAAAATCACTCATGAATTACATAAAAATGTTGATATATCAAGGTCAGCAATATCAATAAAGAAAACACGTGAAATAAGATTGTATGTTGGCATTTGTTGCTTTGGCACGAATGTTGAAAGGTGAACTCATCTTCGTGTTTTATACACTTCACATTAATAATAATAATGGCAATAATGGCTACGCTGTGCGTGTTTTGGTCCTCACAGCATGCATTCTAGGAGCCTTTTGTTTTAAACTTGACAGAGTCGAGGAACCTGCCCAAAGGCACAGTGTCAGTAAATGTGGGGAGGGGCCGACCTTGAACGTGAGCCTCTCAAGGCCCGCGCTGGTGCCATATTGAAATTCAGTCCTACCATTTCTCTTCAAAATATAAAAGAAGGAACAAGTCCTTTCAGTTTTGGCTTTCCTCATATTTGACACCAATAACAAAACGGCCATATTATGACAACTTTATAATAATGATGCTTTGAAATGAGGATATGAAGTTTACTGTCCTATGCACCATATGTACAAATTTATAAATAGCATTTTAAGGGGAAAGTTCATTAAAATTCCAATGACATCGTGCATGAACATTCTCCTTGATGCTCTATCCTTTACTGATTAAAATCCACAAACTGGGGTCAAGGTTTCATTAGTTATCACGCTATTCTGATCCAATCTTTCTACGAGCAGATACTCCACTATAGGAATTCTATCAACTGCAGCTTCTGCAAACAATAACATGCAGTCTGGAAAGATGAACTGTTTGATATGGAGCCTTATGTTGTATAAAACTTTATTAAGGGGATGAAAGAGTATGTGTGTGTGTGCGTGGGTGGGTGGGTTTATGTTTGTTTGTCTGTCTCTCTGTTGGTGAATGGGTTTGGAGGTATAGGTGGCTAGTTCCATTTCAATTAATATATCGCCTAGATAGCTCATTTTCTAGCCAAACTCTGAAAATAAACAAACCCTGAAATCCATTTCCATGTATTTTTTGTCCAATGTTTAGCACATTTTGAGGAAAGGGGACCATCTGTCTCATGAAGTCTTTCTCCATTTGAAGGATGGCCTTTCTGTTGTCAGATTCAGCAGTCCATTATGCCTAGATAAATTAGATCTGGCATGCTCTGGACCTTGAATCTTGGTAGCAGCCCATCGAACTCAATGGGTTTGTGCATTTGTGTGTCTGTGTGTCATGCATATAGAAAGATGCACACAATTTCAACAGGCTGGAAGTATTAGGAGAATATTATAAACTAGACCTCAAAGAAATACTTGTACACCAACATTGATAACAGCGTTATTCACAATAGCCAAAAGGTGGAAAAACCCACATATCCATCAGCAGATGAATGGATAAACAAAGCACAGTACCTACACACGATGGAATATTATTCAGCCTAAGGAAAAATGAAATTATGAGACACGCTGCCATGCTGGAAAACCTTGAAAGCATTATGCTCAGAGAAATAAGCAGGGCACCTAAGGACCAATATTATATGATATCTTTTATAAGAGATGACTAGAAATAGCAAATTTACAGAGATAAAAAGTAGATTAGAGGTTATAAAGGAAGGAGTGAGGGATAAGAAGGATTGTTTTTTGGAAATTTTTTTAAAATTTACAATATATAAAAAATAAAAGTAAAAGAGAAGTACCTTATATAAATATTTGGAATCCAAAAAATGCTAGTCTAAAAAACAACACGATTTTTAAAAGATGCAAGACCAGAACTCTTCAACAAAGAAAAATACATACTGTGTAATTATTAGCAACACTGTGGTGAAATTGAAAACAAATGTCAAATACATTGCATTACCATTCACCATTGTCTGTTTCTAATGAACTGGACAATAATGAAAATTGCTTAACAGTTTTCAAAGCATTTTTTCAGCAATTGTATCATTTGATAAAATTTGAACACAGAAACTTGGGGTGTAGGCAGGGCATTTACTCCCTCTCCATTTCACAGTTAAATACCTGAGGCTCAGGGACTAAAGGGGCTCACACCAAGACCTGCAGATCTGCACCACTTAGGACTCATTCTACTGTACCATACTGCCTAAAACCAGTAATGTATCCTCCTAGGAAATGAAAAGGCCCCAGCAGTTATGTTTCCTGCATCTCCAAAGTAGAAATGAGAACGTATTCCATGAGATGCTATCAAAGACAATTAAAGAATTGAAAGAATGTGACTCAGACCCCAGACATTTGCCTCAAGGAATCATGATTTGAAAGATTTTATAACAAATGGAAATAAGGAATGCTAAAAATTTTTAAAGCATAGAGATACCCAGTTACTGAACAAAAGAGCTGGAAACAGCTAAATCAACCCTACCCATCAGTTGAGTTTCATCTTACTACAATCAGCAAATGCCTTTTGCTTGAATTGTGCTAAAAAGGCCTGAATTCAACCCCTAATTTGTTGTTTATATCTCGCCATCTTTTCTGATGCCTCGATTTCATGAACTCTATTAAGGCTTTACTGGCACATATGCCTCCAGCTTCTCCATACGCTAACTCCTCTTCTTCCTCCATCTCCTTCTTCTGTTCCTCCTCCTTCTGTGTTCCTCTTCCTTTCCACATATCACATGGACTTCACACCTGTAAAAATGTTTAAAATTCTTATAGAAGAACTTACTCCAGCCCACTGATGAAAAAATATAGCCATATACCTTGTAAATTCACAAAACCCTAAAGCTCTGAAGATATTCTTTTGCCATAGGTACTTTTATGATTCAAAACTTTTTATTTGCACTTTGGAAAAATATCTACCCAAGTCACCACTTTTCAATCCTATTTAAGAAAGAATTTGAGTAAATTCATTGATAACGAAGTAACCCTTGGGAAATTCCAACATGTTTTATTTAATAAAAAGTATAGTGATGATGATGACGGTGGTGCCGGGTTCTCTGCCAAACCATTTGCAGCATTTGTGCATTTCATTTTCTCAACAGGCTTATAAGTTAAGAACTGTCACTACTCAGAGATGAGGAACCTGAAGCTCTGAAAAAAAAAAAAAAGAGACATGCTGAAGCTCAACCAGTTAGTGGTGGTGTGGGAATTCATTTTCAATAAAAATAACCAATGATGAACTTCTAAGATAAGGATAAAAAATATTCGAAAACCAAATTTTGCATTCTGCCAGCTTCCACCGTCAATGAACTGCACACAGAGCAAACCAGAGCCGTCAAAGTTTAAGGATATGCCAATTCATCTACCCAGTTAAGTCCTACTGATGTATCTCATTTCTGCTTGAATATCATTTTCTCAGAGATTGACTCCCATTACCCCAGGTCTACTTTTCCATAGTGTTCTGTGTCTCTTTTTTGATAGGGCCCATCTAATTCTAATTCTTCTTTTCTTTCTTTCTTTGCAAGGTTGCAAACATCATGGTTCCCAAAACCATGTCTTTTTCACTGCTCTACTTCCAGAATCCAGTGCAGTGCCTGGCACATAAAAAATACTTCGTAAATCTCTATCAATTAATTGATTAAATTGTTTTACATGACACTGATTTATCAAAGTGGTCCAATTACTATTGAAAAAAATTATGACTCTTACCTTATTTCCTGAATAAAATTTCTTCATGCTTTTTAACTTTTTTCCTTTCAGTGGAAATAAATCTTTGAAGTTTTTCTTAGTAGGGACTGGTATGGTTCCAGTGACAATAATACAACCCATTTTAAAGGATTGGAGGTTATTGATTCACATAAACAGAAACCTCAAGGAATACACCTGAATCTTATCATGGCCATATCTCAACATTTGAATAGCATAATCAACACTCTTTCTTCATCTCTGAGTTGACCCCACTCTTTTTGCTAGAACAAAATAGAAATTGACAGTGCCAAATTGTATTCATCCTATAGCTAAGTATCCTAAGAAAACTAATATTTCTCGTCCTCACAGCTCCAACAAAATATTTGAGAAAGATCCTTATTGGTTTGTTGGCAATCATATGCCCATGTGTAGGCAATCTCTGTGGCTGGGATTGAGTTGTGCCAGTCTCCACACTAACAAGTAGAATGGATTCCCCAAAGCAAATAGAGAATGGTACCAGAAAAAAAGAGCAGAGGGGAAAGCAGGTTTGACCCATATGTCATTAGACCAAATAGAGCATCATTCTATGATCCTCTAGTCAACTGATGTGGAGGAGTTGGTCCCTTATTCTTTGAGAAAGAAGCATAACCTTGCTTTCCAAATTATAATAAGTAATGGGACAAGTGATAATTGGAAGCTTATAATTGCATAATGATAAGTAGAATATTTAGTAACTTGTCTTCTTAAGCCAAGATGTTAAGATCAACTAGTCACAGTCTTCCAAAATAGCTGGTATTGAAGGTAAACCCAGATTCTTCAGGTATAAGTTACAGCAGTTATACCATATCTACCCAACTCTATCTAGAACCTCTCTACCCATCTAACTCTCCTTGCAATTGATTCTATGTAGTGCTCTGCACATCTTAAGCTAACTCAGGACAAGACCACATACATCAATAGATGTGCTTAAAAATGAATGTAGGAAAGCATAAGTAGAAACAGAATAGCAAAACTAGGAAACAGAATAATGCAAAGGTGTAAACCATTGATTTGCTAATGTGTCCATTCATCAAAACAACCTGGATGGCTTGTTAAAACACAGATGACTAAACCCCATCACCAAAGTCTCTGATTCCATAGGTATGGTCTGAGAATTTATATTTTTATCAACTTACAGGTAGGAATGAAGAAAACAGAGTGAGAGAGAGAAAGAACACCATTTGAGTACCTGGATCCATTCATATTAAAGCTAGAATGACTGGACTTATCAACCATCTAAGTTTACATTTTTAAAATTAAACTTTTTTCTTGAATGAACTGAAGAATCACAATCAGTTGTAAGGATTTATACAGAGATATCTCATGTACTCTTTACCTAGGCACTGATACAGTCTGATACAGAATATTTCCATCACCATAAAGATCACTCATGCTCCCTTTTTAGAGCCACCCCCATTTCCCTCCCTCCCACTACCTTCTTAACTCCTGTCAGTGATTGATCTGTTTTCCATTACTTTGATTTTGTCATCTCAAGATGTCACAGTGTATGCAATTGTTTGGAATTTAATTGTTTCACTCTGTAATTATCTGGAGATTCATCCAGGTTGTTGTATGTAACAATAGTTAGGTCCTTTATATTACTGAGTAATATTCCATGGTAGGGATGTACCTCAATTTGTTTAACCATTCTCTAACTGAAGAGCAATTAAGTTGTTTCCAATTTTTTACTATTATGAAGAAAGCGGAAATAAACACTTGTGATTAGGTTTCTTTGTGAACATAAATTTTCATTTCTTTGGGATAAATGCCCAGGGGTGCAATTGATGAGTCAGAGGGTAGTTGAGTGTTTAGATTTTTAGGAACTACCCAACTGTTTTCCAGAGTAGATGCACCACCAAGCAATACAGGAGTAATCTCAGTTCTCGGCATCATCACTAGCATTTGGTGTTGTCACTTTACCATGTAGTTTCAGTTTTCATTTCCTAATGACTAATGATGTTGAATTTCTATTCATGAACTCATTTGCCATTGGCATATCCTCTTTGGTGAAATTTCTGTTCATGTCTTTGCCCATTTTATAACTGAATTGTTGGAGAGGTCTTTATAAATTCTAGAAATGTTCCTTTATAGAATATGTAGTTTGTTAATACTTTTTTCCAGTTTGTACCCTGTCTTTTCATTCTCTGAACAGGCTCTTTAACAGAGCCTAAATTTTTTATTTTGATGAGGCCAATTTGTCAGTTTTTCCTTTTATGAATCATGCTTTTGGTGTCAAGTCTTTGTCTAGCCTGAGATCCCAAAGATTTTCTACTACCTTTCTAAAAATTATAGTTTTATGTTTTATATGTAAATCTGTGATCAGTTTTATTTAATTATTGCCTAAGGTGTGAGACTTAGGTTGAGGTTCATTGTTTCCCCTATATATAATTGAATATTTAACCACAATGTTTCAGAAGGGCTATCTTTGCTCCACCAAGCTGTTTTTGCATCTTTGTCAAAAATTCATTGTGCATACTGCTGCAGGTCTGCTTCTGGGCTCTGCTCTGCTCCTTCAGTCACACGCGTCCACCCTAACCAAGAATGCGCAGCCTCGATTGCTGCTTCTGGACCGTAAGTCTTGAGACTGGGGATCCTCTTTCTGCTCACTTTACTCTTCTTCAAAATGGTTTTACTTACACTAGTTTCCATGTCTTCCCATATAAATTTTAGAATAATCCTGTGTACCTATCCCAAAGATCTTTCTGGGATTTTGATAAGAATTGCATTAAACCTGTATATCAATATTGGTGGGAACCATCATGTAAACTACATTGAGTCTTCCAGTCCATGAACAAGGAATGTCACTCCATTTATTGAGCCCTTTGATTTCTTTCATTAGCCTTTGGTTGTTCAACATACAAGTCCTCTACATACCATATTAGATGTATACCTAAGTGTTTCATTTTTTGAGTGATTATCAATGGCAGTGTATTTTAAATTTGGGTGGTCATGTGTTGTTCCTTGCTACTATCTAGAAATACAGTTGAGTTTTGTATGTTTATTTTGTATCCTGCAACATTGCTGAACTCACCTCCATGTTGTTCCTTGAGTCCTGAGGTCCTTAACCAGTCTGCATCTCTTTTGTCCAACTTTCAGTCTTCTTATGTTTGTTTCTTGTGTAACGTCCTGTGATTTTGTTATACTTAATAGCAAAAATAGGGAAAAGTTCATCTACTCTGTCTTCCCAGCAGTGAAAGTCTGAGGTTCCATTCTCCTTAAGATTCAGGTTGATTTTTGTCATCTTTAACCAGCAAAGCCCTCATTTTATATATGTCTGCTTACTATAGTCGCCTTTCGAAGTTATCTGAGGGTAAACATAAAGCCACTCACTCACAGGGACAAAATGAGATGGGTAAGACACTGTGGCACAAATGTGCAGCATTTTGGAATTCCACCATGGCCAGAGGTGTGAAGGAGGGGTCCAAGCCAGGAGTCCAGTGGCCAACAGCCACAGGAGAGAGATTCCCTCACTGAAAGCCAGCAGCATGTGCAAAGGAGGAGCACAGATTCCTACGGGAAATAAACATTGTAGCAAAAAATTCACACTGCAACAGGAAGTCAGTATTTTGGCAAAAGAGCCACTCCACAATTAGCCTTGAGACTCCAAAAAGCATGGAAGAGTAAAATGAAGGTTTTCCGGAGGAGCCAGAGATCATTTGTATAATCCTATCATGAATGTGTTTTACTGGCTTTAGCTCTGAGTGCTGATTAGTGGGAAACACTGGCTGTCTAGTAGTTCTATTTTGCATGTTGTCTTAAACTATAAGTACATGTCTATTGCCTCATAGGGCACTTAAGACATCAAATTATGATTATTTTATGACCTGTGAGAAGTTTTCAGGGTATATCTGGGCTCAGAATTTCTAGTGTCCCTCTCTGATCTAAGGATTCAATTTGATCACCCTGAGAGAATAAAATCATTCAATAAAAAATGATCACACTTTTAAAAATATTAATAAAAAATTAGCATTGATCAATGAATGTATAAATTTTTTTTAAATGTTATTGCTCTGTGTTCTGCAGAAACACTAGTTGAATACTACATAGTTCAACATTAACCTTTCTATTGCAATAACTAGATCATGGACAGACAAAATTGTTTCAATGTCTTATACCTCTGTTTTTCAAGTATAAGCCCTTATCTGTTAATGTTAATAATATCATTTACATTCATATTTTTAATGTAATATTTTTTAAAAATGAATAAAAAATTTTTAAAAAATATCAATTACAGGAGATATTTCAAGGTCTCTTTGAAAAAATCTCAAATAAAAGTGACTCAACTTACTAAGACATCATATTCTATTCTTGTACCATTCCTACTTGCTAGAAAATACTTTTGTCAAGCCAAATTCTACATGCATGTACTTTCCTCTTGATTTGCCCACTACAGCAAACTAAAGCCTTCCTTCCACATGAAAGTCCTTCAAATATTTAAGATGGTGATCATATTCTATGTCACTCACCTCTTTTCCCAATTCTTCTATTTATCAGAAAAATAAGTGCAAAACAAAAACAAATTAGCAAACAAACAAAACCCCCTGGTTTCTACTGTTTCTTTTTTGAATTCAAATTCAGCTCACCAACTGATGTCTAACCTAAGACCACCTCCATTTCCCCAGACCAACCCCACTTCCCCTTCATTTCCCATGTACTAGACACTGTATTCTGTCAATTTGACTCAAGATTACGTTGTTCCCTCCCCCCCCCCCGCCCCCAGTTGTCTGCTTTCTGTGACCACTTCTATCCTTATCAGTGGCACCGGGATCTGTGTTTCTTTTTGCTGCATCATCTTGTTGTGTCAGCTCTCCATGTGTGCGGCACCATTCCTGGGCAGGCTGCACTTTCTTTTGCACTGGGTGGCTCTCCTTACGGGGCACACTCCTTGCATGTGGGGCTCCCCTACGCGGGGGACACCCCTGCATGGCACGGCACTCCTTGCACGCATCAGCACTGTGCATGGGCCAGCTGCACACGGGTCAAGGAGGCCCGGGTTTGAACCGCAGACCTCCCATGTGGTAGGCAGACGCCCTATCCATTGGGCCAAGTCTACTTCCCCACGTTGTTCTTTTGTTATATTCATTTCATAGCATTCATTTAAGGAATATTTATTTATTCAATAATCACTTTGATGAGAATCAAGGCCTTATGCAATTTACAGCGTTTTAGGGATCCCATAACATATTATATACTAGTAACATTTTAGGAATAAAGTAGTAAACACTAGGAGAGGCATAGAGATCGTGTCTAATGAGAACACAAAGGACAGAGAGATCACATGTGACCAGGATGATGCAAACTTTTTAGAATGTCAAAGGTATTTAGAATCAAACCTTGGAGGATGGACATATTTTGGACTTATAGAGATAATATGGGAGACAAGACATGGCTAAGTGATTGATAACTAATGTTCACTCATCCACCTAAGTGTTTCACTTGGGAGCTGAAGATAGATCTGTGTCTCTAGTAAGGTACTTGCAAAATAGCTTTCTATTCTTTACAATGTCATCATATGAAGGTTTATTCATTTATATCATAATTTTTACATGAATGTTTATACAAAATAGATTTTTTAATTTATTTGCACTACTCAATCATAATCTTTACAGATGTGATATAAAAAGGTGGCCAGGTTTATGGTGTCTGTTACAGAAAATGAAGCCAAATTTTAGCCCCTACATTCAAAATTTTTCTTCTCTATTAAGCTTTAATTATTAAATTAAATCCACCATTCTAGATATTTGAAAAGTTTTGATATCCTTATCTTGCGATACTTAGCATCCACTACCCAGCCCAGCTTCTTCTCATCCAGTCTTTTTTATGCATTTTCCTTCTATGCCTTCCACCAAATTATTTAAGGATACAGAGGACCAGGACCAAGCAGATAAGGCCTGAGTTTACCGCTGGAACCTGTTCTCCAAAGTGATCTTGGTCTCATTCATCACCCTTTGGCTCCAGCGTTCTTTAACTTATATCTCACCATCTTTCCAAAAGGGATAACATGAAATCCCCTGCCAGATGCTTTGCTGAAATCCAGATCTCTTTGCTACATATCCCTGATTTACCAGGCGGCAACACTGATAAAAATGGAAATTAGGTTGGTCTGCAAACAATTTATCTTGGTAAATTCATGGTAATTTTACCATGAATTTCTAAATATTTAGAAATTATCTCTACACTCTTGTGAAGTTCTACAACAGGCTTTCAAGTAACAGTTAGACAAATTCTTTTCCTGTAAGAAAACTGGAAATTCATTTCCTACATTTCCACATTTGACATCCATGTTCTAGACCCTTTTCTACCCTATGAGTGTCCTCAACAATTACCCACAGTGGATCATGAACCTCGTTAACCATTTATTCAAAAGAAATATTTTAAAGTCTTGTATATTCAGGCATAGGATTCGTTTTGGCAAAGAGATTTGAATTCTTATTGAGCGAAGTCTAGAAGTGAACAGAACTTACTCTTATGAACTACTTGGACTTTAATTTCCTCTAAATACTATTTATTTTACTCTTTCTGTCCCAAATGATTTGGTTTGTTGGAAAGATTAGAATTAATATAGGAGTTAGTGAGTTTTGGTTTCCCTTTATCATTCATCAGCATTTCCCCACTGACCGCAGGCAAGATGTTAATATTTTTAGTCCTCTTTTATTCTTTGAAGACAACTTTATAATAGTCTAGGTGGGTAAAGCCAAGGCTTTGAAGTTTGAATTTAGGCTGAGTAACTACTGACCTTGAGCAAATGACTTAGCTTCCCTGGCCTCCTTGCTCTGCCCTGTAAAATGAGTATAATGACAATATCTCATGAGCGCTTTCCAGAGCAAAAAGAAACGTGGTCTGGTAGTGCTTTGCAACGTGGCTGCGTGCCTGTACAGGGTAAGCACCCAATAAGTGGTAATTCATAAACCATTTATTTCAGATCTTGGACATTTTTCGTAAGTCTTCATTCCCGTGGTGACTTAACGTCTTTAAAACAAAGCATTATATGTCTCGTCTCTCTTTTACATCTGTCCATGCTTTTATCTCATTTTTCTAGTTTGTGGGCTAACAAACTAGCTAAGCTTAGAAAATCAGTTAAATCAACATGGATGATTCTAAATAGCATAGTGTTGAGTAAAAAATGTCACATAACTTCATTTATACAAAGTTAGAGAACAAGTAAAATATGCATACTTATTCAGTAAAATAAAACAGGAAATCAAGATGAGAGAGCCTCACTATTCAAGAAGCCAGCCCCCTCAGGGAGGGGTGCACGATGGGAAAAGGCACAGGTGATCCTGGGTGCTATCAGACCTGCCTGATGAACACTGTGATTCCCATTACAATAGTTCAGTATGCTATATATTTGTGGGTTTTGCATTTTTATTTATGTCCTGTATTTCACAATTAGAGGGTTTGTAAAGATTATTTCAAGCTAATTTAAATATATAAGACGTGCCAAGATGTGAGCTATGAGTATGATTTTATTACAAGATTAAAAAATTGCACTGTTTTGGTAACCTTACTGTTATTTTAAACTAAGAAGGATACTGTATTTGGACCAAACTTGCCTGGCAGTAGGCTTTATCATCAGAGTTTCAGGGTTTCTCTTATTATATTCATCCCTATTCATAATCCATGTCTGATTTCAAACACATGCATGACCAAGAGTCAGACATAGAGAATATTCCTATGAGGCTCTGTATATGCTATAGTTGGGAAAAACCCTAAACCTTCAAACATTGACCTAGCTCCCTTCTCCATTCTACCCCCAAATATCTAAGGCCTTTCTACCCTTATGCAAAAACAGACTTTTGGTCAAATAAAGTAGTGCTATATCTGATGTAGTTTTGGATAAGAGAAATAAACCAATCTATCTCATTAAACCCATGACATTTCCACTTCTCATATGTCTGTTTTTCTATGCATTTTTTATTAGAGTTGTGGATCCCCATAACTTTTTTCTCCCATATATTTTGATATTTATCTCATAGATGAATAACGTACTATACAGCCCAGCACATGTCTGGAATAATGAAAGAAATTATTTAGTACATTTTTTAAATGGAGGCTTCTGAAGGATGCACCAAAAATCAAACAGAACAAAGTTATATAGCATCTACATCATACCTACATGTTGAAACCTAGAGAAATAGAGCTCTGGTTCATACAAGATGGTGTAGACCTGGTTCTCCCTGCTCCTCCCTTCCAAGTACAGCTATATACCCTGGAAATAGCAAAGGAGAACAAAAAAGGTAGGAAGAGAAAGGCAAACTGGTTTAGGAACTGAGGACTGGAAGAAAAGCTGAGTGGTAGGAGTCTTGAACATCCTACTCTCCAACAGAAAAAGTTCACCCAGACCCAGGGTTTCTCAATGTTCAATCTATTAATAGAAGACAAAGCCAGTAGGCCCATTCCTCCCCCAAGGGAATGGGGTACCATCTCACCACACTAGGTGAGCACAACACCGCCCAAAAGAGGGATCAAGTGAGGTCCACTGCAACGGGTGGAGTGGTGGCCCCCAAATGGCACATCCACCCAGAATCCAGGAATGTAAACCTGTTTGTATTAGAAGACTTTGCAAATGCAATTAAGTCAAGGATCTCAAGATGAGATCATCCTGAGTGAGAGTGTGCCCTAAATCCAGTGACAAGTCCACCTAAGAGAAGAGAAGGGGAAGCAGTCACAGACAGAGAGGAGAAGACCCATGGAAGATGGAGGCAGAGCCGGAGTGATGCAGCCACAAACCACGGGACACTAAGAGTCACCACACGCTGGGATAGGCAAGGATAGTTTTTCCCCTGGAATCTATGGAGAGAGCCAAGGCTTGCTGTGATTTCCGAATTCTGACATCCAGTATTTTGAGAGAATAAATTTCTGTTGTTCTGTGCTATAAGGTTTCTGGTAATTTGTTGCAGCAGCCCTAGGAAATGAATACACCCACTAGGAAAATGACTAGGGGAAGCACACTCACTCCCGTCAGGCTTGAGGCTCCCCTCCACCACTCAGGGAGACTGAGGTGATGAGGTATGGCAGAGGACCAGCATAAGAATTCTGCCAAAACAAGTGTCCAGCTCCAAATATATCACCCATCCCCCATAGGTGGGGAGATTCACCAAAATTAGCACCAGATCAGAGAAGCCTCCTCACCCCTGCAATCCTGAGATTCACTCACCCCAGGGGAAGACAGCAGAGCAAACAAGTGTAATCAGCAAGAGGGACCCCACTATAGCAAGCACCCCAAACTGGGAATTCTATCTGTACCCACAAGTATGAAACATACCTCTCCACCAAGCGACATCCAGCACACTGGCCTGGGGAAACAATTTCTATTCCCTAAGCAAAAGCAGCAGAAATACATGGGAACAGCAGATAAACAAAGCAAACCTAAGTTACAAAGGTTTGCTTTGCAACTTAAATTGTCATCATATGGACCACCACAGCAGTAGGCTAAGACCTGTGAACTAAACCAAAATATGGAGACTTCCTGTTAAAATGAAATATTTACAGAACCTCTGTAAATATCTAGAGAATATTGACAGACTCTCCTGATATATTAGATAAAATTTCTAAAAAAACAATAACAAATCATCCATCATACCAGAAACCAAGATAAAATCACGACATGATCAGAAGACAATTGTCATTAACATCAAGATGAATCAAAGGCTGGAATATCTGACAAAGATTATATGTGGCCATCTTAAAAATGCATCAACAATCAATGGCAAATTCTACTGAAATAAATAGAAAATCTCAGCAAAAAAATAAAAGTTGTAAAGTAAAAGCCAAATGAAAATTATGGACTGAGAAAATACAATAACAAAATAAAACTCACTGGAGAGGTTCAATAGTACAGTAGAAAAAAGTTAGAATTAACGAACTTGAGGACAGATGGATGGAATTTATCCAATCTTAGCAACAGGGAGAAAATAGACCTAAAAACTGAACTAAACTCAGTGAACTATGGGACAATTACAAAAGATCCAACTTTTATATCATCAGAGTTTCACATGCAAAGGATTAGGAGAGTAGAGCTAAAAGAGTATAAGAATTAATGGCATAATTATACCCAAATTTAGTGAAAGAAATGATCCTATAGACACAAGAAACTGAATCAACTCTAAAAATGATAAACCCAAAGAAATCCGTGCCAACACACTTCATAATTAAACTTCTGAAACTTCAGGCAAAGGAAAACAACAACAACAACAACAAAAAACAAAACAGAAAAGCAAAAAGCAGCCAGAAAGAAATGAAGAGATTACAAATAAGGTGAAAACAATTCAAATGACACAGCCAGAGAGAAATGAAGAGATTACAAATAAGGTGAAAACAATTCAAATGACACAGCCAGAGAGAAATGAAGAGATTACAAATAAGGTGAAAAATTCAAATGACAGCAGATTTCTCATATGAGTCATGGATATCAGAAGAATATAACACAGTATTTTTAGTGTGGTCAAAGAAAAGAGTCATCAATCACAAATTTTATATCTGGAAAAACTATCATTCCATAATGAAGGGGAAATAAAAACATTCTCAGACAAGAAAAAGCTAAAAGATTTGTCACCACTAAACCTACAAACAGAAAAGAGATATTAAAAGACGAAATTATGGAGCATCAAGAAAGAAGAAAGAACAACAGAAAGCAGAAATGTGGGTCCATTCAATGGATTTATCTTTCTATTGAGGAGTTCTATAAACCATATTTGAAATTGAAACAAAAATGATAACTCTAGCTGAAACTCAAGAAAATTTTATTTAAAGTGGAGAGGTATAGATTCCTATATGGGTGTAAAAGTTCCATACTTTGAAGTGATATCAATAAACTGTGATCAGCCATATATGTACGCTATAATAAGCACAGCTTCCACCACCAAAACTACTCAAATCGAGACACTGATAAACACTATAGAATCAAGATGGAATCTAAAAATATGTTCAGGTAACCCATGTGAATACAAGAAAAAAATAAATAAAGGAAAAAAGAACCAGTGGAAACAAACAGAAACATATAATAAAGTGAGAGACTCAAGTTCTAAAAAATATCAATAATAAATGTAAATGGCCTAAACACACCAATTGAAAAGCAGATATCAGTAATATAGATGATATCCAATTATACATTGCTTAATACGCACTCACTTCAAATTCAATAATATAGGTAGGTTGAAAGCAAAAAGATGGAAAAGATATATCATGGGAAACATTTATTTAACAAAAAGTATAAGAGTGGCTAAATCAATATCAGATAAAGTAAATTTCAGAGCAAATAAAATTACTAGAAACAAACCATTTATATAATGATAAAAGGTCATTATAGTAAGATAAGGATAAAAAGATCCACTTATCAGGAAAATGTTGTGATCCTAAATCCATGTGCAGCAAACAACAGAACCTAAAAATATATGAAGCAAAAAAGTATGAAAACGAAAGGAGAAATAGACAAATCTGGAATTATATTTGGCAATGTTAAAACTGCCATCAATATTGCTAGAACTACTAGAAAGAAAATCATGAAGAATAAAGAAGACGTAAAAAACGCAATCAATCCCAAGGATCTAAATGACAAACAGATCTCTCCAACCTACAGCAACAGAAAACACTTGTTTCTTGTGCCAAAGGAGTATTCATCAAAATGGGTCATTGCCTGTGTCACGAAACAAACCTTAAGAAATATAGAAGAATTGAAATGATAGTCTTTCTTTGACTATAAAGAAATAAAACATAAAAATCAATAAGAGAAAGACAATAGGAAAATTTCTAAACACATGAAAATTAAAGAACTATACCCACAAAAAGTGAACTGTGATATAAACTATAGACTTTAGTTACTAAAAATATATCACTATTGATTTATCAATTGTAACAAATGTAGCACACTAATGGAAGATGTTAATTATAGAGAAACATGTGGATGTATGTGTGGGGGGAGATGTAGATGGGAATGGTATTTTCTATGTAATTTTTCTGTAAACCTAAAACGACTCTAAAAACAAAGCTTATTTTTAAAAAAATACATGATCTGACAATAAAGCAAAAATAAATCACCCTTCTAAATAATTGACAGGTCTCAGATAAAACGCCAAAGAAAATTTAAAAACACATACAACAGAATGAAAATAAAAGTGTAATATTTAAAATATGTGGGAAACTTGTTTTTTTGTATTTATATTCATGAGAAACATTGGTTGATAATTTCTTTGCTTGTGGTATCTTTACCTGGCTTTGTTATAAGGGTGATGTTGGCATAGAATGAATTAGGCAGTGTTCCCTCTTCTTCAATTTTAGAGAGAATTGTAGCGCCAGGAAGTAATCAAGTGCTAAAATACACACTGACAGTATTGATATTGGATGTCAAAGAGGCACACGAAACAAATGAAAGAGCTCCCGACGGCCAAAGCTGCAATAATTGGAGCAAGAAAATATATGAAGTAGCATAGGACAAGAACCCAAAGTATTAAAAAAAAATCTATTTTCATGAGTCCATACTCAAATAGATATTTTAAGTGAATACCTTTACACTGGTATCAAGGTCAACTGCAAGGGTTACAAAGCTTGCTTATAGTATGTGATCTTGACATGATGTGAGGAAATGACTTTACCTCTGTGATCTTCCTTCCCAAGGGCCATAACCTCAGTTTACACAAGAGGGAAACATCAAACAAAGTCGAATAGAGGGGCATACGACAACATACCTGACCAGCACTCCTCAAAACTCTCCTATTTAACCAAAACAAGGAAAATCTGAGCGACAGTAACTGTCAAAAAAAGCCTAAGGATATTCTATTCGTGAACTATTGTGATTAGTAATCGAAGAAAATGTGGCCTTGGTGTGGAGAAAGTGGCCATGGTGGCTGCTGGGTGTGGGAAATGGGAGGAAGAGATGAGATGTGGAGGCGTTTTCGGGACTTGGATTTGTCCTGGGTGGTGCTGCAGGGACAGTTACCGGACATTGTATGTCCTCCCATGGCCCACTGGATGGAATGTGGGAGAGTGCGCTATGGTGTGACCAAGAGGTGCAGCGGTGCTCAGAGATGTATTCACCAAGTGCAATGAATGTCTCATGATGATGGAGGAGGTTGTTGTTATGGGGGGAGGAGTGGAGTAAGGGGAGTGGAGGGTATATGGGAACCTCATATTTTTTGAATGTAATATTAAAAAAATAAAGACAAAAAAAAAGGGAGAAAAGCCTAAGGAGATATAATGATTAACTGTAATAGAACTGAATGTATTATGGACTTTAGATAATAATGATATATCAATACTGGTCCATTCATTGTACCAAATGTACCAAAGCAATGGAAGATGCTAGTAACAGAGGAAAATGTGCACGTGTGTGTGTGCACACAGGTGGTTAATAATAATAGTACTCTCGGTACTATTTTTAATTTCTCTGTGAATCTAAAAATCCTCTGAAAATAAAATCCATTAATAAAAAGGAGGCAACAGAAGGGATCACTGTTGGGCTAGGACTGTTTACGACTTGTTGTACACAAACCTGCACACGTGGTAAAATTGCACACACACACAAATTAGCTCAAGTAAAACTGGAGACGATGAGTCAGATTGGGGGATGGTTTCAATACCAATGTGCTGATTTTAATATTGTGCTACAGTTTTGCAAAATGTTAACAATGGGAACTAGCACAGGGAATCTCTCTGTGTTATTTCTTACAACTGAACGACTGAATTTGAGCAAAAAACCATCTCAATACAAATTCTAATTTAAAAAACTAAACAGTACCAAAAGCATGTCTTCTGGAACAGAAAGAACTTCATGTCACTCCTCTGAACTGAATATTCAAAATAGAAAGCACAGTGTCGAGTTTCAAGAGAAAGCAATAACAACAGCAGCAGTAATAGTAGTAGAAATAAGAAAGAAGAAAGGAAAAAAGCAAGGAGACATAGACGAATAAACAAGAATGCTCCCACTGGTAACTGGCTGTCAAGTTTTTCTTTTTTAGAAGTTGGAAATATCCCTTTTGCAGTATTAAAGTAGTTTCTGTTCTCCCAGATGGAGTCTGGAATTTACCCAGGTAGCAAATGCCTTCTTTATTTTCAAAATTTGCATCGATGTTTCTTTTATTATGCAGATGCAAGCCAATCCACCTAAGTATAGGGCAGATAGAAGGTGTCAAGAAATAATTTTTGAGATAAAAGTCAACTAGAGAAACCCCTGAGAAGTTATGGAACTGTGATCTCAAGAATTATTCAGTATTGCTGACTGGGGGCATTCTCGAGGATGGGAACAGCACGTGACAGGCATGGGCGTCCTCATAAACACTGTCGAGTGCTCCACACGAGCGAGACCGACAAGGAGACAAGGAGTCAGAGCGCCCAGCCCAGCCCTACTGAGGGGGCAGGAGGGCAGCCTCGCCTTAGTATCCTTCCAAACATCCCCAGCAGCATATCTGTCCTCAAGGGTGGAAGAGGCAGTCACAAAGGAAAGCACAAGCCTCCAGTCCACAGGAGGAGAACAGAAATAAGGACGCCATAGGGGCACTGCGGATTCCCTCCGGCTTCCTCTGTCAGAAAGCCTCAACCAAGCACCAAGGAGACAGCAAATACAGAGGTTTGGATCAATGACTTGGAAACGTTACCTTCCCCTTGAGGATCTGGGCTTTCCTGGCACTTCGCTCCATTATTTACGATTTTTCCCCCTTTTCTGCCTGCATCCATATTGAATCAGCATCTGCTCCCATCACACAATACAGGTAGAGACCACTTGAGCTTGACAGATTGAATCTCATCGTCTGGCCTGGCATTTGTCCGTCATGCTGTGGCTGGGAATGTGATACCTGGCTGAGAAAAAGCAGCCCTCCCATATGTCTGGAAGGCCCTTTGTTCTCCCAGGGTCCCCCTGCTGTTAGGGTCCAATGAGGGAGCAGGGATACAAGCCTCTATCTCTTCAGCCCTTTCAAGCCAAATGGCCAGATCCAGGACAGCAGGTGCTGCTCAACTCGACATTTGTGCCTTGCAGAACAAACATACCTCTGCCTGACACATTTCGGAATCAATCAAGGAGGCTTAAGAGCCGTGTGCACACGTGCGTGTGTGTGTGTGCGTGTGTGTGTGCACAACCTTTGGTTCAGGAGTATGAGTTGAGCTTTGATGTTTTCCTTTTTATCCTGAGCCTTATCCTGGGAATCCTTGACACCCTGGATAAGGGGGCAATTACCAGCCAGGAAGAGTGGCCCTAACTAAGGATCTGCAAGGAAGCAGATGCAAAGGGTCTGCTCTGATGTTTAGTCCCAGGGATGCAAGAAGACAGATTCACAAGTTTCCCTTCTCCCTCGAAAGGAATTAGAAGCAGTGCTGAAGGGGATAGCATTGAACAATAACTGCCAGTCCTCCCAGGAAAAGAAGATGTGAAAATGCCTCATTTAAATTTTCTGAAACTCCATTCGTGTAGATATTTACCTCCCAATAGAGTTATTACTTTTTTTAATTTTGTTTTTATTTATTTCTCTCCCCTTCCTTCCTTTCCTCCCCAAGTTGTCTGCTGTCTGTGTCCATTCGCTGTGTGTTCTTCTGTGACCGCTTCTATCTTTATCAGCGGCACAGGAATCTGTTTCTTTTTGTTTCGTCATCTTGTTGTGTCAGCTCTCCGTGTGTGCGACACCATTCTTGGGCAGGCTGCACTTTCTTTCGTGCTGGGCGGCTCTTCTTACGGGGTGCACTCCTTGCGCGTGGGGCTTCCCTACATGGGGGACACCCCTGCGTGGCACGGCACTCCTTGTGCACATCTGCACTGCCCGTGGGCCAGCTCCACACGGGTCAAGGAGGCCCAGGATTTGAACCGCGGACCTCCCATGTGGTAGGCGGATGCCCTATCCATCAGGCCAAGTCCACTTTCCAGTGTTATTGCTTTTTAAAATGGACAGTCCATCATTATTTCCTGAGAGTTGGATGTGTCTGGTTATTATAGTAGTTTTCTAAGGTCAGTACGTAATGGAGTTTTCATGAGCTGCCTCTGCCCTCCCCGTGTGAAGATATTTCTTAATAAACCCTTCTCTATGCCTTTGCCTTCTAAATGCCCCTAGCTCTTTGCTTTAACCACTATTTATGCTTCATAGTGTACCCTAAACTCCAGTCTGATGAAAAAGAGGAGCCCTATAGAAAGCCAAAATTGCAGGAGAAATTAATGTCACAATGAACTATTAATCCAAATCTAGAAGCAGATTGCAAGAACCATATATTTTTTAAGAATGACTACATAAATCTATCACCAAGATTGCTTTGTTTTTCAGTCATTTCTGGTCTGAATGGAGTGTTCTTGGGATTTGGGCCATTCTTTAAAAACAAGTGTGCTGACTGACACAGGGATCATGTTAGAGTCTCAACCAAGTTCCCAGAGTCTTCACACCCTTCATGAGATCTCACTTGTAAAGGCTCCTTCTCATTCTCCTCAAGACCGCCATGTGCGAGGGCTGGGCGCATACACAGCTCCTCCTAAGAGATGCTAACCCAGGGGTGCTGAGGAAGGCATCGAAGCACAGGACGGGAAGAAAAGATCCTTGCATTGGCTGGAAACTTGAACAAGATAACCTCTTGCTATCTAACTCTATGACTCTTATCTTAAAACTCAACATGTGTTTGATTCCATGGGTGGTATCCCTAGCCCAGGCATGATGGCGCCAACGGGGCTCTATTCACAGACTGATGCATGGAATGCAGTGGGGATGGTGACCGCGGCTGCTTCACTTTCTGCAAAGCAGGGCACTGCAGCTGAGGACTTGCCCTGCGTGTCCTTTCCGATTCCCTGATGCCAAGTCATATGGGAAGGAGGGCATTGTCATACAACCATGTGCCACCTTTCACCCTCTCTGTCAGCTCCTGGAGATCCCTTTTGTCCCTGAGCTGCTTGTGCAATAATTAAAACTTGGTGTTTTTTTCATGGTCAGTCCGTGCAAAGACTGGAATCTGAACTGACAACTCAGCCCTCATTTCCTGAGTTCCTTCTATGTTCCAGACACTGTCCAGTGTGAGGGAGTACAGAAAGATAGAGTCATCAGGGCCTCTGCCCTCAAATAACTTGGCTTGTGGGGCAGGTGTAAAATGTCGTCATGGCAAAAACTAGGCCCTATAGGAGAATAAATAAAAGTGAGATTTACATTGACCTAAGGGATTAGGGGCCGTTTTCTGGTGTAGATAGTCTCTGGGAAATGGTTAGAATTCCAGCAATTGGAAAAAGGAGAGAAGGGATGGAGAAAGCTGGAAAGAGAGTCAGAGGCTAAAAAAAACAAAGGCAGTAAGGGAAAAGGGGCAGGGAAATTCAGACCTTTTGGGGGGGGTGTGGGCAAAGAGAAGGCTGGGACATGGGGTACACTGAGGAGTGAGGGTGCAGTGAGCTATGGAGTTTCCAAAGACAGTGAAGCAGACTGGCAAAGAGTTGACCATCAGTTTGTTCTTCCAGCAATGGCAAGTCACTGAAATGGTCGAGACACTTCTGGAAAATATGTGCAAGAAAATTTGGCAGTAGAGGGTGGGTAGACAGGAATCACTGAAATCGGGTATCGTTTTCCGCTGGGTTTTTATACTTCAGTAGCAACCCACCTATTCCCTGCCCCAGCCTCCATTTGCTTCAGCCCACCCAAATCCAAGCAAACAATATTTATGAAGATATTAACCCTTCTGAAAGATACTTGCTTTAAACTGGAGACTCTTAAAGACTGAAAAATCTTAAAGATCCAAAAGGATGATGCTGCAGAGGGAAAAAGTTAGGGGATTGGTTGAAGGGTTCCCTCCTCTCCAAGGTCCCTTGGAATTAGTCAGCAAGTGGAGTGCTGATGCAAAATTCCAGAAATCTGCTGGCTCTTACAAAGGGTATTTATTTGGGATAAAAGCTTACAGTTACAAGGCCCTAAAGAGTCCAACTCAAGGTTGCTTTCTCACCTAAGTCAGTTGCCACATGTTGAAGCAAGATGGCGGGCGATCTCTGCGTGGTCTCTCAGGCCTTCTCAGCTGTGCAGCTGCTCTGTTCTCTTTGGTTGCAAACATCAGGCAAATGGCTCGTTTTTCTCCCCAGGGCTTTAACTGTTTTGGCCTTCTCCCTTCCCTCACATGGCAGGACCAAAATGACCAAGTTCTCTTCTCTTCTGTGTGTCTTCTTAAATGAGTATCTGTTTATATCAGCCTGCCAAAAGGGCAGGGACTCAACCCTCAGTCAACACCATTCTGACACACCCAATCAAAACCCTAACCTTTTTTTTTTCAATGTATTTTTCATATATCTTTAAAAGATACATAGATCACACAAAATGTTACATTGAAAAATATAGGAGATTCCCATACACCCTGCTCCCCATACCCCCCACTTTTCCCACATCAACAACTTCTCTCATCAGTGTGTGGCACATTCATTGCATTAGGTGAACTCATTTTGGAGCACTGCTGCACAGCATGGATTATAGTTTACGTTGTGGTTTACATTCTCTCCCAGTCCATTCATGGAAAACCCCTCATCTTTTAATGAAAGACATCTCAGGTGAATCTAATACAATCAAAGGGACTCAGGCCAGAGGAACCGACCAGTTTATAAACATAATCTCCCTTTTTTGGGATTCATAAATGACCTTGAACTGCCACACCCTGGCGCCCTCCTTGCCTCACTCCACAGGGCACGGGAGGGGGCCTCCACCTGGAGGACAAACCCCTATGCAAAGTGGAAAGGACAAGAAGGGAGAGCAAGGAGCAGCTTCCTTCTGCCCAAGGGAAACCCCACAGCACTTGAACTGGCCTAAAAACAAGGTGCAGGCACCAGCTTTTAAATTGAATGATTAGTCATATCCTTTCCTCGGGCTTGAGGTTTCAACTTTCCTGCTCTAAAAAAGGTCCAGTCCTGAAAGCCCCACCACAGGAGCAAAGGCAAGACTTCCCAGGCCTGGGGCTGGGCACAGTGGGGCAGAGACAGGGCTTCCCAGGCCTGGGGCTGCGCGCAGTGGGCAGAGTCACAGCTTCCCAGGCCTGGGGCTGCGCGCAGTGGGCAGAGTCACAGCTTCCCAGGCCTGGGCTCCGTGCAGTGGGCAGAGTCACGGCTTCCCAGGCCTGGGCTCCATGCAGTGGGCAGAGTCACGGCTTCCCAGGCCTGGACTCGGTGCAGTGGGCAGAGTCACGGCTTCCCAGGCCTGGGCTCGGTGCAGTGGGCAGAGTCACAGCTTCCCAGGCCTGGGCTCCGTGCAGTGGGCAGAGTCACAGCCTCCCAGGCCTGGGGCTCGGTGCAGTGGGCAGAGTCACAGCTTCCCAGGCCTGGGCTCCATGCAGTGGGCAGAGTCACGGCTTCCCAGGCCTGGACTCGGTGCAGTGGGCAGAGTCACGGCTTCCCAGGCCTGGGCTCGGTGCAGTGGGCAGAGTCACGGCTTCCCAGGCCTGGGCTCTGTGCAGTGGGGCAGAGTCACAGCTTCCCAGGCCTGGGGCTCCGTGCAGTTGGAGGGAGGACAATGCTCCCCCTTACAGCGCCCCCCCATTCCTTTCTCAACAGAGAACAAGAACCTCACAAACCCGTGTTCCAGGGGTCATTATTTTAATTGCATTGTGTAAGCAGTAATTTAATTATTGATTAGTTTCTATAGGTTAAAAAAAAAAAGATAAAGAAAGCTAAAAACAGCAAAAAGCCAAATTCTTGCCGAGTATATACTTTTGAAAACCATGAGAAAAGGGCAAAGCCTTTCAAAAATTCTTGTGGTCACAGGCAGTGACCAGTGATTTTAGCTCCGAATTATTTTTCTGATGACAGAGCACAGAGTTCCACCATGCGCCGTGGGGCACCGAGGCACTGAAATCGCTCGCTCGAGCTCAGGGGACCAGCTTCCGAATGTTTCCCCAGTCCTTAGGAAAACACCCACAGAAAAGGAAGGGCCGCTGCTGGGCCTGCTGCTTTCCAGCGCAGCGTCTCCAGCTGGCCCAGGAGATCAGCAGTGCCCCTCTGCCCCGGGCGTGGCCCCCGGCCCAGGACCTGGCGCCTCGCTCTCAGGCTCCCCCGCCAGCTTTCTCAGGGGCCGCCTTGCTGAACTTTAACTGCTCCGTCTGAGAGAAAACTGTCTCCCTCCCCCTGGTTTGCAGAGCCAGCAAGGCTGAAAGGCTGGGGGAAAAAATATAAATAAAAGGAGGGTGGGGCATGATTCACTGTAGCTGCAAAGTGACTCAAAAAGGAAATGGCCCGCCGCGCTGGGATGACACAGTTCAGGGTGACCTGCTGTGAGGGGCCTGCGGGTCCTGCAACTGTCTGGCTCCTCCTGGACATCAATCAAGACACACGCCCGGCGCACTCTTGGGGCAGCACCCACCCCACCGAGACGAGGGCTCCTCTCTGCTGAGCTCTTCCGCTGCGGGGTAACCCCCTCTGCTGCCACCCGGGAGGCACAAGGCGGCACCTGCCGCAGGTGCGCGGGGCAGGGACGGGGCTGAACGCTCTGGGAGCGCTGAGAGCCTGCGGCCTAAGGGGCCCACCGCCCAGGTGTCCTCCCCTGCGCATCGCCCCCGCTCAATCACACGCCGTCACCACCAAACGACTTTTGACCACGTCTTCCTTCTGTCTTCAAGGTGAAAGAACTTGTATTTTCTGATCTGCCTTAATCTTGAACAATGAAGATGAGATTAAACCCCATGCGATTGCCGTTTGCGTGCGTCGAAAACGGTCAGTGATCAGCTCGGGGAACGGCTCGAAACGTCGCTGTAGTCTCTCCCTCTCAAGCAGGCTTCCTTGCGTCCTCCTGAGCTGTGGGCTTCCCCTGCTCCCGAGTGCTTGCTGGCCTCTGTCACACTTGGTCAGCCCCTGCGAGCTCTTACTAGGGCGCGGGGAAGCTGGCCAGCGGTCATCACTGCCCCCTCCCCACTCAGGGAATGCCACCTGGCCCCAGGGCTACGTGCACTTGGCTTTGGCTTCCGGGTGCAGGTCACACCAAGGCGTGCTTCCCGGGCAGCCAGAGTCGCCCCTCGTCGCCGGAGGGACTGGGACAGCACCGCCTCTCCCACTGGGGCCCGAAGCCAGGGCAGGCCCACCTGCGTTCACCCGGTGAAGCGGATCCCCTTCCTCTCGGCCCGCCTCAACCCGCCCCACGTTCTGGAACTGGGCTGGGAGCCAGCGAGCTCCCCCGAGGGGCAGGAGAAGCATCCTCCCAGGTACACGCACCCACGTTAGCGGACCCGCATCCTGAGAGAAGGAAGTGCCGTCCTGAAGGAGCCAGAGGACCCCTACCCTCGCAGGCACACATGCGCAAGAGCACGCGCACACGCAAACGAGGCGCACACACGTGCACACGGATGCACACACAAATACTCCTGTGCACACATGTGCGTGCACAAGCACACATATCCTCTTGTACCTAGAACCAGATACGAAAGCTTTTCTAAAAGTCAGTTATTAATGTCGGGTGACCACAGGTCTCCCGTCCTCCCTCCCTCCCTCCCTCTCTTCTCCCTCCATTCTTTCCTCCTCCCTCCCTCCCTTTGCTCCTCCACAGGGCCAGGCACTGTGATTTTCCAACTCCAAATAATGTCTCGGACGTCCCTCAGAAAGTTTAGATACTTGAAGAAGACAATTTGATTATAATGGGGAAACCATGACCTCTGCCTGGAATTCGAACCAATGTGGGCAAGGACGGCGCTGCATTTATATATTTATATCCACTAACCTACAGATGGGGGCGTAAAGCAAGGATTTACTGAATGAATGACTGGATGAATGAATGAATGAGTGAGTGAGAAGGAGCGTATCACTTTCTTTGGGCCAGCCTGTTCTAGGCACAGGGGTCAAAGTAGTGAATAAAACAAAAATAAATCCCTGCCTTCGGATTAAGTTAGTTTTACAAACAATGTTTTGAGTTATATTTAGAAAACAGAGAATTTTGCTAACAGGAAGAACAGCATGAGGAATTCTGAGCAGAAGGAACAACTCAGACTCACGAAAGTACGAAAGTACGTGGGATGTATATATACAGCCCACAGAGGATAGCTACAAAATCAAAGAGTTCCAGAATCTAATGAATCTCAGTGAAAAAATGAAACATGGAACCATGTCCCAGTATTTGCTTTTGTCCCACTAAAATTGTTAATAAGCACTGCCAGACCTTTTCCTAGTCGCAAACAGAAAGGAGGAAATTAAAGAAATCAACCTGACGTTTCAATGTGCTTCCGTTCATGGCTGCTTCCCTCTAACCCAAACCGTGCGGACGGCCAGAGGGTTAGGGTGGGTGCCGGGGGCGGCAGGAGCACTTGTCCTCGGAGACCACCCTCCTCCAGCCCACTGCCCCAGTGGCATTTTCCCAGTCTACTTCTGGTCCTGTAACCAGAAAACAATCCTCTCTGCGATTGCTAGTAAAGTCGACGTTGAACACCAAGTTAGCTCATTTAGACTTCTGACATCACTTTTTGTTTCCCTGAGATGGCTGTTTTTCCTGCTCCTGAACTTCTTGTAAATGGGTTGATTAAGTTTGTATTCTTTAGGGTCTGTCTTCTCTCACTCAACATGTTTTCTGAGACTTCTCCATGATATTTCATGGATCAATAGTTTGTCCCTTTTTATTTCTAATTAGTAGACTATTGCATGATTATGCAAATTATCTACCATTCTTTTTCTTTTTTTCTAATTAGAGTAAATGTGTGTTTACAGAAAAAAACATGCAGAAAGTACAGTTTCCATGTATCCTCCTAACACCCAGGTTTCTCTATTAGTAACATTTTGCATTAGTGTGGCACCTTGGTTACAACTGGTGGGGACCGGACCCAGACCCCCTCCCCAAGTCCAAGGCCCCCTGCATGACCGAGGCTTAAGCTAAAGATTAGTGACCCTCCCCAGAGGACAGGGAATGCATAGATGGTCTCATAAACTACAATCTTTCCAAAGCAGTAAACATCCTTGGTCAACGTCCTTCCTGCAAGCATAGTGAAAACACACCACACCCGTGTGTACACATCTCATGACCCCAGCAGGAACTCTGTCCTCATACCCTGTGGAATGTTCTTGTTCTGAAACCCCTGATGTCACCTCTCATTTTCTCATCTCTTTGTGGAGTGCTATCTTCTTTCTCTAAACCACCGCCATCAGAGAGTCTCTTCTGTCCGTAAGTCCCAATAAACCCTATGCCTGACTAAATGCTAGGTGTGTTCTTTGGTCTTGTGGCAGTACCAACTCTTGCCCTTAGGAGTTGGGTTGTAACAGCTGGTGAGCCAGCCAGGGGACCAAAGGACCAGAAGTAGTGGGCATGAGCTCAGGGAGAGGAGAATCCACAGGAGAAATCCCGGGTTCACCTATACCACCTGGGTGGGGAGTCCTCCGGGATGAGAGGGGACCACCAAGAGAGTATGGATGCACCCAAACAATCTCCAGCAGGTGTGCTGGCTGTGCTACAGCAGATAGCAGAGCAGCGCACTTAATAAGGAAAAGGGAGACTGCCAGACAGTGGCAGCTGTAGCACGGCCCCTGATAGGACACTTGTGGGTGGCTACCAAGGCAGAAGAAGTGGCAAAGGCCTCTATGTACCACTTAGGAGGAAAGTTAGTTATAAAGGGATATGACCTAGCACAGGCAGAGATGGAAGATTCCTTAACCAATTGCCTACCCCCAGTGGATCAGTTATATTTCAAAGCTGTGTAAACTAGAAGAGTTTAATGGGATGATATTTTGGCAATGTTTTAAGTTTTATTCACAGTTTATTTTTATGAGAATTTTTATCAAGGTGTTCAAAAGAACTTTCAGTTTTGAGTCAATAACTTATTCCTGAACTTCAGGTCTCCTCCTTGAAGAGTAATATAGAATATATGTGTTAAATGTCTGTCTAAACTGCTAAATTAGGGCTTATCTGCATTTGTACTGCTCAACTATTCCTAACTGGTTGCTGGTTACTAATGGTGAGGACCCAGGACCCCCAAGTCCTCAGCACATAGCCCCTTGCATGACCCAGACATAAGTTAAAGGTTAACAACCCTCCCCAGAGGGGAGAGAATGCATGAATGGTCTCATAAACTATAATCTTCCCAAAACAATAAATGTCTTTAGTAAACATCCTTCCTATAAGCATAGTGAAACCATCACCATACCCCATGTGTATGTTCTCATACCCATAGAATGTCTTTGTTTAGAAACCCCTTATATCACTCCTCGTTTTCTCATCTCTTTGCAGAGCACTAACTTCTTTCATTCTTTGACCGGCCATCATCAAAGAAGTCTTTTCTGGCTGTAAAAAAAAACCTCATGCCTGACTAATACCTGGCATGCTCTTTGGCCTTGCAGCCACACCAACTCATGCCTGTTGGAGCTGGGCTGTAACACAATTGATAAAACAATATTATTATGATTACACTATTAACTATAGTCCATAGTTTACATTAGGAGTCACTCTTGGTTTTATACTTACTACAGGTTATTTATTTATGTATTTATTTTTATTGTGGAGACATATTTACAACCTAAGGTTTCCAGTTTCATCTACTTCCAGATAATCCAGTGGTGCTAATTACATTCATATTGTGCCACCATTGCCACCATCCCTTACCAAAACTGTTCCATCATCCCAAACAGGAACTCAGAACCAAATAAATATTACTCCCCATTCCCTACCCCCAAATGGCCCCTTTTAACCTATATTTTAGTTTTTATTCTAGAACCTAAATTTGCATATTCAAATTATTTCATTTAAGTGAGATCATATAATACTTACCCTGTTGAGTCTGGTTTATTTCACTCAATATGATGTCTTCAAAGTTCATCTATATTGTAGCATGCATCAGAACTTCACTCCTTTTTACAGCTGAATAATACACTATTGTATGCATGTATCAATCTCTTTTTTTAATATTTTTACTTTATTTATTTATTTATTCTTTCCTTCCTCCTCCTCTGCCCCTCCCCTGCCCTGATGTTTTTTGCCGTGTCCATTTGCTGCATGATCTTCTGTATCTATTTCTTTTTTTGTCTTCTCATCTTTCTCCTAAAGGACTTACTGGGATTTGACCCTGGGGAACTCTGATGTGGAAAGAGGTTCCCTGTCAATTGTGCCACCTCAGTTCCTGGTCTTTGCTGTGCTTCACCTTCGCTCTCTCCTTCATCTCTCTTTGGTTGTGTCATTATCCTGCTGCATGACTCAACGTGTGCAAGCACTGCCTCACTGCCCAGGCACTTGACTTGCTGCACAAGCACGTGGCTTGCCACATGGGCACTGGCTTGCCGCATGGGCACTGGCTCACCACACGGGCACTCAGCTCACCATGCAGGCACTCAGCTCACTGCACGGGCACTCAGCTCGCCACATGGGCACTGTCTCCCCATGCAGGCACGCTTTCTCTTCTTCTTTTGCACCAGGAGGCCCCGGGGATTGAACCCAGGTCCTCCCATATGGTAGGGGGAGGCCTTATCACTTGAGCCAGGGCTGCTTCCCTATACCAATCTCTTTTGATAGACATTTGGTTTGTTTCCAATTTTTGGCTATTATGGATAAAATGTTATAAATCTTATTCTGCTTTTTATGAATCTATGTTTTCATTTCTTTTGGTTAAATACCTGGAGTGGAATTGTTAGGTCCTAAGGCAGATATATGTTTAAATTTGTAAGAAGATACCAATTTATTTTCCAAATTGGCTGTACTATTTTACATTCCCACCATGAATGAATTAGAGCTCCAGTAACTGAATATCCTTGCCAACATTTGTTGCTGTCAATCCTTCCAATTTTAAGCTTTCTAATGTGTAAGAAATTGTATCTCACTGTCATCTTAATTTGCATTTCTCTAATGATCTTCTTCTGTGAAGTAGCTGTTCAAAGTCTTTTACCCATTTTTCTCTCCCCCCCACCCCCACAGTTGTCTGTTCTCTATTTGCTTCATGTTCTTCTTTGTCCATTTCTGTTGTTGTCAGCAGCATGGGAATCTGTGTTTCTTTTTGTTGCATCACCTTGTTGTGTCAGCTCTCCTTGTGTGCAGAACCACTCCTGGGCAGGCTGTACTTTCTCTCGCACTGGGCGGCTCTCCTTACGGGGCACACTCCTTGCATGTGGGGCTCCCCTATGCGGGCAAAACCCCTGCGTGGCAGGGCACTCCTTGCGTGCATCAGCACTGCGCATGGGCCAGCTCCACACGGGTCAAGGAGGCCCGGGGTTTGAACTTGCAGACCTCCCATGTGGTAGACGGATGCCCTAACCACTGGGCCAAGTCCACTTCCCTTTTTGCCCATTTTTAATGGATTATTTGTCATTTTGATATTGATAGGTAGATAGATATCTATTTGGACAGATTAAAAACATGTTGTGAATATTTTTCTCCCAGTCTGTGGTTTGTATTTTCATTTTCTTAATGGTCTCTCTCAATGAGCAGCTTTTAATTGTTGAATTAAATTGTTTTTCTTTTATGTTTAGAACTTTCTGTCTTCTCTAAGAAATCTCTGCCTACTTGGTCATAAGCTATTCTACATTTTCTTCTAGGAGCAGTAGAGTGTATGATTGTATGTTTAAGTCTATGATACAGCTCAAATTAATTTTTCCATGTTATGAATGGTAAATATGGAGTCACGAATATTTATACAGTTGTTCAACATATTTTGATGATTTAATCATTCCCCCATTGAATAGCCTTGACAGCTCTGTCAAAAATCATTTGACCAGACAAGAGCAAGATGACAGTGGAGTAAGGAGCTCTAAAGTCAGCTCCTGTTACAGGGCAGTTAGTAAACACTCAGAGCTATCTGAAGCACCTATTTGGGGGCTCCAGGAGACCAGAAGAGCTTCCTGCAACATCCTTGAAGGAATAGGAGGAAGCGGTTGCCCATTTGCAGAGAATATTCTTAAGTAGAGCACTCCATGCCACAGAGGCTGGTGCCCATCCTCCACTGGAGGCACAAGCTGCCTCAGAAGCTGTTCTATGGCTGGAATTGAAAGCTCCAAAAATGGGGAAGGAAGAGACAATTGGGTACCAACTTCAGCTACTGATGAGTAAATTCGGTGGACTAAAGTATAATCCTAAGAACAGCTAAAGTTTGAACCTAACAAGTAAGAAAGAGGCCAGTAGCCACCATCTTAACTCCATGCCTGGCCCAAGGGGAAGTGGGGTGGACTGAATACCACATTGCTGGTAGGGACAAGATTCTTTCCATCCAGATCAGATTGCAGCTCTAGCCTAAGCCCCAGTCGAACCTCTGGCAGGGAGGAAGCTGGGGCAACCTGTGCCAGGCTTTCTGGGAAATTACTGGCCAAGATGGGGGCAGGCAGTGATTATCCTACTTTAGCAGCACAAGTCACCCCAGGAGCTATTCTGTGCCTGGAATTGGAAGCACCATTTTCCAAAAACAGGGGAGGAACAGATGATTGGCTACTGATTTCAGCTACTGATTAGTAAATTCAGCTGTAAGATCAGCTAAGATATGAACCTGTCCAGGTTGGAAAGAGGCCAGTAGCTGCCATTTTGACTCCACCCCCATCATGAGGGGAAGCTGGGCTGACCAAAAATTACAGATGGTAGGAACTGGTGCTTTTCAACCAGATTGGCCTGCAGCCCTAGCCTAGGGTTCATCCAGACCTCTGGCGGGGAGGAGACTGGTGGGCCCTGCACCAGCCTATCCAGGTAACTGCAGGTAACTTTGGCTAGCACAGACTGATAATTGGAAGTCTACCGGGGCAAGTATGGTCATCTTGGATCTGCACAGCATAGATTGCTGCCCACACCAGCATCCCTGCTCCAGGCAGGGGAGAAAGGGGCATGAAGCTTCATTAGTCTCTCTGATCAACTACAGTCTAGGCCTGCAGGACTTTGATTATTCCACACAGCTGTGACTCTGTCCCTACCCCTGGCAAAGGATAAAGGTGGGAGAAGCTTCATCAGTCCCTGGGGCAAAGAGGGCAGCTTGAGACTCCACAGCTTCTAGCACCAACTACATCGTAGACTCCTAATACACAACCAGCAAGGGAGAAAGGACAGGAAGCCCTAAACTAAAGAGAAAAACTACACCCAGAATAACTACTCCAGTAATCCAGATGTGAAGACACACAAAAAAAATTACAGTCCACACCAAGAAACAGGAAGATATGGCCCAGTTAAAGGAACAAGATAAGCTTCCAGATGACATACAAAAGTTGAGACAAGTATGTTCAAACAAATCCCTTAATCAATTCAATGAAATGGCTAAAGAGCTTAAGGATATTAAGGAGACATTGAATGAGCACGAAGAAGAATTCAAAAGCATACATTAAAAAATAGCAGATCTTATGGGAATGAAAGATACAATAAATGAAATTTTAAAAACTTTGGAATCATATAACAGCAGATTTGAGGAGGCAGAAGAAAATATTGGTGAGCTTGAAGAAATGACCTCTTAAAGTGAACATGCAAAAGAACAGATGAAGTAAAGAGTGGAAAAAACTGAACAAGGTCTCAGGGAATTCAATGACAGAAAAAGACATATATACATGTCATGCATGTCCCAGAAGGAGAAGATAAGGGAAAAGGGGCAAAAGGAATATTTGAAGAAATAATGGTAGAAAATTTCCCAACCCTTTTGAAGGACATAGAAGGAAAGAGGACCTCTATCTCACACCTTATCCAGAAATTAACTCAAAATGGATCAAAACCTAAAAATAAAAGAACCATGAAACTTCTATAAGAAATTGTAGGAAAATATCTTCAAGATCTGGTGGTAGGTAGTGGAGTCTTAAAGGAAATAAGAGGAGGACTGAGATGGACTACTGATGTTTAATGTATGTAGACTTTTAATTAGCTTTACTGTAAAAGTGTGGAAATATATAGAGAGGATGGTAATACATGGTGAGTTACAGCTAGTTTATAAGTGGGGATGTGGCTGAAAATGGTAGTCTAGGTATGTAAATGCCAATTGACAGAATGCTAGACAATAATCTAGGAACTGAATAGGACAGTAAACCAAGAGGTGGATGAGAATTGTGGTTGATGGTACAGATGCAAGAGTGTCCTTTGCTAACTAGAGCAAATTTACATCACAACTGCACGGTGATGGGAATGTGGAGAAGCATGGGAAAAATACAACTGGAGTGACCTATGGACTGTGGTTAGCAGTAATAATATAATATTCTTGCATCTGTGCCAAAGATATACTGTGTTGATAATGGGGCAGTAAGGAAAATGTGTGCCAAATATATACTATGAACATAGCAACAATTAGATGATACTATCTTATCTGTAACAAAAGTTCCACCACTATGTGGTGTGTTGATAGAGGAATGTTGTTTGGGAATTCTGCACATGAACATGATTATTTTATAAGTTTACAACTTCTGTCATAAAAAAATATATACTTAAAAAATAGTAATAGGATGCGTTGGGGGGAAAATACACCAAACGTAAGTTAAGGACTATAATTAGTAGTAAGATTTTGACAATATTCTTTCATAATTTGTAACAAACATCTCACGACAATGTTAAGGTGTTGGTGGAGGGTTGATGTATGGGACCCCTGTATGATGTTGTATGATGTTATGCATGTTTGCTTTGTAAATTCACAACTTTTACTATACCCTTATTGTTTATGTATGTTCGTATATAAATTATATAATAATAATAATAGGGTGGGTTGGGGGAAAATACTTTGGTTAGTAGTAATATTTTGACAATGTTCTTTAATCATTAGTTAAAAATGTTTAACAACAATGCAAAGTATTGGTGGTTGGATGAGATACAAGAGTCCTGTATGATGTTTTATATGTTTGTTTTATAAGTTCACAACTATTACCATACACTTACTGTTTATGTATATTCATGTATGAGTGATATACTTCAATCATTTTTTTAAATATTAAAAAAAAATCAATTGACCATATACATGTGGGTCTATTTCTAAACTCTCTATAAATGCAAATTTATAGAAAAAATTGGTATCAGCCAATATGAGTCCTCCAACATTTTTCTACTTTTACAGCATTATATTGGTTTTTCTTTTCCAAATACATTTCAGAATAAGCTGTTCTATTTCTACAAAAAAAAGGTACATTGTTGGGATTTTGATTGGGTTTGTGTCGAATCAATAGAAAAATTTGAGGAAATTCAAAATATTAATAATATCACACCCTCCAATCTATGATCATGGTATGTCCCTCTCTTTACAGGGCTTCTATAATTTCTCTCAGCAGTGTTCTATAGTTTTCAGTGTAGTGGTCTTGTGTGTTTCTTCATAAACTAATTATTAAGTATTTTATTTTGTGTGTGTTATTATATAGGGAATGTTTTTATTTTGCTTTTGATTTCTTTGCCACTAGCATATAGAAATAAAATTGACTTTTGTATATCAACCATCTACCCTGTGGCTTTGCTAAATTCATATATGGGCTCTAACAATTTCTTTGGAGATTCTATAGCATATCTATGTATCACTTGCAAACAAAAAAAGAGTTTACGTCTTCCTTTTTAAACTTTATGCCTTTTATTTATAATTCTTAATGATTAATCTGGCTAGAACCTGCAGTAAAATGAGTAGAAGTAGTAACAGTGGGTGTTCTCAACAATGTCTCAACCTTTGGGGAAAATATTCAATATTTTACCATTAAGTATGTTATTGAAATTTCTTTTCTATTTTTTAAATGATGTCCTTTTCAGATTAAGGCAGTTTTTTTTTAATTACTGGTTCTCTGCAAGTTTTTTTTTATCATGACTGCTGTTGAATTTTAGCAAATGTTTTCATCTACAGTCATGATGGTCTTATTTTCCTCATTTGTTTTGTTAATATGGTGAACTACACAGATTAATATTTAAATATGAAACCAACTTTGCATTAATAGGATAAAACCTGCTCTTCACATATTGCTGGATTCAATTTTATAATATTCTCATTAGAACTATGTTCATGAGGAAACTTGGACTGTAATTTTCTTTTCTCCCCCATTAGCAGGAATAGAATTCTCAAATGTAGAATAATAGTGGTGTTTCTGAAAATTGGCATTTATGAAAATTTTAGCAAAAATTACTCCAATTGAATAATTACAAATTTCAATATGTTAACAACTTCCCTTGTGCAAGATAAACATCATACTCCAAAATGTGTCAGATTGCCTTTCCTGAAGTGAGAGCATCAGATTAACTTCTGAAGTGAGAGCCTCATCAGATTACCTTTGATGAACCAGATCTAGAGACCTCTACCCAATTCTGGGCCACAAAAACATGTTTCCAAGACTTAAATTATGGGTATTGTTTTCCACACCTTCTTTAAAAGTGATGTAAGTTCAGGTCCCCCCATGGCACTCTGAGAAAGTACCTATTTGTCCTCTAGAATAAATCAATCTTACAAATAAGTACATTCTTTCCCTACCACACAAAGATTGCCATCCTAGTTTCTCTATGCTCAGAAATGCTAGAGACAGGCAAGGATGAAGAACACTCTTCAGAGATGCCATTTTTTCCAAACTTTGGGTGTCTTCTAAAGTCAGTCTTTTAATACTACCTGGCCTGATGCAAAGTAATTTGGGAGATGAGCTGGTGAAATAGCTGGCAGGCACACTGTGGTAATAAAATTACACTGGCTTTATGAGGGATGTAATGAATTTTAAAAGTAGACTGCATTTTTCCCTTCCTAGCAGTCAACTCCATGAACATTTTATATGCTATATATCTGATCTTTTCTTACCTCTTCTTTGGCACATAGAGGAAAGCAATTCCACAAAACAAAGGACTCCCGGAAAGAAGCTTTTCCCATGTAACCCTGGATTTTGTTTCCTCATTTGACGCAGGATCTGTAACATTTTACATATTTAAGGTAATCATGTAAATAAAATCGAGTGGAAAGCCCAAAGCTCAGCAGGATTTGAGGGGTTGGAGGAGGAGCTGCATCAATTTCCCCAAAAAACCTAATTAAAGGAAAGAAGGCAGCTCGCTGACGTCGCCCTGCGGAACGGAGGCCGTGGTGGGCTCTGTGTGTTCCACACATACGCCTCACACTGCCTAGGAAGGCGGTTACTGGATTTTACCAGTTAGTAAGAAATGGACACCTACGGTTTCTCAATAGCACTTCCAAGGCGTCAGGGTAGAAAGTGATGGAGTTTGGGATTCTGGCAGATCTATGTTTTAACTTTAAAATGCCCCCTTTTCATCACAGTGCGTTTACAAGAAGCCCTCAGGACCACACGGGAAACAGTTAAGAAGTCGTAGCCCCAGGAACTGCATCAGTGGTCTCAGCTCCAGAACAGGGACGGGTCTCGGCATACTTCCTCAGGCCAGGCCATTAAATGCTTGATGGAGAGTGTGAAAGGAGTAAGGTGAAAACTGAAAAATGGGGTGGGATTTTTCCTATCATCGCGGTGGTACAACATGTTCCAGCCGAGCCCACACGGGGATCCAACGTGTGAGTCTGTCGTTTAGGAGAGCGGTTTACTGAACTGGTGTGAAAGTGAGGCGGGCCCTGCTGGGATCGCTTAGCATCCGTTGATATAAACGTGGGATTTTTTTTTTCATAGTAGGAAAAGGAGGAAGTTTTTACTATAATTATTTTGTGCACAGAAACGGAAAAATAAAAGAGGATGAGGACCCCAGAGAGGATGGATGGACGTTTGACCAGTTTGTGTTCCAAGAAAAAGCTGAAGAATCTGCTTGCAGAGGGACTTTGGAAGAGTTGGGGCACAAGCAGTTACCAGGTCGTGGCGGGATGGAGACTGGAACCGCTCTGAGAAGCCGCTGCTCCTGCAGCTTTAGGAGCCGGCGTGCTTGGCAGGAGCTTACCTCTCCCCCATGGGGACTGCAGACGGTGGAAGACTGAGGTGACCTCCCACGTCTCCAAGAAGGGAGAGCGTCCACCGATGAGGTGCAGCTGTGTGAGGCTGACACACTGGTGGGCGGCAGGTGGGATCTGTGCCCAGGGGTAGGATGAGAACAATGGGAGGCTGTCCTTAGGGCTGAAGGAGCTCTGCAGGAGCTGAGTGTCTGCAAGAGCCAGGAGTCCTGGTGATTTGGTCATTGGTATTAAAATAGTCTTACACATTCCTTAACTTATTCATCCATTGATTGTAAAATACTGATTTAGCACACTCTGTGTACCTTAGCAGCGTTGTGCTAAATACTAGGGACACAATGAACAAATCAGCCTGCCTTTATGGAACTTACAGTCTAGGAAAATAGCACTATTGAACTAACCTAAAAGTAAGTACATAATTGCGAATTATGATTAGTGCTATGAAGGGAAAGTACAGTGTCCTATGT
This sequence comes from Dasypus novemcinctus, assembly GCF_030445035.2. NCBI lineage: Eukaryota > Metazoa > Chordata > Mammalia > Cingulata > Dasypodidae > Dasypus > Dasypus novemcinctus. The sequence goes on along the minus strand of NC_080686.1, from coordinate 11,043,440 downwards.
AAGCATAGCAGGAGCTCCTGACCAAGGCTCGAGGGTTAGAGGGGAGTTGATCCTACAGGACTTTAAGAAGGGACACGTCGGGTAAAGGACACGAGGGAGCAGAAGGTGTCAAAGATTCATCCCCTGTTTCAGAAGTGTCCTGCGGAAGGGTGGCCCGCAATGGCCAGGTCAGTTACGGAGTTCATGAATGGAAAGAAAACAGGGCCATTCACTCATTCACTCAGAATCTATTAGGTTTGTGATTTGAAGGCGTTACTTACCCTGCCTTGAATTTCAAACCTATTTTATTCATTAGACTTCATTGAAAGTATCACATTTATAAAAATTATACCAGAAAAGCAGCTAAATTGCCTCTTTCAGGGTTTCATCAAAAGCAGCCAAATCTTAGTGGGGGTGCATTAAGGGGAAGGCACAGAAATAGTTTTTCAAGTAGGAGATCCAGTTTTTATGGGGTTGGTTGTTAGCTTTACGGTTTTCTTTTGCTGCAAATGCTTTTGTTTTGTTTTGTTCTTTTTTAACATCAAAAGCAACTCTTAGGCAACTGTATAACTTAGAGAGTACTGGACATATTTGTTTAGTATGGCCACTAGGTTTTCTTACCCTGTGAAATACTGTGAAATTCCAGCCTCCTGAAAATCACTTTAATAAGTAAAATGTTTTTCTTTCTTCAAATATGCCCCTTAAATGTTTATTCTACCATAAAAGCTTTCCTAGGTTATCAAATAAACACCAGAGAATAATTTCAATTGAGAACAGACATGCTCTCCACCAATGATTATATTTATTCGTCCAATAAATACTTCTTAAGTGGCCTCTACACCATGAGCCAGGCACTCTTTGACTTTCTCTTATTACCTTCAATTTATGAATGCAATTATAAAAGTTTGTCTTCTTTGTAATTATATATGCATATATATTAAATATATATATATATACTTATAAAACATGGATACAGTTTTAGTTTCCCAGCTGCAAATGCCATACGATAGGTTGGCTTACCAAGAGGAATTTATTGGCCTCAGAGGCTAGAAGGCTTGCTGCCTCTAGGGGCTGGTGTCTTCTGGTTGGGAAGCAGTCTTTGGGATTCCTGGGCTTTTTTATTACATGGCAGTGCACATGGCAATGCCTTCTCCTTTCTCTCCCAGATTCTCTTGGCTTCCAGCTCTATAATGGGCGATTCAGCTTCTGGGTGCTCCTGGTGGCTTCTCTCTCTGGCCGTCTCTAAAAGACCTCCAGTAATAGAAATCCATCCTAACCGTGCACCAAAGTTTCATTCTTGATATTGCAGTTATTATCATGTGCTAATGGAAGAATTTGTAACACTGATATAAAATTTGTGGCTACCAGAGGTTCTGAGGGGAGGGGGAAGGATGAACAGGGGCAACACAGAGCAATGTTAGGGCATTGGAATCGTTCTGTATGAAACTGCAATGTCAGATACCTGACATTAAACATTGGTCAAAGCTTATAAAACTACAGAGCAAAGTATAAACCATAATGTAAACTATAGATTTTGTTTAGTAGCAATGCTTCAAAATTGGTTCATCAATTGTAACAAATGTACCACATTGATATAAGATGTTAATAGAGGTAAAGGTGTGCATGGGTGGATGGTAGTTATACAGGATCCCTTATACTATAAATAAATCAATTTAAAAAAAAGTATAAGGAATCCTATATAACTACCCATCCACCCATGCACACCTTTACCTCTATTAACATCTTATATTAAATTGATTTATTTATTTAAACCCACCCCCGGCACCCCCCACTGATGGCGCCCTCATCTGTCTGCTCATCTTCTCTAGGAGGCATGGGGAACTGAAACCAAGACCTACCACATGGGAGGCAAGTGTCCGACCTCCTGAGCCACATGGGCTCCCTGCTGGCAAGGTCGTCTGCTGGCTGCGGCATCTGCTCATTGCAGTATCTGCTTGCCTTCCTTATGAGGCACCAGGAACCGAACCCAGGACCTCCCTTGTGGGAGGCAGATGCCCAACTGCTTAAGCCACATCCACTCCCTGCCCTATCTTTTTGAAGTAACTTTTCTGTAATTTAAAACTTCTCGAAAAATAAAGTTTATTATTACAAAACAAAAAAAGACCCATCCTGATTCAGTTGGGCCACATGTTAGCTAAAAATAACATCTTCAAATGTCCTATTACAATGGATTCACACCTGCAGGATGGATTAAGTTAAGAATGTGTTTTCCTAGGGTACATAACTCCCAGCCACCACACTGATTTATGCATTGAGTTCCAGATTTCTCCTTTGACAAACTTCCACTTGCAAAAAGCCTATTCTATTGCAAAAGGGCCTGAAATCTCTGAAATACCATGTTCTCTGCCTTAATCAGTGGTGGTCGATCTTAAGGAAGATGTAAGAGAAATTAATTAACTATTTACTAGATGTAAACAGCATAGTTAAGGCTTAGCAGCTTTCAAAGACTTAATCTCTTGGCAGCTACATTTGCGTCTTCAGCTGCATAAACCCTGCATTACTTTTCATGCCATGGCTCTTTTCCAAGTCACTGTTTGCTTTTGACCATTCATCCTGTTTTATAATTTCTCTGCTAGTTTTAAAGCAAAATGTAAAATTCAAAGAAAATATGGAAAGGATATGAATGTGCAGCTGATTTGGATGGTCCTAAGTGGCACAACATACTCCTTTGATGAGAGTATCCAATATTATAACCATGATAAAGAGCAAGACTGTGAGTCCTGGATTAAAAAGTAAACTGCATATTCTGAGTCTAATGTTTGAAACTTGAGCTTCGCATCAAGTCTAGGCTCTTGGCCAATGAACTGATGATTCAGCATTGCCGATATATTACTTGTACTTCAAGAGACAGGTGTGTGTGCATTCTTCTCATTTCTCAAACTGATTTTCTTGTGGTGGGGTTTTTTTTTTTTAAGGCAAAGTTTCACTTCTTATCACAGAGAGTTGATGCAGCATTGAGACTGTTTGGATCTAGGTTGGGACCTGATAGAATTAACAGAGATAAAATGAAAGGGAGATCATTCTGCCTTCTTATTAACTGAGCACTTACAATAAGGTTTGTTTTTGTTTTCTTTTCCAAATTATTAACTAACTAAACCACTAACTCTAGGGAAGTTCAATGGCTCATGTTGTTGTAAGAAACAAATACAACATTTTCCCTCATTTGAATTTATGAACTTTGTTGCAGTTTTCCTTACTTAAATATATGTGACAACGTTTTTTTCCTATGATATTTCCAGCATTTCAGAGATGAATGCATAGGAAAAGGAAGACATGCATGTGGAAACCTTTCTAATTCAATAGCATTGAATTATGGTCCTACTCAGCACGGAACTTGTACTCATTGGAATAGCTTCTGTTTCGAAAATCAGAAAATATAGATATCAATAAAATAGGCTTGAAATCTTCAGGCTAAGAGTTTGAGGCTTCAGTACAAACACTTCAGTGAAAAGTTCTATAGAGTAATTTACCCCTTGTTGGAAGAACCATCTCTTTAAGTCACTAAGACAAATTTTGTTCACAGCTCCTCATAATTCTTCTACACAAGAAAATTACTTTAACAGCTATGTAGGGAAGCTTGTGGAAAGGACCCTGATTTGGAGAACACTCAATAAAGCATTTACTTGAACTAAATTTAGGGCACTGATTATCTGGTGGAACCCAGCAGGAAACATTATTTATTCTATGTGGTCACTTTGTCTAGTATCTATCTATGTGTTTGCACTATTTTGTTTATTTGATCTTTTAAATTTATCATATAATATGCTTATTAAATAATATTTTCTTTTTCCTACTAAAGCTCTTCCATCTCTTATCGAGACTTTCACTGAAAACCCTACATATCATGCTAATTAATTACTACTTTAACATCTACAGCTAATGATCTATGAAAGTACAGCTACATAGTTACCTATATATGAATATCCATTTACATGTTTTCAGTATTGAATCACTGTCCCCACAAAAGGCACATTCAACTCCCAACGCCCTGTCCTGTGGGTGTGGACCAGTTGTAAGTAGAATCTCTTGAAGATATTACTTCAGTTAGAATGTGGCCTAACAGAATCAGGTTGACTGTTAATCCAGTTTATCTTTCTAAAGAGAATGAAATTTAGACAGACAGAGAGAGAAGTCAGGGTGAACAGCCAGAAGCTAGAAGTCAATGGAACCCGGTAGAGAAATGAGAAAGTGCCCCCATATGCATTGCCATGTGACAGAAAAGCCAAGGAATCTCAAGTTTATCAGAAAGCCAGAAGGCACCAATCCTGGAAGGAAGTAAGCCTAAGCCAACCCATTGTATGGTATTCATTTTAGCAGTTAGGAAACTGAAACAGAGAGTATCTAACTCTATGTGCAATTTCACTGCAGTCACCAATAGCCTAAGAAAATATTATCATGACTACATCATATCATCATAAAAAACTATGCACAGCAAAACAAGAAATCATGAACATAAAATAAGTTTACTTCTACACTGTAACAGAACTTCATAGACAAATTTTTTACTTGTACATTTTCTATTTATCTCAGTGTTTATTTACCTTATGTTGGCAAATCTTTTCAATCCCACACTCTCCATGAGGCAGTACTGTGTTCTGTTCATATCACACATTCCCTTGTGTTATTTAGCCCTAGAAGGACAAAAATAGTGGCTTAGGAAAGGCTTAAGTTCAATTCTTTTTAGAAGTACAAGCATTTATTGAGTCCCTACTATATCACCTGAACTTTACCTGGCAGATGCGGGTAGGTGAGGGGAGTAGAAGAGTCTCAATTTATATATAAAGCACAAGACACTGGGAACTGTCACCACCATCACTGAGATGTAAAGAAAAATTTAAAAGTTGCTCCGTTTATCTTCAGCCCTTTATCTTCAGCCCTTCTGACTGGACTTGCTGCTTTCTGTAGCCACTGTCCAGGAATCTAGCACCCTGGTGCCAAACTTCCCACAACTCCACAGCTACTATTTCTCCTCATCCAAACCACACTTGCAAATTAAGACTCTCAATCACTTAGTAGAGTGTTTCTCAAACCCAACTGCAGATTAGAGTCAGTAGGAAAGCTTAATAAAAATACATGATGCATGGTGTAATGTAAGGGTTGGCTTTCATTCTTTTGCATATGGATATCCAGTTTTCACAGAGCCATTTGCTCAAGATACTATTCTTTGCCCATTAAGTGGAATTGGAACCCTTGTCAAAAATCAATTGGCCATAAATGTGATGGTTTATTTCTGAACTCTCAATTTGATTCCATCAGTCTATATGTCTGTCCTTGTGCCAGCATCATGCTGTTTTGATTAATGTAGCTTTCTAATAAGTCTTAAAATCAAGAAGTGTGAGTCCTCCAACTTTGTTTTTCTTTTTCATGATGGTTTTGGCTCTTTGGAGCTCCTTGCCCTTCAAAATAAATGTAATGATTGGCTTTTCCCTTTCGGTAAAGAAGGCTGTTGGAATTCAGATTGGGATTGCAGTGAATCTATAAATTGTTCTGGGTAAGAATTGATGTCTTGACAATATTTTGTCTTCCAATCCACAAACAAGGAAGGTTTCTCCATTAATTTAGGTCTTCTTTAATTTCTTTCAGAAAATTTTTTTAGTTTTCCATGTACACACTTGGTTAAATTTATTCCTAGGTGTTTTACTCTTTTATTTGCCTTTGCAAATGGAGTTTTTTCTTGATTTCCTATTCATATTGTTCATTACTAGTAAACAGAAGCACTGTTGAATTTTGTGTGTTGATCTTGTACCCTATGATTATAATTTGCTGGATGCAATTATTAGCTATAGTATCTTTGTTTTGGATTTTTCAGGATTTTCTACATATAGGATCATGTCATCTGCAATTAGAATGCCCCTAATTTTTTTTCTTGCCTAAATGTTCTGACTATAACTTACAGTATACTCTTGAATAACACTGGTAATAGGGGGCATCCTTATCTTGTTCCAGATCTTTGAGGGAAAACTTTCAGTCTTTCACATTGAGTATGATGTTAACTGCGAGTTTCCACCAATGTCCTTTAATATGTTGGGGAAATTTCTTTCTATTCCTGGTTTTCTGACTGTTTTGATCAAGAAGGAGTAGTGGATTTTGCCAAATGTCTTTTCTGTATCAATTGAGGTGATCACATGGCTTTTCCCTTTGTTTTATTAATATGATGTATTATGCTAATTGATTTTCTAATGTTGAACCATCCTTGCATACCTGGGATAAATCCCACCTAATGATGGTGTATTCTTCTTTTAATGTGCTACTGGATTCATTTTGCTAGTACTTTGTTGAGGATTTTTGCATCCATATTATAAGGAATATTGCTCTGTAATTATCTTTTCTTCTGATATCTTTATCTGACATTGGTATTGGGGTGATGCTGACCTCATAGAATGAGATAGGAAGTGTTCCTTCCTCTTCCATTTTTCCGAAGAATAGGAGCAGAATTGATGTTAATTCTTCTTGGAATGTTTGGTAAAATTAACCAGTGAAGCAAATTGGTCCTGGGCTCTTCATTGTTGGGAGGTTTTTGATGACTGAGTCAATCTCTCTACTTGTTGAGAGCTTCTCTGTCTTCTTGAGTTAGTGTAGGTAGTTCATGTGGTTCTAGGAATTCATACATTTCATCCAGGCTATCTAATTTTTTGACATATAACTTTTCATAGTATCCTCTTATAATTCTTTTCATTCCTATTTTGGTTATTGACATTTTCTATCTTTTCTTTGTCAGTCTACCTAAATATAAGAAACAAAACTATAAAACACTTGGAAGAAAATATTAGGAAAGCATCTTTAGGACTTTGAGTTAGGCAATGAAATCTCAGACTTTATATCAAATGCATGAACAACAAAAGAAAAAATAGATAAATTGGACCTTATCAAAATGAAAATATATCGTGCATCAAAGGACTTCATCATGAAAGTAAAAATACAACCTACAGAATGGGAGAAAATATTTGGAAACTATGTAACTCATAAGGGTTTAACAACCATAATATGTTTTTAAGAAATATTGTAACTCAAAAACAAAAAGATAAATATTCCAATTAAAAATTGGGCAAAAGTCTTGAAGAGACATTTCCCCAAGAATAGATACAAATGGTCAGTAAACTCATGAAAAGATTATCAACATCATTAGCCTTTAGGAAAATGCAAATCAAAAGAACTATGAGATACCATTCCACACCCAGTAGAATGACTACTACTTTAAAATAAAAACTAAAAAAAACAGAAGATAATAAGTGTTGATGAGGACATGGAGAAATAGGAATACTTGCTCATTGTTGGTGAGAATGTAAAATGGTGCAGATGCTGAGGATTTTGGCAGTCCCTCTGAAAGCCCAGTTCTTGGTATCTACCCAAATGTCACACTGATGTTCATAGTGACATTATCACAATTACCAGAAGATGGAAACAATCCATGCAACCATCAACTGATAAATGGATAAACAAAATGTGGTATATACATACAATGGAATATTGTTCAGAGGTAAAAGGAATGACAACATGAATGAACCTTGAAGACAACATATTGAGTGAAATAAGCCAGACACAAAAGGTCCAATATTGTATCATCCCACTGATATGAGATAATTAGATATACAAATTCATAGTGTCCGAAATTAGAATACAGGTTACCAGGGGACAGGTTTAGGGTATAGAATGTTGAATTGGTACAGGAATTTCTTTCCAGGAAAAATCTAAAACAGAATAATTATTTATTATGTGTGGTAGCCATTAGTGATGTCCACCAAATATTTTCTGTTCTCTTCCTTCTTGGCAAGTGATAGGATTGAAAAATATACTATATATAGGTACCCTGTGTCTCACCCCAAACCAATTGAACCAGCATCTCTGGGATTGAGGACTTTTAAAAAACATCTCTCCTAGGTAACTCCGCCATGTAGAAAAGACTGAAAGCCATCACTTGCATGTGTCTGATTTCAGCAAGAAAGTATGCTGCCTGGTTATTCCAAATGGTATGTGCCTTGTAAGAGAAGTAGTGATCAAACTATCATAACTCCACCTACTCACATTGGGAGGGTGGTACTTTCTACTGCCCCACTGGCTAGGCCACCAAGTCAGGAGCTTCATCTAGGAGACCACTAAGACTTTGGTTTTGGGGGGCAAGTCCATACAGTGACGAAGCATCCAGCCTCGCTGAGAGTGGCCATGGGGCCATGCACCAGCAGATGACCCTGGCCAGGCCAAGCGGGGTTGCATCAGGAAGGCAGGATGGAAAGCCGGCAGGTTCAGAAGCTGCAGCACCGACCAGCACTGCATTCAGCAAGCCCTGAATTTTCCACAGGATTGAGGAAATGCAGAGTGCACAGGAGCTGTGAAAGTGTCCTGTGGGCAGTGATGAGGATTGCAGGAGACCCAGCATTCTAAATGCAGCTTTGGAGAAAGCTACCTACTAATTACACTAACAAAGGTGGTATGAATTCGTGAGTAAGGTCTCAGGTGCACAGGAGAACATTTCAAGGATATGCGTGACAAATTACAGAAGTCTTTCAGCATAAAGAACTATCAATGACTTAGAAACACTGCCCCTAAAGTTAAGAAACAAAACGATTCAAAGTTCGAAATTATTGCCTTACATAAAGCTCCATGGTTATGCACCATGGACTTTATTTTGTTTTCCTTACAGGAGACTGGATTCTAGGTCCAACAAATAGACCGTTATGAAATTCTGATCCACACCCTTTGTGGTTAAATAAGAGGAATGATTATACATAATTTCCACTTTGTCGTCCCCAAAAAATTAAAAGTGAATGTTCCAATATTTCTTCTGCTAACAGAGTAGAAAATGTATATAAGAGTGCACAGGCATTTGAGCACTCACCAAAGGATTCCATGCCCTGCAGCAATGATTTAGCTGTAACGAAAAGAACATTACATAGTATTTTAAAGATAAATTATGGCCATTTCCTGGAGCAATCCCCCACAGCCACGTATGTCAACAGAGGGACTAAGTTTTGAAAAACCAATCTATTAACCAATTACAATTAAATCAATTTAATTATATTAACTGACTCAATCATAAGACAAATCTTAAGGTAATAAAATGAGTATTATATACTTTGAAGGTTTTTTTAAATTTTTTAGGTGAAAGATGGCAGAATGGAAAGGAGAAAGGGCAGAGGATTAAAAGTTTATGACATGGAGCTTGAAAGAAAAAAAATACAAAGAAAATGGAAAAAGTAGAAATGCATAAATGTCTTCTGTTAATGTTAGGAAGGGTATAATGACCCAGAAAAGGCCTTCTCATGGGCAGTGTGTCCAGTTTTGACCTGTTTCCATTCTTTGTCACTTTGGCTCTGTCCACAGAGAACAAAACAGACAAAACAGGAAAAATACACAATTTTAGGATACTTAAAAGAAATATCATATATTTTACCTGATGCTTATTAGCTGCTCTATAGAGTGCTTATTCTGCCCTCGGTATCAATTCTTCCAGAGCATCTCAATATTGCTTCTCTCCCTTTTCATGTTTAAACTCAAGTCTTAAAATGGAAAGAAAATAACCCACAAGATGTAAACAATTTGAATGATGGTTTTAAGACAACTACAGTATCTCTAAAAAGCAGTTACATTTAGAGACTACGTTGTTAATAAAATAGATCTGTTTACTGATAATAAACTACTCCAATTGTATATATTTTTTAACAACCGTTATTTGATATTCCTACCCTTGTAAATTTGGGATGGGCTGGTCAATCCAACCCACCAGCTAACACTGCATTATAATAAAATGAACAGGACTCCCTCTTTAGAAGTGACTGAGCCAGGATTGAAACTGGATCTAACTCTCCGATCGTTGCTTATTCCAATAGATCCAGCTGCCTTTCTCCATTGACATGTTACAACATACAACACATTGATCTATTCGAGTCACACCACTTCTTTCAAAAGGTGTTTTTTCTCTCTGGTATTTGGCTCAGAGCCCTTGTGCGGGTCACCGTTCCTTCTCTACCCTCCAGCCTCATGTGGGCACTGGCAACTGCCCCCCCCCTCCCCACACTGCCACTCCTGGAGAGGGACTTCAGCCTACTCAAGGTATGTCTTCACCATGATAAGTTCAAGTAAGATTGGATCAAAGCAAACTCTATTGCTTAATGTAAGCTTTGCATTTTTGACTATATTATATTCCTTGAAGTGTCATGTAAATTGGGGGTGCTTTTTTTGTCTGATTTTTATAATTATATTTCATGCACTGTTTCTGACCAATGCAAAATTAATTCTTTTTAAAACTAATAACAAGTTGCTGGTTAAAAGAAGATATGTAAAGAGAAACTATAATAATGGGTAGGAGGACATTGACTTGCAATAAACTGATTTTTCAACTACTGCAGTATGTAAAATAATACAGTGTGATGGTAGGCTTCAGAACAAGTCAGTGACAAGAGGGAATGGCAGTAGCATCCAAATATGGTAGCCAAAAGAACCCAAGTCCTCAAAGCAATTTGTGCATGGAATTTTGGAAAATATTCTATGGTCCCTGGATAGGGCATTTTAAAATAGAGTATAATAGGAACTGAAAAAAAAAGATTTTTTAAACTTTTTTTTGCACAGAATGAATTGCTTAGAGAATGTATGCAAAATTCAAACCTTATTAAAATGAATTTGTAGACTTTTTCTAAGTGAGTTGCTGCATAGCCCATGAGGAAGTAACAGGTTCATTTAAAAAGAGCTTATTAAAGCTTCTACTACGGATATTGGAACAAGTTGATCGGGCTGCTATGCAAACTTAATGTAAGGAATAATCCAAAAATTATACCTGTTGAGTTAGTTTGAAGTTTAAGATTATGTATTATCTTTACAGTTCAAAAGAACGCAAATATACAGATCTTTCTTACATTTTGCACAAATTCACATGAAGACAAACAAGAGTATTTATAATTTTACAAAATATTTTACACTCACACAACAAAAGAAATAGTTTTAAAGATTTACACTAATTTTTAAAACTCCATCAATAAGTTGACAAGAAAATGTTAAATGCGATGGTATAAAAACTATAGCAGGAAATGCACAGTAGTTATGGATCCAATTAAAAACCTCTAGGAAAATTATCTTCTCCATATGTAAAAAGATGTTTTAAAGCACTGGCTGTTAAAACGATAGCATCTTTCAAAACATTATTGAATAATGGCATCAAATTGCCATTTTTACAAGCTATGGTCTTTAAATTTTGTAACAATTTTCTTTGGCAGTTGAGGGAATTTTTCTGCAAAGACGTTTAAAAACATTTAGATCTTGGCGTTCTCTTGATTTGATTATCTCTATCACTAAAGCACCACCTGCTGAAGTCCTTGAAGGTCAACCAGTGGGACCTAGATAGGTGCTTTAGTTTGCGAAAGCCTGCCAAGGCAATAGACCAGCAACGGGTTGGCTTTTATAATGGGAATTTATATAGGTTAAAAGCTTCCAGTTCTGAGGCTGTGAAATGCCCAAGACCTCATCAGAGATGCTTTCTCATCCTGCTTGCAGTCGCTGGGGATCCTGTCCTCCTGCCATGTGGCATGAAACAGTGGCCGCTCTGTGCTCCAGGGTTCTGTCCAGGCTGACCTTCTCACCGAGCTCAGCCGTGGACTCTCAGGCACAGGAGGCTCCCAGCTCCTCTGGGCTTTCTCTCTTTCAGCCCTCAGGGTTCTCTTTCTGTGCTCCTGTGCTCTGCTGATTCCAGCCTCTTGCCTCAGCGACCTCTCTCTTAGCTCTCTCAGGGTTGCCCTGTCTCTGCTGGGCTTTTTTTCCATAAAGGACTCCAGCGAGAGGACCAAGTCCTGCCCTGGGTCACGCCTCACTGAAGTAACCCAATCAAAGCTCCCAAGGAGAGTTAGCCATTCAAGAGTCCCCACTCACAAGAGGTTTACATGCATGGGAACGGATTTGTTTTAAGAACATAATTTTTCTGAGGTCCATAAAAGACTGAAAAAAGCACCATAAGAATATCTAATGTGTAGCCATTATTTATTCTGGGCCGTATATTTTTCCTGCTTGCTAAATGCTTTGGGCTGATTACTTCGTTGAATAATGGCAAGAGCCTGATGAGGTAGGTGTGATTTTCTTAGTTTCCCCACACCACACGGGAGGACCTGGAGGCTTGGTTTCAGCAGGCTCCCCGAGGTGGCTCAGCCCGAGGATAGTCGAGGGGATGCAAAGGGCCGTGTCATCCGGCTCAGTCCGTCTTCTGTGAGGAGGACCTCCAGCCCTGTGTTAGCTAATTAAAGATGACCAAGGTCTAGAAAAATACCTCCCGTGTGCTTTCTTGAGTGGGAAAGAAAGGGATGGAGCTACAACTGGCTGGAACACACTGGTTAATCCAGAAGAATGTCTTAGACATAGAAATTATGCCTGCATCTGTGTTGCAGCAGAAAAAGAAGCAAAACACATACGAGCTTGGAAACACCAACATGGCTGGATCCAGTTATAAGCTGCTTGAATGCACAGGTGAGCTGGGAGAGTGGTGTCTTTGTCAGATATCCCACCCCCCGGGTTGCGATGTTATCTGAAGTAGAGTCAGATTTAAATTTGTATTATGATGTTCCATGTGAACCTTTTTGTCAGATGCTGGTATAGTGGAAATGACTATTCTTTTGCACAAAATAAAGAAAGTACTGTTTCACACAGCACGTAGCAAACAGAAGGAACTCATTATCCCAAGACATGGAAACTATAAAGAAGTTCAACAAGGGTAGTTATATTTTAGATGATATATCCCCAACAGCACAAAATACAAGTATCATCTTTGACCTTACAAAAGTTACCCAATGTCACATTGACCACGTTTTCTTATTTGTAACATGTACTATCATTATTTTCTAGATTAGATAAAAGGTATTTTCAAATCTTAAAAACATTCACATATATAATGGTATGGATTTGACAAGCATATTTGAAAAAGAAAACAAATGGAAAATCTATCATCAGTATATGAGTACCATTTCACTTTTCCTGTTATTTAAATAGGAAAGTATTTTAATATAAAAGTAGTTTCAGGCCAACATTCTATAATGTTTATTTTTTCTTTTCTTTGGTATACCTTAAGAATTATCCTCTAACAAGTCTTTTCTTGATAACACTTTGTTAATATTCATTTAGATAATTAGGATGCTAATAGGAACTACTAGAGCAAAGGATAAAAGAATGAGTTACTTGGGGAGGGGAAAACAATAAGGAAGATGGTAGGATCACTAACACTGTAGCATTGGTATTTTCAAATGAGAAAACAAGAATCATACAATGGTAATGAAAATATTATTCAATATCTATAAACACATACAAATATACATATGTGTATATATTTCACAGAGTCCATAACTGATTGAAAATGTGCTCCTACCATAAAATAAACTTTAGAGAAACACAGTGGAGCCTTCTTAGGAATTAATTCTAATGCCTGACTTCCCAGGAGCTAAGAAATTTAAAAAAAAATAAAAATAAACAGGTAATATTGCTGGCTTAGCCTTAAATAACTTTTCCATGTATAAAACCTTTCAAGAAGAAACTACTGTGAAATTTATGTAAGTATTCACCCTATGGGCAATGTTACAATATTTTAATGAAAAGTTACATGGAATGCTGACTGAATTAAATTACAAAGTGTCTCCAGGGCTACCTCCTTCCATACTTGCTCAAATCCAAGCATAGGTATGCACACACACAAGCTTATGTAACTTAGTTGGAGTGGCTCCTTGATACACGTTATCCATATTAGAAAAGAAAATGTAAATGTATGTAAGCATGGATCAGAATTTTAAAATCTTTTTTCTGCTTCTCTTGCTTTTTAAACTCTGATGCGTGTTTTAAATATACAATCAGTACTATTTAGTCTAGGCTGGCAGAGGGACCCATGAGGACCAGAGGCACTGCCTGCAAACCTAAGATGGGGAAACATTTGCAGATAAAATATGACTCGGTCCAAACCCTTTCCCAAAACAGACACTGAAGCCAAACCAACACTGCTTTGAAGGGTATAATAAGAAAAAACTGGGTTAACTTTGGGTTTTGCTGTTTTAAAATGATCATTAATCTGCAATGTCTATACTTCTGAATCCCTATAATAACTAGATGCCATAAGACAAATGCCAGATCCACCAAAGTTGATCACCAAAGGCTCACCGAGTACCTACCATATACCATGTACAAACAAACCAGCAAGCAATTCCTTGGAAGGTCTGAAGCAAGTAATCTTGGGATCCTGGGTGCAATGAATATTCTGCTTAAGCTAAAAAGGCCAGTATAATAAAGAAATGGACTTTTTCTGTGTCTCTTATGCTTTTGGGTTTTCATTCTCTCTTACGTGAAAGAGCCCTATACTTCGGCATAGACTTTGAGAAATCTCTGAACACAGCTATAAATTATTTGCTATTTACTCACCAAGGAATTCCTGTCTAGGAATCTGTGGATGGTTACTGTGTCCCATCTGTAAACATCAATGACAGCAAATAAACAAATGACAGGACTGAAAACCTTATCAGTCTAGAACCCATGAAAGAAATGGAAAGTCAGTGGGCATTTTCTCAAATGGGCCACTCGGTCAGAATGCAACAGTCTTTCTCAGTCTTCCTTTATGTCTACATCAGTTCTGCCTAGGCTTTCCACAATCCAAAGATGAACCCCAGATTTGAAAGAAACCATAGCAGTCCCAGACACCTGCCAGACACGTGAACTCCGTCTGCCAACATCCACAGCAAGTTGCCACGTGGCTGGAAATCTTACTTCTCATTTAAAATCATTAAAAAACAAATCAATGAATTTAATTAAAAAGCTATTTAGACAGTGCAAATCATCAAAATAACCACTGCCAAAAATGAAATCTATTAAGAACAAAGATATTTTTGTTTCCAAAGTCTTTTTAAATCCCAGCTCTGCCTCCAACTAGTTTTGTGATATTATGTGCGCCAACCATGCTGAACCTCGTTTTCTTCTGCTGTGAGCATGAACTGTAAAGCCTGGTATAGCAGGAAATTGGGCGCATGCTGGCTACCTACACAGCATCAACTATCTGCTGATGCTTCCTCCTGTTTTTCAGGACAGGCCCATTCAGAAACAAGCACAGCCCCCAATTTCAGCTGATGAGATCTGAGGGAAAAGAAGCAGCTTCTGGAAAAGGGATTTCTCTTAACAAAGAGAAGGAGTAGCTGCCTCTTCTTCTCCCTTTGGAATCTGTTTCTGGATTTGACGACCAAGGATGAATGCTGGCACATGAACGCTATGAATGGCCCATTACAGAGCTGCAAAGAGCTGGGTCCTGCTAATATACCTCCCCTGATTATGTGCCCTACCTCTGAAATTTTTATTATTTGAGTCTTGAATCAAGGTAATTCCAGGTGAAAGCATCCTAAATAATACAAGAGCACTTAAGAACATTAACATGTGGAAGGAGTTTGGATGGGAGATAGTCACACTGTTCTAAGAACTATAAAATCTTCACTCAGAAGAATGGAACCTCCTTCAGAGAGAGTATCTGAAGCATTGTTAAGGGAAGGGTTCTATGAAACTGCTCCCTCATTTCCACCCATCCCCAAATTCCAAAACTATCAAAGCAAAGAGCCTCCAAAACCGGGAGCCTTTCTAAAGCCACTCTTCAGATTGGTTACGGAGCCTGACACTGTGTACCCTGCTCCAGGAGGCAGCCCACGTTAGCAAACATCCCTCCGGCAATAGGCAAGCAAGTTCCATAAAGCCTCTGGTCACACTGACATATTTAAATAAAATTAAAGCCATAACCTGCAGTTATAAGACATAATACAGAGAGATCCAATGACTCTCCACAGTCTCCCCCAATGGAAACATCTTACAAAACTCTATAGCAAAACCACAATCAGGATATTCACACTGGTCGCTGCTACAACCCATCCTCATGGGCTTTTCTAAGTGCACACACATCTCCCTCTTCAGTCCTGGCACGCACTAATCTGTCTCCCATCACTTCGTCATTCTCTCACTTAAAGAATGTTATGTAAATGGAATCACACAGTGCCTAACTTTCTAAGCTTGCCTTTTTTCACTCTGGATATTCATATTAGATTCATATCTGGATATTCATCCAAATTGTTGTCTATAAAAATAGTTCATTCCTTGTGATTACTGAGTAGCATTCCATGGTATGGGTGTACCACAGTCATTTGACCATTAACCTGTTCAAGGACATCTGGGCTGTTTCCAGCTTTTGACTGTGCCATATAAAGCTGCTCTGAACAGTCATGTATAGGTCTTGTGTATGAACATAAATTTTTATTTCTCTGGGTCATATGGTAGTAGAATGTTTAGTTTTTAAGAAACTCCCAAACTTTTCACATGTGCATTGTGTTATTTTACATTTTACATTTGTATTTACAATGGAATCTCCTTAATAGTTATAGGATTATTCAAATTACCTATATATAATGGATATGGTAATTTGTGCCTTTTTGAGGAATTCATCCATCTCATCTAAGTTATCAGATTTGTGTGGGCAGTGTTGTTCATTTTGTTCCCTTACTTTCATTTTTATGTTTGCAGGATCCATAGTATTATCCCGTTTCATTCCTGATATTTGCAATATGGGTTTTCTATCTTTTTCCCTTTTGTAAACCTTGATAAAGGATAGTCAAATTTATTGATCTAATCAAAGAAAAATATTTTTCCTCATTAAATTTCTCTATTGTTTTATTTGTTTTTTATTTCAGTGATTTCTGCTATTTTCTATTGTTTTTCTTCCTTCTGCTTGTTTTGTGTTTTTCTAGGATCTTGTGATGGGTACTTAGAATATTGATTTAAAGCATTCCCTCCTTTTTAATATAAAAATTTAGTTATAAATTTTCCTCTCAGCTCTGCTTTAGCTATGTTCCCAAAAACATTGGTATATTGTAATTGTCATTTTCATTCAGGTCAATAATATTTATTTCTCCTGAGACCTACTTTTTTGACCCATGGAATATTTTAAAGTATGTATATTGATTAGTTTCCAAGTGTTTGGATATATCTTTCTGTCATTGATTTCTAGTTAGAGTCCATTGTGGGCAGAGAACAGTCTGTAGGACTTCAGTCCTTTTAAATTTGATTTGTTTTGTGACATAGAATATGATCTTTCTTGGGATGTTGATTAGATTCTATTGGTTGATTATGTTGAATTCTTCTGTATCATTGGTGATTTTCTGTATCGTCTATCAATTGTTGAGAAAGGAGTGTCGTCACTTCTAACTATAACTCTGAATTTGCATTTATCTTTTAGGTTCTATCAGGTTTTGTTTCACATGTTTTGCAGTTCTGTCACTTAGTGCTTATATATTTAAGATTGCTATGCTTTCTTGGTGGATCGACCCTTTTATTATTCTATAATAGTCCTTTGTGTCACTGGTAATTTTCTTTGCTCTGTAGACTATTTTATATGATATTGATATAGTTATTCTTCCTTTTTATTAATATTGCATGTTAAATCTTTTTCTATCCTTTTATTTTCTATGTATCTATATCATTATATTTAAGTGAGAATTTCAAACATTATATAGTTGGGTCATGTTTTTTTTTTTAAATCCACCCTGCCAAACTCTCTTTTAATTGCTGTATTTAGACCATTTACATTTAATGTAATTAATGACACATTAGGAATAAGTCTGCCATTTTATTTTTCTTTTCTGCTTATTCTATTTTTGGTTTCTCTTTCAAGCCTTCTTGTTGGGATATTTCAGATATTTTAGATTTCCCTTTTGATTTGTCAATAGTGTTTTTGAGAGTATCTCTTTGAATAGCTCTTTAGTGGTTTGTATACACAACTTATCACAGTCTACTGGAATCAACATATTGTCAGTTTGAGTGAAGTAGAAAAAGAATGCTTCCTTTTACATCCCTTTACCTCCCCTTCTTAAAATAAAATTTTCTCAAATAATTCCTCTTCCTGTATTTAGAGCCACATCAGAAAGTGTTTTAATATTTGCTTAAGTCATCAAACAATTTGTAAAATTTAATAGGGGAAATATAATATATTGTATTTCTCCATATGTTTACACTTTCATGTTCTTTCTTATTTCATCTCTTTCCTTTTGCTTCTCCCCTTCTTGGTTCTCTGATCACACAAATTTTAGATCTTGTGTCTCTCAGATCCCTGTGGATCTGTTCATTTTTACCTATGTAGTTCAGACTGGGTAATCTCTATTGTTCCATTTCTGTTTCATATATTCTTTCCTTTGTCCCATCCACAGAGATTATTTCAGGGGCTATAGTTTTCTAAGATTTCCATTTTGTTATTCTTTACATATTCTATTTCTTAGCTGAGAATTTTTGTATTTTCATTTGTTTCAAGCACGTTCATAATTGCATATTGAAATGTTTTTATGACTGCTCTAAAATCTTTTTTTCAGTTAATTCTAACATCTTTGACATCTATTCTTCTTTTCCTTTCTGTTTAAGACCTTCCAAATATCTTGATGAGTGGTTTTTTTAATTGAAACTTGGTCATTTTTGTATTACGTCATGAGACTCTGGATTTTATGTAAACCTTCTATTCTAGCTGACTTTTTCTAACATTGCCCTGTTAGAAATTAGTTTCTATGACACCTGAAGTGGAGATCCTGGTTAATGCTGGGCAATGGCAAAAGGGCTGACTCTCCCCTATGCCTCTTCTGACACCACGACAACAGAGTCAGGATGGGACTGATTACTCACTCTTTGGGGCTGGAGGTCCCACTCATTACCAGGCATTTTCGGATGACATTCTGGTGGGGAAAGGAGGGGTGTTGTGTTGCCTGCTGCATTAGATCCCGGCAAGGGTGGAAGTCTAGGCTCCCCAATCAACCTTTGAGGTCATGGGTGAAGGTGGGTCCACAGTTTTTGTGTGATGTTTGGCTATTGTCTAAGTTTCTCATCTTGCCAAGTGCCCCTTCCCTGATCCTTTGGAAAGAGAGAAGTCTTTGCTTAGATTGGCTTTTTTGTCTGTGCCTAGTTGACATTTCTATGTTGCCAGTATCTTCAGCTCCAAATCATGAACATATGAAGCAAGAACAAAAACAGGGAGCTCATGACTATGTCGTTGCTCTGGTTCTCTAGCCAATCTGCCTTATCCTCTTCACCTTTCAGAGTCTTCTTATATTTGACTGATGTACAATGTCCATTATTTTCATTTGTACTAGAAGGAGGAAGAGAGAAAAGTACATTTAATTCATTCCCCTGGCAGTGGAGACCCCATTTTAATATCTCAGTCTCTTGATAGCCCCACCAGGGCTGAAAAAAAGAGCCCTGAGCACTCCCCACAGCTTCACAGCTGCTGACCATCCCTTCCGTCCACAGGCGTCGTCTTTGTTTATCTTTCGTGGTAAGACTAGGATTTTGTTTTTTCTTTTTGATTGATTATTTGTTTGTTTGGACTTGTGGTTTTTTCAACAGGGATTATGGCATTCCTGAGAAATAGGTAGTTAATATTTTCCCGATTTTAGTGTTCTCTGAGTGAATCAGAGTAGCCATAATAAATTAATAGTACAACCCAGTTGATCTAAACAAGTGAGTTTGATGAATTAATCATTTAAGAAACCCCCAAACAAATAAGTTAAATTAATAAATTAGTTAAATAACTCAAGTACCCTACTCTAAAATCTAGGGCCAGCCACTCAATCAATCAACACATTTTATAACTTTGAAGTTAATATGCTTAGTACTATGCTCTCTCTGTTGCCTCTTTAATTTCTGGGCATTTAGGTACTTGTATTTTGTTCGTCATCAAAATGTGACTGGTAAACATCTTCTCTAATTCCTGAAAGGGAAAAGATACTTTCTGGAAAGGAGTTGAAATCCAAGGAGCTTGTAAGAGTTCTCTTGTATGTGAAGCTCCTCTCCTCCTAGACTTGCCCTCTGCTGCGAAGGTAAGAGAAATAAATGCTTGAGGGTATTTGACAGGAGAGGTGTTTCCACAAAGAGTCGGTGACCTTGTTTCCAAATATATGTTAACAATATTAGGAAAATTGATTCCTGTAATTTCAAATTAAAAAAACAATTGACTTGGTGAAAATGTTTTTGAAACTCAAGATGTTAAGCTCTGGAGAGAAGAATTTTAAAAATATAGGTAAGAATCAACCCATACCTCAGTTTACCAGGATAAAGTCTCCATCTAGTTAAATATTTGTTGACTGATTGTGAATATCCCCAACAGACCTTTAAAGTGAGGGAAGTACAAGAGCATCTCGGGAAGGACCCCCCACCACCCCTCCTCTTCCCTCATTGCTCCTCCATGTACTGAGAAGAAGAGTTGCCTGAGAAGCATGGGCTCCTCTGTGACTCAGTTTTGCATGCGATCACACTGCCAAAGCTTCATCAAAATTAACAAGTGGCAGAAGGCTGGGGCTAGACTCAGAGGGCTGCATCTTCTGGAACTTTCCTTCCCAGTCAACTGCTTCCAAGACGTACTCAGGACATCAGAATTCATCAGAACAAATGGTTTCCAATCAGAATCACATATGAAACTTTTAAGAAATGCACGTTTGGAGGATGCTTCCCAAACACACGTGTAAGTCACTTTCCCAGGCTAGGGCTTGGAAGTCTTTACTTTCCAAAAGCTCCCAAGTGCTTCGGAAGAGGGAAGGTTTGCAGCTCTCTGGCGTAGCATGATCGGCAACGCCCATAAGCAGAAACGCAGGCTCCAGACTCCACCTGCAGTGCTCTCTTCCCTGTCCCACACTGCCTTCCCTCATGACTGACCCTTTGGAGAATAACAGGATCTAAAGGTTGGTGGGCACGCTTTGGGACCCCAGCTGTGTGAAACCAGATTCGGGGTCCTGGTGGGCTGATGCGGAGCTGAGCACACAAATCCCCTCAGGCAGAGCGTCAGGGAGCCGGTCACTCCTCCAGTCCAAGGGGGCCCACCCCGGGGAGGAGAAGCTGGGAAACACATGTGACAACAAGCCCCCGAGCTGTGACCTGCAGAATGAATGAGGAGTACTCATCCAGCCCCTCCTCAAGAAACACAGGGGCCCTTAGGAGCTGTTGAGGTGGGTTTTATCTGTGCCTGCTGGCCAGTAAAAAGATCCAGGGGAAAGATTGTTTCAAAAAGACCAAACTGAATTTCCCAGCCAGGGCTCTGAGTGTGTGTGTGTGTTTCTCTTTTTCTGGGCTCGGCGTAGCAGCTCCTCGGAGCACAGGTCCATGATGCAAGCTCTGTCCGCGTGAGGGCCTGTGGGTTTGGGCTCGGGCAGGAATTCCCCACACAGACACAGAGTCTGCGGCGGGAGGCGGCTCCACACAGGGCACTTTGTTCATGACCACCAAGGAAAGCTCACACAACAGACACACACAGCCTCGGAAAAAGGAACATTTGAAAGGCGTGTTTTTTTTCCCTAGAATACACAGTACTCTTATTTCCTTAGGGGTGCAGTAAAAATTAGCCGTGAATCTATTGCCAAATGCAGCTAAGAGTCAGCAAGGATATTTATCTCCACAGGCTGGGTTTGCCGGGACCGGTCGCTGAGACAAACTGAATGCTTCAATAAATCATAATGAAAGATTAAAATGAGAAGGCATTTGCGAAACATGTCTGGAAGGAGGCTTTTATGCTGCTGGTTTTTTCCTTACCAACTGCTGCTCGGAGACTTTACTAGGTAATTTGAATCTAATAGAAAATGTGTATGTTTGAGGTGAGAGGCAAAAAAAAAAAAAAAGAAAGGCAGTTCATAGGCTGAACCTTGGTTGACATAGATTTTTGAGGTCAAAGGAAATCCAATTGCTAAATCTAAGTGCGTGTGTTATATTAAGAATAAACAAACAGGAACCAAAAAAAAAAAGCGAGAACATAGCCACAAATATGTGAATTCTTAATGACAGGGACTATTCTAACCTATCCATGTTTTAAAAATTTAATTAATATACGAGAATCAGTTTCCTTAAAAATCTGTGATTAAAAGTTTTCATTTGTTAAAATAAATGATGAAATATGCTTGTGAGCACAAAAGCTGTTTGACAACTATCAATGGAATAAAAGACACTTAGAGTTATGGCATATCCAAGGGATATATCCCAGGGCCTCAATTTGCTTTTCTATAAAATGAGAATATCTTGTGTGTTTAGAGCAGGAAGTTGAACAGCATAAGTTTGAAAGGTCCTTTCTAGCCTGGAACCCATGAAAATGATCTCCCCTCCCTTCCTAAAGTCTGACCTAACCTTCCTTTAATACCTGGCATAAGCTCTGCATCTGTTAATGAGCTTCTCTTTACAGACCAAGGCATTGGTGCCTTCCTCTGAGTCCTATGGACAGGCAAGCTTCTGTTACTCTTCTCTTTGGCCTGTTACAGTTAATTTTATGTGTCAGCTTGGCTAGGCTCTGGTGTCCAGTTTCTGCACTAGGTGTTACTGTGGAGGTATTTCATAGATGGGATTAGCATCTAAAATCAGTTGACTTTAAGTGAAGGAGTTACCCTCAGCAAGGTGGGTGGGCTTCATTCAGTCATTTGGAGGTCTCTTAACAACAAAATCTGAGGGTTCCAGAAATCAGAAGAATTTCTGTCTCAAGACTACAATCTCCACTCCTTCCTGAGTTTCCAGCCTAAGGAATTCAGACTCAAGACTTAAACATTATTCTTACTAGAGTTTCCAGCCTGCTGGTCTGCCCTATAAATTTGGACTTGCCAGCCTGACAATTGTGTGAGTCTTTTCCTTATAATAAATCTCTTTATATTCATACTGTCAGTTCTGTTTCTCTGGAGAACCCTGGCTGATATGCCCAGCCAGCCTACTCATGGAGTTATAAGTTGAATGCACTGGTCTTATGTGTACCTAGAGCTCCATGACATAACTCACATCTGCAGTCTGCCCATATCAGCCAATTGGTTAAGTTGTACAACTTCCAAGATCCAGTTTTTCCAAAATCAGTTTAGGTTAGCTGTACTTTTTAAAAAAAATTTTGAAATTAGGTATCTTAATTAAATATTAAATAGAAATACTCTCTGTAGAATATGTAGATTTATAATATTTAATATAAATATTAAATAAAAAATGAGTATGATAAAGAGAGTTACTGTGCTGCAAAAACGATGTTGCTTTGGACAGTTCTAAAAACTTTCTGTAAGTAAGATGCTTGTAAAATATTTGAAACTATAAAAATCTAACAGTCTCCCACTGGACTTCCACTTCCAGGAAAATGGAGTATTCCTCCTGATAATTATGATTAAAAATGATGGACATTATACGTAATACAAACAAGAGAAGACTGAACAGTGGAGAGAAAGGTAGACAGCTAGAAAAAGCAGGATCCAAGGAATGACATGCAGTAAGTTCCCTGATTTTCTTTTTGCCTTATATATCCCAGGGAGCTGAAGAACACAGCAATTAGGAAATACAAGTGGCTCAGATTTTAAAAGCTTCACAAATAATCTCTAGGTAAAGGACCAGGATAGGAGAGACTAGGAAGAGAGAAAACTTCAAGACAAACACCAAAGAAAATATCGTGGTCCACATCCATGCCAAGAACAACTGAGTGGGGGGCCTGAACTGCCACCCCCCCCCCCGACAGAAGCAAGGTACCTTTCACCCCTTGGATGTCAATGAAGGCTGACTGAGAAAGGTGAACTTCCACCCCCACCTGGCAAGAAGGGAGCAAAAGCCCTTTTCCCTGCCAGGCAATGTGAAAAGTAACCAACTAAAACTTCAAGTAAGACCCAGAGCTTCAGAATGTGGTACCCAAAATGTCCAGGTTTTAATTGAAAATCACTCACCAAGCCAAGGTCAAGGAAACTCTCAACCTGAATGAACAAAAGACAATAAACACCCACCAACATTGACATGAAAGTGATTTTAAAATTATCTGTTAAAGGTTTTTAAAGTTGTCTTCATAGAAATGCTTCAGTGAGAAATTCCAAACATGTGTGAAAGAAATGAAAGGTTAGCCTTAGCAAAGAAAGAGCAGATATGGGGGGGGGGGGGGGGCGAAATTGGAAATTTTAGAACTGAAAAATGCAATCACTGAAATTAAAAATTCAACAGATGGGGTTTAGCAGCAGACTGAAGGGGGCAGATGAAAAATCCATGAACTAGATGATAAAATAACAGAAATTGCCCACCCGAACAACAGAAGCAAGAGGCACATCACTTTTTAAGTTAAGAAAACAAGGAACTGCCAACCAAGAATTCAATGCGTGTGAAATATCATTCAAGAATTAGAGTACAAGACATTCTCAGATGAAGAAAAATGAAAAGAATTTCCCACCCACAGAGCTACACTAAAGGAGTGGCTAAAGGAAGTTCTCTAAAGAGAAATAAAAGGCTAAAAGAAGGAAACCTGGAACATCAGTGAGGAAGAAAGAACAACAGGAAGAGTGAAAAAATATATAAAGATAATACATTTTTCTTGTAATATTAAGTTTTCAAAATAACATTTGATGATTTAAACAAAAAAAGCACTTTCTGAAGTGACTCTAGATGTATTTTGAGGAATTTTTAAAGACAATTATATTTTAAATGTGGTAGACAAAGATATAAAGAGAAGTAAGGTCTCTAAACTTTAGTGAAAATGTAGACAACAGAGGAGTGTGATAAGTTATGCACATATAGCACCTATAGCAAGTGCTAAAAAGCTATTTAAAAAGATACTCACAAACACTAGAGATTAAATCAAAATGGAATTCTAAGTTAAGTAAGAAAGGAAAAAGAAGACAGGAAAAAAAGAGAAAGTAAACAAGAAAGTAAAAAAAATTACAGGTTTAAGCAATTCAATACTTGCATTAAATTTAAA
Source organism: Dasypus novemcinctus (assembly GCF_030445035.2). Classification (NCBI taxonomy): domain Eukaryota; kingdom Metazoa; phylum Chordata; class Mammalia; order Cingulata; family Dasypodidae; genus Dasypus; species Dasypus novemcinctus. The sequence goes on along the minus strand of NC_080686.1, from coordinate 11,018,758 downwards.
TGCTCTAAATATACCACTTAAAAGAATTTGGCAGAGTGAATTAAAAAAATCATTACCCAACTATGTACTTTCTACAACAAATTCACTCCAGATTTGATGACAGAGATAAAGAGAAAGTAAGGGGTTGTAAATAGATACGTAATGTAAATATTAATTGAAAAGAAAGAGGGAACAGCTAAATTAACATCAAATGACATAGATGTCAGAGCTTTTTTATATCCTAGGTGATTTCTGTCCGCTTGTTATAACATTTGTTGAGAAAGGGGTATTGAAGTGTCCAACTATAACTGTAGGTTTGCTATTTCTCCTTTCATTTCTATCAGGTTTTGCTTCACGTGTTTTGTGTCTGTAGTTTAGGGCATAACCATATATAATTGTTATGTCTTCTTGGTGGATCAACTCTTTTATCATTATGTAATATTCCTCTGTATCACTGACAATTTTCTTTGCTCTGACAGCTACATTAAAAGAATGAAATCATACAGAGTATGTACTTTGCCCACATTGGAATCAAACTAGAAGTCGATAACAGAAAGATATCTCCAAACACTTGGAAAGTAACCAAAATACTTTCAAATAATACATGGGTCAAAGAGGAAGTCTCAGGAGAAATAAAAATACTTTGAACTAAATAAAAATGAAAATACAATATATCATTTTGTGGACACAGTTAAAGCAGAGCTGACAGGGAACTTTAAAGCACTAAGTGCTTATATTATTAAAAAATGGCAAGTTTCAAGTCAGTAATCTAAGAATCTAGCTCAAGAACCTAAAATTAAACAAAGCAAGCAGAAGAAAGGAATATAATTGAAAAGAGCAGAAGTCAAAGAAATTTAAAAAAATAGAGCTAATAAATGAAACACAGAACTTTTTCTTTGAAAAGATCAAGCCAAAAATAAAAAAATAAAAGAGAGGGAGACAAAGAGAAAAAGACACAAATTACCAATATCAGGAATACAATAGGGGATATTACTACAGACTCTGTAAACATCAAAATGATAATAAGATTAAATGAATGGCTTTACACACATAAACATGACAATTTAGATGAAATGGACAAATTCCTCAAAAATCACAAGGTACCACAAGTCACTCTTTATGAAATGTGCAACTTGAATGACCTTATAACTATTTAGGAAATTCAATTTGTAATTAAGCACATCCTAAAAAAAAAAAGTAGTCACCTCCAGGTTCAGATGGTTTCCCTAGAGAATGCTACCAAGCCTATAAAGAAGAATCAACACTCTATTCCAGAAAATAGAAGGGGAGAGAGCCCTTCCCAAATCATTTTACCCTGATACCAAAACCAGGCAAAGAAAGTGTTACAAAAGAAAACTGCCAACCAACATCCCCCTCAAATTTAGACACAGGAATCCTTCACAAAATTAGCAAAGAAAAAAAGCATATTTGGGTACAGTTAAAATGACAACAGGAGGGAGACCCTTGTGATGATAGAATGTTCTGTATCTTGGCTGCATTAATGTTGATATCTTGAATGTGATTTTATACTATTGTTTTGCAAGTTGTTGTCATTGGGGGAAATTGGGTCAAGGATACAGAGAATCTCTATTATTGCTTACAATTGAATGTGAAACTAAAATTATCTCATCTCACAATTAAAAGTTCAATTTAAAAATTTAAATGGCAAACAAAAAGAAATACAGGAGTCTATACTAAAATTGCTTCACGATCCACAATCATTTTTTTGGTTATGGATGTGCAAGAAAGATGCATATTTCCAGTGACAATCAACATATTCAAAGGAAAGACTTAGGCTACATAGCAAGAGATCAGCAAATGCTCAGGTATGTTTATGTGGAACCTCAAAATAAAATGTTAACTATACGTCTGTACCATTAGTTAACCAACTTTTCAAATAATCAACCACTCCCAAAGTACATTAGAAGATTTAACTGCGTGATGGACTTAAGTACCCAGTGTAAATATTCAATAACCATTAGTTAGTTATTGTTTCCATTGTCTGGGTTGCAGTTGAGTTGATCTGATCACATCACTCCTCAACTTTAAACCATTTATATGAGTCATCTATTGTTGCATAATAACTACCCCTAGTGCCTTAAACCTAGACTGAGCTCAACTGGAAGGTTCTGCTGGTCTCATTTGGTTCACTTACGAGACCACAGACACATGGCATCCATCCTGGGGCTGGAGGACCTCAGATGTCCTTGTCATGTGTGTGGTGGAGGTGGTGGCTGTTGTCCAGCAGACCAGCCCAATTTCTCCATATGGGGCAGCATCCCAAGGGAGCCAGCCCCAATTCCAAAGCGCCCTTCAAGTCTCTGCCTGTGCCACATTCACGGATGACTGAAACAAGTCACATAGGCAAATCCAGAGTCAGGAGAACAGGACTACACACGGTAGAGACACAGAGAGGTATGATTCGTTGGAACTTTTTACTGTAACCATCTACTATGCTGTTTCGTGGCTAATCATCTACAGCATAAACACAGACTCCTTCGTGAGATAGTTCAGTCCCTTCATAATCTGATCATTGACTCTTTCATATGCCAAAGAAAGCCTACTGTGTCTGACCTTCCAGTGCTGCTCCCAATGATTGAAATATTATGGGCAAATTATTTGTGAAGGTCCTCTTTTCATTGTCACAGTTGTCACATAGTGAGAAGTGGACTTACCTTCATAATAATTGCATCTACATCTCTATTAAATATTACAATAATATAACATAATTTAAAGCTAATAATTAAATTATAAATACAGATGTTGTAATAAAGATTCTCAAAGTAATAGTGGCTTGAACAAAACTGAGTTTTACTTATCTCCATGTAAAAATGTCAGCTCTGATATGGCAGCTGTCTCCTCCCAAGCTACCAGGGACCCAGGCCACTCTATCAGTGGCACTAACATTCTTACAGTGTTGCCTTCAAACTCTTAATCTCAGATGGTCCCACCAGTGAGGAAAGAAAGACAGGAAGACAATGGAAAGGCTCAGCATGCCCACACCACCTTTTTTGGCCATAACTCATAACACTTGGCCACTTATAAAAACCGTTCCCAAACTCAGCTGCTTAAAGTAGCCACCACCGTGCTTTGACGCTCTTCTGCAGGCCAGGCTGGGCTCAGCTAGACACAGCCAGCACACCCTGGGCCCTTCTCTTCTCACCTACACCCAGGGCTTCTTGCTTCTCCTGCGGTCTCTCCCGAAGGGTAGCTGGACCACTCACACGGCAGTGCAAGGCTCACAAGTAGAAACACCGGGCATTCTTAAGGCTTAGAGATGGAACTGGCACATCTTGTTGGTTAAAGTGAGTGACAAATTCTGCCCAGATTCACAGAGAGGGGAATACGTGGGGGAGTGGACACAAAGAGGCGTGGTTTGCTGGGGGCCGTGAACACGGAAGACGATCTGCCGGGAAGCGCTAGAAGCCAGCCTGTGCTTTGTGTTGTGGATTACACAAAGATGTTCAAGTCCTGTGGCTATGATCCCATTTGTACAAAGAATCTTTGACGATTATTCGTTACGGTGAGGCCAACCTGAATCAGGGTGACTTTATTCCAATCAGCATTTAACCAGTCTCTCCCATCTTAATAAAACCCTCACTTTAGCCCTCAGAATTTCCCAATTTTTCTTCTCCTCTTCAATGACTACTTGGGGGACATGTACACTAAGTGTCTCTTTCCCTTCCACTTATTCTTTAATCCATTATAAGCTGGCTTCCATGTCCATCACCCTACTGAAAGTACTCACAGGTGGCCCTGTGACGGACTTAGAGACTGGGCCATAGAAACCTGCAAATCACCACTAGAGAACTGCAGACTTCAGAGAAACCACAGCCTTGCTGACATCTTGAGTTTGGCCTTCTAGCCTCCAAAACCATGGGACAATAAATTCCTATTGTTTAAGCCAACTCATCTGTGCTACATTGTTACTGCAGCTCTGGTAAACTAAGACAGCTGGGCAGCCAAGTCTTTGCAGTGGAGAAGGTCTCTTAGAAGACAATTAGCAGTCTCTGTCAAATATCCAGCAGTGACTACCATAGCACTGCCAACCTCCTGACAAACTGTTTTAGTATCATGTAAAGCTCCTAAAGAACCCATGTTTCTGCCTGGAAGAATCTTTGTGGAGCTAGAAGAAAGACTTCTTAGATCTGAGGAAGCAAGCAGTCAACCTTAGGCTCCATTTGGCCTGAAAAAAAAAAAATGACTACTTCAGTCTAATGAGAACATATTAGTCAATGAGTGCTGAAATAATTATTTTCTAATTAGTTGTTGTGTTTTTAACTTTTCTTGAAGAAAGATGTGGCAGTACTGGGCCCACATTACAACTCTGAGTAAATCAGCTGAGCTCCCTAATGGGAAAAAGTTTTAAATGAAGTTTTACCTTGCAGTTTGTCTCAGTCCCCACTAATCCCTATTGCTCTCCCCTGGACCATCTCTCTCTTTTACCTACCTTCTTAGCTCCTTTGGAGTCCAATTTTGTGATACTTTCATTGATTTTATAATCATATTACTTCTCACATAACCAGGAAAATTCAAACCAACATATCAAGAGTATAACAGTTTTCAGAAAATAAGACTGCTGTTATTATTCACAATCATTCACGGTGGCCTTCATGACCGTTATATCTTGGGTGGGTGGCCATGGCCACAAGGCGCCCCTGCTCCGTAACCCTCGACACTTCCTCCTGGTGTTCAGCTCTCCATTCTATTCCTGGAAATGTATCAAGACACTTTGGCTTCCCCAGAACAGCCTCCAAATCTGCACATCAGTGGACTGTTGCCTTGGAAAGAGTCTGGGCTTCCCTCCATGCAAAGCATAATTTTCTTGTAATTAGAGCTACTGACTTCAGAAAAGGTCACCTTTGTCGACATGAATGAAGCTTTACATCTATCCCACATGTTATTCTAAAACTTATTCATGCTAGGCCACTGTTGGTCCCAGCTAACGATTACTTTTTATTAAAAATAACTTATTTTCTGATTTTGAAAATACATTTCCATTATCTGAAAATTAGAAAATACAAACATGACTTAAAAAAATTTAAATACCCATTCTTCTACCTTGGTGCACACCCCTTGCCAGATCATTACATATATAACATGGTAACTATATGTATACACTAAAAAGCATATCATATATAATTTTTATAACCATTTTTCCCTACATAGTATATTAGGAATATCTTTCCATGCACACAAATATTTTTTTAACCACATGATACTTAGTAGCCAATTGTATGGAAGAGTCATAAATGTATTTGGCCAGCTCCTAGAATTGAATATTTAGCTTGTTTCTCATTTTTTAAGAAATCATAAAGCCCATTTTAATCCATGCCAATGATAAGCATGGAGCATGTGCCCTCAGGGATTGCTCCCTTCTTCCTTTACTATTCCCATCGTGAATTCTAGAAGTGGAATTTCTGTGTTAGTAAGTAGCACGTATTAAAAGCCGTATAGATAAACACCTTGTCTTCTAAAAGTGCATGGCAGTTTAGACCTCCACCAGCAGTGTACCAGTGCATCCATAAGATGGCAAACCCTACGTCTTGTCAGTTTTGCTTCTTCATCTATTCATAATCTCTGCATTTCTTGGTGGGACTCAAGGCCCATGGGGAGGTCCTTGAATCTCTTTCCCAGGTATTGTAGACTTTCATGTAGTGAGCAAGCAGAGGTAGCTACACGGCAGAGAAAATAAAGGCCCAGGGAAGGCAGTATTTAAAGAAAACAATCATGTCCCTTTCTTCGCCCTCAGCATAATGCCTCTCTGTGTTTTGTGTATCCTGCCGTCACCTCCTGGACCCCTTCCTCACGGCCTTTGCTCTCCAGGGCAAGTGCCCCTTTCTCCGCCATCATCCTGGAACTCCCCACAGAAATACAGGGGCATCAGAAGCACGCCCATGGGCAGGTAGGTCCTTTGCAGGTTACCCCAGTTGTGGTGCGTGTGGCCCAGCCCAGTCAGGGTGGGTCTTAATTCCATTACTGGTGTCTTTTTTAAGAAGAATGAAATCAGATGAGAGAGAGTAAGCCACAGGGAGCAAGAAGCTGAAATGGAACCTGGAAGGGAAGGACGAGACAAGAGATGCCGCCATGTGCATTGCCATGTGACAGAGTCATGGGCAGCCAGCCCCAGAACACCACCGTCTTCGGGGTCAAGCTAGCACCTTGATGATGTCTTGATTTGGACATTTTCCCAGTCTCAAAACTGTGAATGAATAAACTCCCATTGCTGGAGCTGGGAAAAAAAAAAAGAATCCAAGTTTATGTGGTATGTTTCCTTGCCTAAGTTGGGGGGCATAGGAATACCAATGGGCCCTCCACACCCAAGTTTTCTCCTCCAGGGCACCCCGGGATTGCCAGGCAGGGGGAACAGCAACCTCCCAGAAAATGCCGGGGATGGGGACATCACAGGCCCCCTGAGCCTCCTATCGACATATACTATCTCATACCAGAAGGTAATGCAAGTGTCTGTTGAGAAGGCAAATAAAGAACAAAATAATTCAAGTAGGGTCTGGTAAGTGTCCCAACATAAGTATGTCAGTGGTACAACTGGGAACACAAAGGAGGAAGAGACAAGATCGGAGGGAGCAAACATTTTGGATTATCATAAATATCAACCAGCTTGGTGCTGTCCAGTGCTTGCATATCTAGTAATTTGAACTGTTAAAATGTTGACCAGACGTTAATGAACAGCTAATTCCATGCTGTAAATAACAACATGGTTTTGCATATACCCTGGTTTGAGACTTTTGTGGACCCCAGAAAAGTATCTTCTTAAGCTCACCCATTCCTGTGCCTTTGTAATCATAGTGAAGGTGGGACCTTTGGGTTAGAATCAGTCAAGGGACCTTTTGATTAGACCACTTTTGGTTCTATGGCTTCCATTAATTAGAATGAGGGTCCTGATCCTTTTACTGGAGTCTAATGTAATTGGAACAACAAGAAAGAGAGCTGCCATTTTTACCCTGCCATGTGAGAGAGGACTCCAGGACCACCTACAGCCACAGAAAGAGGCAGAGACCCCAAAAGGCTGAGAGAGAGGCCAGAGGCTGGAATCAATGAAGTAGCCTGAAGAGGCAAGTCCCAGGAAGAAACAAGATGTATGCCTGATTGCCCACAGCTGAGTCTGGGGATAAAGTAAGCCTGGAGGAGGAGGCAGAGCCCAGCTACCTTTTTGCCTTGACATGTGGCAGGAGTCCAGAATGCCCAGCAGCCAACTTTTGGTAAGGTAGCATCTCTGATAATGCCTCGATTTGGACATTTTTGCAGCCAAGAACAGTAAGCATTTACCCTGATAAATTCCTACTATAAAAGCCAACTCATTTCTGATATTTTTGCACTGGCAGCCTTTAACAAACTAAAGCAGCATGAGCTGAAGTCATAGAAATGGTGCTGGTAATGTGCCTGATGAAAGCCCCAAATCCTGATGGTATTATTAATTCTAAGCAAATAATTCTACATGTATATTTCAATTTTAAATTGCAGCCGAACTAAGCTACACAGCACAGTGAAGTTTGACTTGATGTGGTTTTGTTAGAAACACAAACGACGTTTTAATCTATTTTTAAAAAGATGATTCTTTGCCACTAAGTGAGACCAAGTGAAGAACATAATGTGAAATGAGAGAAGGTTCACCAAGTAAGCAATCATGCTCATATACCCTCATGTGTACAAATATAAATTGTGGGGTTTTTTGGATACTGCAATTCTCCTCTTGACCTTTAACTTCTCTTCTCACAGAGAAGAGTGCTTTATAAACCACTAAACTAAATCTACACCTAAGCCAAGAAATACAAGCCATCTACAAATGGGACTCAAATTACAGCATATCCATGTCTGTTGAGACACACAGCAGTTGGACATGTGGAAACAGAGCTTTCTCTTTGCCCAAAGAGTTCTGTCCACATCCGTCTCCTGAGGCAAGAGCTTTCCAGGGACTGCAGCCTGATAAGAAATGACAAGTGATAAATGAAGCACACTCTTCCTCAGCACTGACCTCAAAGGACAAATGGCCCCCTGAGGATGGAGCAGCTCCGTTAAATTTGACCCAGTCACAAGACTTAAGTAGGGAAATGCGGGGCTGTCAAACACATCTCACATATGCAGGTGCGCACGTATGGAGACTTGTGCACATGCACGTGTGAGCACATGCATGGGCATGCACAGATCTGCATGTGTGCACACATATACACAGGCACACAGGTACCCATGCACATGTACACATGCTGGCATGCACAGAGGCACACTTGTGTGTACAGATGTTCTCACACACACACCTGCACCGTGTGCATGCACGTGTGCACATGCACGTACACACAGTGGCAGAGAAACAACCATCGGCCCCTTTGGAAGGGGGCAGAGGCCCCTCTGAAGCTGAGCAACCCCCTGTGCCAGCTTAGCAAGCCATCTTCTCTAAGATAGCTGGGTTTCCTCAACTATGAAATAGAAAGTATAATTTCATAGTGTTCTCATGAGAATCAAGTCCTTTAATACCTGTAAAATGTAACAATACCAGACACATAGTAAGTGCTTCATAGATGTTAATTTTTGAAAACCAAACGCAGAGTGTTCTTTGCCACTTTCCTGGCATCCACCCTCTACCTCCAACCTGTTACCTGTTAAAAAAGTGTGCCTGATGAATAACGCTGGTAAGTTCCCTGTCTCTCATTAGGCAAGCTCCCAGTTTATTCTTGGACAAAATCTTTACGCTTAACCAACTTGTCCAGTTGCCTCAGCTAGGGTTCTGGTTTCTTGCTCAACACGCACAGTTCCAACCTAAGGGAAGGAAGGCGGCAGCCTCCCCTTCCTGCCCGTCTCCTGCCCCTCTTCGTCCCCAGGCGCAAATACCTGGGCACCAGCGGGACGGAGGAAGCCCCGTCCAGGCGGTTCCGGGGCCGGCGGGGCCAAGTCGTCTCCCGCGGGCGCTGGGATGAGGGGTCCCGCCCCCCCACCCGCCACCCTCCAGGAGCAAATACCATCTGGAACATGAGGTGAATCGCGCACAGTTCCAAGTTTCCACTTGGAAAAGCACCAGCTATTTTTGAAACAAAGTACTTCCTCGGGACCAAGAAAGTCCATATTAGTAAAAACGCTGGGATGCTGCCTCCCTGGCTCTTCCTCTCAGACTCTCTCTCCTCGGTTATTTTTAGTAGTTCCTTTCTCCCTGACCAAACCGTGAGCAGTGAGGAAACGGAGAGTATCCCCAGGGCGACCCCGCGGCTTCACGGCTTCTGGTGGCTCTGGGCCTTGCCAGGGTCTGCGCGCGAGGGCGGGGGACGGGGTGGGCTCGCCCCCTCTGGTGCCCGCCGCGCTCCACCCGGGCTGCTCCAACCCGAGGGGGTGCACGAAAGGCCTCCGCCGGTGTCCGCAGGGGAAACCCCAAATGTGGGTTATGGATTTCATCACTGTGGACGTTATTATTCTGCTCGGCCACCAATTAGTTCTCTAGTATATAATATTCTCTCAGGGAGTCTCTCTCCAGGGATGTTTGGAGCCATTCTTGATAGAGTGAAAGGAATCTGAAAAAGAGCATCGTGCCAGAGTCTGCCTGAGACCCCTGGAGACCCCCGTGACGGCCCACGTGCCGGAGACCCCGTGACGGCCCGCGTGCTGGAGCCCCCCGTGACCTGGCCCGCGTGCCGGAGACCCCGGCGACGGCCCGCGTGCTGGAGCCCCCCGTGACCTGGCCCGCGTGCCGGAGACCCCGTGACGGCCCGCGTGCTGGAGCCCCCCGTGACCTGGCCCGCGTGCCGGAGACCCCGGCGACGGCCCGCGTGCTGGAGCCCCCCGTGACCTGGCCCGCGTGCCGGAGACCCCGGCGACGGCCCGCGTGCTGGAGACCCCCGTGACCTGGCCCGCGTGCCGGAGCCCCCCGCGACGGCCCGCGTTCTTCCTTTGGCCTCATCGGCCTTTGTTCCGGTAGCAGAAGGCCACTCCCACTCCTCTGCAGGGTGACTCTGCCGCTCCATCCTCCAGCAAGTGCAGCGCGCTTCCCCCTGGAGCCGGGCCTGGCCTCGGGACCGACTTTGCCTGGCGGAGCGCGGGGCTTCGGAGCTCGGCCTCGGGGCTGGCAGCGTCCGCTCGGGCGCGCTGACTGCGAGGCCCGTGGAGAGCAGCCCGAGCTCGCCAACTGGAGACGGAGAGGCCAGCTCTGCAGAGCCCCCGGCCGATGGCCAGCTCGGTCCCGGGGTGGAGCTGCGTGCTCCCAGGAGACCAGCAGAGGGGCAGAGGGGCCGCTCGGCTGAGCGCAGCCCGAACGCCCACCCGCAGAGCCCAGTGCGAGCTGTACTCCACGGGTAGCGGCAGTGCTCCGAAATGTGTCACCACTCGCAATGACTGCCACGCTCACGAAGGGTGTTGCTAACGTGCGGAAAGGTGGGAGGTGTGGGGCGCGGGCCATATGGGAATCCCCCATACATTCTCTGTGACATTTATGTAATCGAAGTATCTTTTAAAAATTTTTTTAAAGTGGAAAAAAAAAGATTAATTGTGGTTTTGAACCACCATGTTTTGGGGCAATTTGTTACACAGAACCAGATAACAGGTACAACTCGGCTCCAACCTCGAGGGCTTCCTGGCAATTTCTCCAGCGTGCTAGGCTTGGGCCGTCCCTCGGGCCCTCTGCACGTTCAGCTCTTTCTCGTTGAAGTGCTTTCCTTCCAAACAGCTTCGCAAGGCTCCCTCTCTCAGCTTATTTAGGTCTTTACTCAAAAGTTACTTGCTCAGTCTCAAGCATATACTTGTATACCATGGCTCATAGCGGCATTACTCAAATTGCCAGAGGGGAAACAACCCAGGGGTCCCTCAACAGGTGAATGAAAAAGCTGTGGGAGAGACACACAGTGGAAGAGTATATGGCTATAAAAAGGAATGATGCTCTCATTCATTCTACAACACTGATGATCCTTGAGCACATCAAGCTGAGTAACATAAGAAGGTCCAGGACACATATTGTATATCACTCACATGAGATGTCTAGAAATAGCAAATTCACAGAAGCAGAATGTACGTTAGAGGTGACCAGGGGTTGGGGGAAGAAGGCATTTTTCCCTGGTGAGTGTTTTTTAAAAGTTTTTTTAAAAATAAAAAGTCACTTTCTCAGGGAGGCCTTCCCTGACCTCCTAGCTAAAATTGCAACCTCTACCCCGGGTGCTTATTTCCCTTCCCACCCCCTCTCCCATGGTATGCATTCCTAGCTGACCTAGAGTATATTAGGGGAAGCGGATGTGGCTCAACTGATGGAGCATCCACCTACCATATAGGAGGTCCAGGGTTCAAACCCAGGGCCTCCTGACCCGTGTGGAGCTGGCGCACATACAGTCCTGCCGCGTGCAAGGAGTGCCCTGCCACGCAGGGGTGTTCCCACATAGGGAGCCCCACACACAAGGAATGCTCCCCGTAAGGAGAGCCACCCCATGTGAAAGAAGCGCAGCCTGCCCAGGAGTGGCACCGCACACATGGAGAGTTGATGCAGCAAGATGATGCAACAAAGAGACACAGTTTCCCGGTGCCGCCAAGAATGCAAGTAGACATAGAAGAACACACAGCAAATGGACAGAGAGAGCAGACAACGGGGGGGGGGGGGGGGGGGGGAAGGGGAGAGAAATAAATAAAATAAATCTTTTTAAAAAAAGAGTATATTAGACCTTTTGGGGCTATTCTCTGACTCCCACAGTAGAGAATGCCCTTAAAGGGGTCAGTTTTCATTGGTTTGATCCTCGAACAACTACCTAACTCAGTAAGCTGTGTTTGTGTGCGGAGGCTTAGCTGCTGTAACAACAACAATAAAAAAATTAACAATAACCCAGTGGCTTAAAACAGATAATAAGATACCTCTCTCAGATCCCAGATGAGATTTCCAGGCTGTTCCACTAGACTGTTTAATGACTTGGGTCCCCTCCATCAGTTCTCCACCATCCCCTGCAGGCCTGAGTCTGGGTGGCAGGAAACCTCCCAGTTTCAGCTCACAAGGAAGGGAAAGCAAACACGTTTGGGTCTCCTCAGTCACAGATCCAGTTGTGTATAAATTGCTCCGCTCACGAGGCCCACCTGCCCACACAGAGGCTAAGGGGGGGCCTGGCTGGGCAGCCAGGTGTCCAGCTATATTTCCATTACTATAGAGAGAAGAAGAGATCTGGACCATCAGCAAGAGACTTGGCCACTGTTCCCTCAGAAATGAGCAGCTTTCCCAGAATTTGTTCTTATGGAACTTATCCCAAATTAAGGAGCATTGGCATATACAACAAGGGTAAGGTAAATGCTATATATCCATCCTTTCTCCTGGGGCTCCTCAGGCTCAGCCGCACACACCCGTGAAGAACGTCTAGCCAGAAGCCAGCACAGAGAAAAGCAGACATCAAACCTCACAGTAGGCAAGCAGGCAGCAAAATGGGGTGACCGAGATGAGTCGGATCTGTGAAGCACGTGGGAGGATGTGGGGCCCCCTGCCTGGTTCAGGCCCCAGCTCTGCTGGTTTGTGGACCATGCAACTCACCTTTCTGGCCATCAGCTTCCATAACCTCAGGAAATACCTTCAGAAGTTACTGCTGAAGGAGAAAGTAATGAGTGTGAAAGCAGCCTGGAGCCCAAATGGCGGTATGAACGTTGGATGTGATCTGGACTAGACTTGGGAAGGCACCAAGCTTCCAGCAATCAGGGCAATAGTTGGTCTTTGGGAAAAACGTGCTCCTCTAAATGAGCAAATTCTCTTCTGATATTGTAGTTGTATCTCTTAGTACTGATGGCAAGAAGAAAATTTAAGTCAGGTATTTATTGGCCAGCTTAAGGTAACATTCAGATCTTTTTTTACAGTTAATTTGCTTCTTGGTTCTGCTGTAAATGTAAATGCCCTGAATGTATTTGACCCACTCATATAGGTCCGACACAACTAGAAATCTGTGAGCTTCGAAGGAAAAAGGAACAGCAAGCATCGACCATACAGTTTTGTCCAAAAGATGGCCCACCAAATCAGAAGGGTGTAAGAAGGAAGAGCGAACAGCATTTCCAGGGGGTTGTCTACGTTGCAATAAACACCACAGTCCCCTTGTTAGAGGGCGAGCAGTGACAGCCTCGCCAGATCCAGCTGGAACGGAGACTACCCCGTGGAGACACTGCGACTTAGGCTCCCCTTGGGGGGTCTCATTAAATGACAGACTTTTAGTAACTGTTAAGCAAATAACCTCAAAAGTGCTTCAAAATGCATTTGTTTATACGAAACGCACAATTCTACTGCTAGAGCTGGCAGCATTTTTTAAAGCAAAGCCTTAAAAAATATCCGATACAGAGCCCAAAGTTGGGTATGGAAGTATTTTAGCTGTGTACTGTTTTTCCTGGCATTATAAAGGGTTTTTATAAGTCAGTTATCCATTGTGCTGCATTTGTCCAGAATCCAGAACTTTGCTAGTAAAAATAAAATGTTGACATGAGTCATTAAAAAAACTTAGAAATGACTTATTACCTAGTTATATTAATATATGCACACATGATAATAAAATACATTGTAATAAGTGTATAATGGGTATCCAAAATTCAAATATTTTGAAACAAAGACAGTGAAAAACTTGAAATCCAGAACAAGAAGCAGCAGCTTAGGATTCAAGCAGCCTAAAAAACAAAACTGGCTCAGTTTTGGTTTAAATGTATAGCTCTCTGATCACTAAAAAGGGACCGACCTTTAGTTCTTTGGTTGAATTTGAAATTGCATGATTCCCCATTTAGTTTACTGCAGGAGAATCCAATCAGTGAGAACCTCTTTAATGATCAGCCATTGATTGCTTCCTATCAGATCGTCAATTGAATCACCCTCTTTCTACTGAGATGTACTGGTTTCGTTAAATTTTCCAAGGTGCCCTCTAGTCTCCTAATGTGTCCTTAGCCTATCAATGCCTGCATTTCCCCCATCACAGCAGCCAGCTTCTGAAATGCATCCTCATCTGAGAAAATCAGTCATGAATGCCATTGGGGTTATAAGACAAAGCTCCTTAATCAAGGATTTAAAATTCCTCCCCTAAATCACCAATAGCAGTCATCTTAACCATATCCTCTAGCATCCCTATTAGTCACCCTGTGTTTCATAGATCCATGGGTCTGAATTGATCCACAGGTATGAACTGCGCAGGACGGCTTCAGGGGACTCCTACCAAGACCCACCAATTGTTAAGTTTCACTGACAGAGTCAGCTGATAAATACCTTGCCCATGTTGGATTCTTGGGGGGGGCTTTTTACCTTGAGCCCTTGCCTACGATGACTCTTGAACAATCACGCGCATGCAATCAGAGATTTAATGAGATGCTTAGGTTTGCCAAAGTGAAAACTTTACCGCGATCAGAACTCGATTTCACCAGGGATGAATGAAGAAGAAGAAAAACGTACTTTGATTCCTCCAAAACTCTCATTAAACAAACTAAAGACGTTCGTGTGGCCCTTGTAAAATCAGTATCTTGCCAAAGGAAAGAATCTTTTGGCTCCAAGTCTTCAAGTGTAGCTAACCTGTGTGTATGGCTGAAAGAAAATACAGGACCAGTAGCGCTATGTCTGCTTATTGCAAAATTCGATGTGAGTGTCAAGGAGGGAAAGCAACGTCTACCTGCTCCTGGGCTGAATTATCAGAGAGGCTTAGTGAGCAGGAAGGTGAACAGCCAGAAAATTGTAGGAAAGTAATTATCTACAAATTCAAACCAAACTTTGACATGTCGAGTGATATAATTACAACTGAAATTCCTGTTGAAACATTTTATTGTTTGACATGATATCTCTTTAGTACAGGACATGACATCACCTAACAGGATACAATACAGTTCAAGGTAGGCATATCCTCAGAACAATAGAAATGGGAAAAAAAAAGAAAAATGATTTCTAAAGTTTCAGAGACATGATTGAAGAGTACACTTGAATATAAACTGAAAAATTAGTTGATGTGTTTTTTTTTGGAAAGATTAAGATGATTCTTCTTGCCAGAGAAAGGGCACTTCTTCCCCTAAGACAGGAAGCAAGGGGCAGATGTGATTGCTCAGGGTAAGTGGAAAGGAGGTGACAATTTGAAAGCTTTGGATAAGATTTTCTTATTTTCTGACAGAATTAGGAAGCAAAGCTATGTTTTAAGAGGGTGACACCTGTAGAGTATGATGAGAATCAAAAATAATGCAGCAATAGATCCCACATATGACTAGTTTCCCTATCATGAGTCATGAAGTTATAAAAGAATGAGTTCTGTTAAAAAGTTATGGAGTAAAAGTTGGAAACAATCCAGGTGTCCATCAACTGATGAATGGATAAACAAATTGTGGTGTATACATAAGATGAAATATTATGCAGCAGTAAAAGAAGTCGTGAAACATATGACAACATGGATGAACCTGGAGGACATTATGTTGAGCCAGACACAAAAGCACAAATACTATATGATTGTTATTATGAACTAAATATATCAGTGAACTCATGGAGTTAATAATTAGAATACGGCTCACCAGAAAACAGAAGGAGGTTAGAGAATTCTATCCTTCTAAGCTGAGGGTTAATCTGTGCAGAATTGGTTAAAAAAATATGTATTCTTTTGTAAATCTTTGGAAATGCATAGAAATGGTGAAAGCACATCATAGTGTTTGTAAATACCAGAGCTATTATATATGGTATGACAGTGATTGAATGGGCTAAGTCTAAGGTCATGTATATTATTAGAAGGAAAGCTAAAAATGTAACATGGGACTGTGTGACATAGTGAAACCTTATGTAAAATACAAGTATGGATGATATTGAATATATGATGGCTTATACAAATATGAATACACATCAAGTAGAGAGATAGAAACAGATAGCATCTATATATGGCAAGGGAAGCATAGAGATTGAGAGGTGATGAGGTTTTTGTTTGTTGTATTGGAATAATGAAGCTGCTGTAAAAATGGGATTGAAGTGATGAATGCACAACTGTGATTATATTGAATGCCATTGATTGTACACGTTGGATGGATTTATGCTTTATTCATATGTATCAATAAAATTGATTTATGAAAAAAGTTATGGAATATATTCTAAGGGAGGGTCTCAAAATTATGCACTTTTATGTATCTAGAATAACCATGTCACTTGCCTAGGACAAGCATGCTAAGAAAGTGGAAATGATGGCAGTGTCTGATTTACTTGCTTTCAGAATATTGAAGGTATTGCAGTCAATGTGTATCTGGGCAAGTGGATTTGTGGTTTAAAGTTCAACTAAACTAACCCTTAGGAAAAGGCCAAACCTTTCACGAAAACTAAGTCGAAAGGCACAAGGCAGCATATAGAACAGTGAGCTAGCCCTTCTCCCTCTCTTAGGACAAGCTCACTGCTAACCATAGAAGAAGTAAAATCAACAGTGATCTAATCAGATCTGCACGAAGCCAACCAAAAAGAAAATACAGATTTATCAGACAGATTATTCCATGTATGGTGTTACAGATGATCATTAAAGAGGAATCCTGTACAGTGTGCACTGTGATTTAAAAGCTAAAGATAGCATGATAAGTAATTAAAAAATAAGTACTTAGAATATGTACAAAAAGCTTTTTCATTTTAAAGGAACTTTAAAGCCTTGAATACTCAATGTTATACTTTATAAGTTTTTAGTCAACTTCATGAGAAATATTTAGAAGTCTTGATATCTCCTGCTTAATAGTAAAAGAAAAAAACAAGCCAAATAACTTAAGGGAAAACATTTTTTCTTCCTAATACTGTAAAAATTGTTGAAATAGTACATGGAAACAAACATGGGAACAATCTACCGTTCGTTTGTCTGTAAAAGATGCATATAAAATAGTCACGTTTATTTGAAGCCATAAGAGAGGAAGTGAATTTTGTTACTCAGTTGGGGTATTTGTCACACCATTTTGCCATACACACACACACACACACACACACGTATATATTAGTCAAGTTAGGCTATTGTAACACACAACTTCAAATCTCAATGTCATAAAACCAGAAAGATTTGGTTCTTCCTCATTCACTGTGTGCCAAGGGCTTCTGATCAGGAAGACCTACAGAGAGACTGTCCTCTCAGCCCAAGTATAGGGTCCAGGCTACTAAAGCATCCTGTGCCTCCCCACAAAGAGGCCTTTACTTCCAGCCGCACGGATGGAGGGCCACACAGGTCAAGATGGCATTTGACGGCCAGGCCTGGGAGAAGCTTCTAACACTTCTGCCCATAATCCGTTGACCAGAACCAAGGTTCAGTATATATTCTCAATTCAGACAGGGCTGAGAAACGTAGTCTTCCCAGGTGCCTAGAAGGAGAATGAGATGGTTTGTCTCTGCTACAATATATTTCTAACACCTCTAAGCCTGTGGTATTTTTTTTTTCTTCATTAGAAAAGTTGTGGGTTAGCTTATGGAATTTGATCAATTCTGTTTCAAAACTGAAATTTTGTGAGCCTCTGAAGGCATATCCCAAAGAAAGTATAATTTAACATGAAAGGATGGTAGATAAAACCATTTTATGAAGAAAAAAAAAGGTGATGCTTTAACCAGGATGAAAAGAAAAGGGTACAGATTAAGGCTACAGAGAGAGCACCACAAGCAAAATGAATCTACTGCATGATGTGTAAGCAAAGTGCATTGGTAGTGAAGTGGATTCAAAGTGAACAGAATCAATGCTGCCATGGAATTTTGTAAAAATAAGAGCCATAAAATTATGTGAAACCTTTACTATAATCTGTAATGAGACGGGGAGTACAGGCATCTTTTGTGCTACATAGATGTTTGCTGATCAAGCATGGCAAAATCTTTATCTAATTTAAGAATGACTTGTGAATTATTTCTTTTAGAAGACAAGCAATCCAGACATGGTGGCACTTCCTGTGAAAAGTGATTTCACCTAGCTGACACGATTGCCCCTCCCACCAAAGGTGGAATAGAAATAAAAAAATTCAACACTGATTGATGTTAAAAACTCTCGGAAAACATGGAATAGAAGACATCTTCCTCAGTCTGACATAAGACATCTATGAAAAATCTATAGCTAATACCGTATTAAATGGTGAAATATTATACACATTCCCTCTAACAGAGGAAACAAGACAAGGATTTCCTCTTTTACCACTTTTATGCAACACTACACTGCATATCCTAACCAGCTCAATAAAGCCATAAAAAGAAGAGACATAAAAATCAGTATGGAAGAAGTAAAATTGTTGCCATTCAAGAACAATAAGATTGACACCTTAAATATCCTAAGGAATCAAAAAAGCAGCTACTAGAACTAATAAGTGAAAGTTACTTAGTAAGTTTGTAAAATACAAGTGTGTAGTTTGAGATTATTTTATGAATCCCAAAAAAGGGAAAGATTATGTTTGTAAACTAACCTATTCCTCAGGATGTGATACACTTTGATTATATTAAATTCAGCTGAGGGGACCTTGACAGATTAGCTGTTAGATTAGCGCTTTTTCATTTCATCTAAGACAATAAAGGGTAACTCAGGTTGAGACCCCACCCCCTTGCTGGGTCTGGTGTAAGGGACGCTTGCTCAGTAAGATACACAGAAGAAAGACCCCTGTCTTTTTTGATCATGCCCTGTAAGAGAAAGGAGAAGGCTGGAGGCGCCTGGGGAAAGATAAGCCATTTGTCTGATAATTTGCAGCTGACCTTGACAAGAGAGCTTACAGCTGAGACTGATATTGAAGGCCCAGAAAGAAATGCCAGGAGAGAACAGCTGGAGATCAGCAACCATCTTGCTTCAACAGGACTTTGGTGAAAAAGCAACCTCGAGTAGGACTTTTTATGGCCTTGTAACCATAAGGTTTTAACCCAAATAAATATCCTTTATAAAAGCCAACAGATTTCTGGTACTTTGCATTGGCAGCCTTTAGACAGATTAATAAACACCAATTAATCGAAGGAAGGAAACAATATGAGAGCAGATATCAATGAAAAATAGAAAAATATATAGGAAATCAAGGGCCAGTTCTCTGAAAAAATAATAAAATTGATAAATCTCTATCCAGACTGATCAGGAGAAAAGAAATAAGACACAGGTTACCAATTAAAATTAAAGAGGAGACATCATTACAGGTTCTAAATTCACTAAAAGACAACAACCTCATTCCAGGAAATTCTACTAAGTGCTTAAAAGATGCAAACTACCAAAGCTCAATTAAAATGAACTGTCCTACATCTATTTGAAAACAAATTGAATTTGTACTGAAAAACATTCTCAAAAAGTAAATAATAGGATCAGAGAGCTTTACTGATGAATTTTACCAGCTATTTGAGGAAGAAATTATATCAATGTGACACAAGCTTGTACAGAAAATAGAAGAGGAGGAAATACTTCCAGATTTATTTATGAACTTATCGGTAATGATAAGGCAAAACCAATTACATTTTAAGGAAAGGAAACTACACGCCAATATTTCTCATGAACACAAATGCAAAAATCCCTAAGAAAAACAAGACAAATACTCTGATCATCTTAATAGGCATAGAAAAAGCTCTGGACAAAATTCAATATTCATTCATGATAAATTGTTTCACCAAATACAAGTAGATAGGATCTTCCTCATCCTAATAAAGACCATCTAAGAAAAACCTATAGCTAGCATTATACTTAATGACCATAGAGGAAATGCTCTCCTTCCTCTGAAGATGAGGAGCAAGACAAGGATGACTGTTCTCACCACTCCTATTCTGCACTAACCTGGAGGTTCTAGCCAGGGAAATCAAGGAAGATAAAGAAAAAAGACATGCAGATTTGGAAAGGAAGAAGTAAAACTGTCTCTGTTTGTAGACAACATGATCGTCAATGAAGGAAATCTTGAGTAATTTACAAAAAATTCTAATATAAATATCTGAGCCTAATACACACACAGGATATGAGAACTATATACAAATAGCAATTATATTTCTATATACCATCAAATATAATAAAATTATATTTAAAATTGAATTTATATTAGCATCATCAAAAATACTTATGAATATATGTAACAAAAAAATGTGGAGACCTGTACAAGTAAAAATATCTCACAATAATGCTGGGAAAAACTAACAAAGATCTAAATATAGAAAGATATGCCATGTTCAAGGATCAGAAAAATCAATAGTTAAGATGTCAGTTCTTCCCAAATTGATTATGTAGGTATGATACAATTACAATTAAATCTCAGCAGGATTTTTATAGACATGGATAAGCTCATTTAAAATTCATATATGAATGGGAAGAAAAATAAAAAAGAAAGTAGATTAGCCAGAACATTTTTTTAAAAATGATGTTTAAAAAAATACTTTATCTGATTTTAAGACCCACTTTACAACTACAAAAACCAGCACACTGCGATATTAGCATAAGGATAGACATAGTGACCAAAGGAACAGAATAGAGTGGCCAGAATTTAACTCACATTTATATAGTTAACAAAAATGCCGAAGTATTTCAATAGAGAAAAGTCAGACTTTTATATAAATTGGATATCCATGTGAAAAAATGAGCATCAATGCCTACTTCACACATGTTCAAAAATTACCTGAATGGACGAGAGATCTAAATAGAGATAAAATTAAACACCATGTACGAAAAAATTTTCCGTTGCTTGAATTGGGCAAACATAGTTTAGATAGAACCAAAAACCGTGAGCCATAGAATTAAAATCTGATGCATTAGACTTCATCCAAATTCAAAAAACACAAGAGAAGAAAAAGTAAGTTACGGGCTGGTACATGATAAAATAATTCTAGCTATAATATATATAAAAATACTTAAAATCCAATATTAAGAAGATATACTACCCATTAGTCATTAGGGAAATGTAAATTAAAACCACAGTGAGGTAACACAGTACACCCACTAGAAAGACGAAAATTAAAATGACTACCAATGCTAAGCACTAGTGAGGATGGGGAGTAGATAAAATTATCAGTAGTTGCTGATTTCCATCCAAAAGGGTATGGCCACTTTGGAAAACTTTTCAGCAGTTCCTTATATAGGCAAACCTCTACTTACGATACGATCCAACATTATCACTCCCTAAGTATTTTCCCAGTTTATATTGTCTCATAAAAACTGGTGCTTGAATTTTCATAGCAGCTTTATCAGTAATAGTCAAAAGCTGAACAGTGCAAACATCCAACTAACGAATGTAAAACGAATGGCAGTACAGCCTCATCCATACGATGGAATACTGCGCAGCAACAAATTAACTAATACATGCGACAACATGGATGAATGTCAAAAGGGTTATGCTAAGCAAAAGAATCCAGCTACAAAAGACCGCGCATTGTATGAGGAGAAACCAAAGGGACAAAACATACAAGTCTGTCAGGCCGGTGGTAGGGAGAGAACTTTAGAGAATAATGGAAATATTCTCTATCATTACTGTTGCAGATGGTTACACAAATGTATCCATTTTCAAAACTCACAGAACTCTACCCTTAAAATTGGTGATTTATTTTACGTAAATTATCTCAATAAAACTGTTTTTATTTAAAGATTTATTTTTTTTTATTTATTCCCCCACCACCACCATTGTTTGCACTCACTGTCTGCTCCTCGTGTGCTCCCTGTGTCTGCTTGTCTTTTTTTTTTTAGGAAGCACCAGGAACTGAACCCGGGACCTCCTACGTGGTAGGAGGGCACCCATCTGCTTGAGCCACGTCCACTTCCCAGTTAAACTGTTTTTTAATGGTTCTTTGGGATTTGGATGCTTTTTTTAAAAAAATTATTATTACAATGCACACTGAAGTTAAAAGTTCTAAGTAGGTGGTGTATTTGTTGCATTACAAATGGAGCAGCTTAAAACAAGACCCATTTATTTTCTCACAGTTGTGTGCATCAGAAGTCCAAGCTCTACTGGGGATTGCGCTCAAGGTCTCACCAGGCCAAAACCAAGGTGTCAGCCAGCTGGACTCCTGTCTGGAGGCCCTGGGGAAGAAACACGTCCAGGCCGGTTCACGTTGTTGGCAGGAGGAACTTCCCGTTTCTCTGACACAAAAACCTATCCCGCCTCACTCCCCGCCGCCCCCCCCACACCCCTTCCCAAGCCAGCAAAGCACAAGGCATCCTCCTCGGCCTCGGATCTCTCTGACTTCCTTTCCGCCTTCGTCGTCTGCTTCCAAGGGCTCCGGCCGAAGGGCTGCTACTCGGCCAGGCTGGGCATCCCAGGATTCTCTCCTTTTTTAGGGTCAGCTGCTTAGGAGCCTTAACGACATGCGTGAAGTCTCTCCATTTGCCACATAAGGGAACATATTCACAGTCCCAAGGAACTGGGCAAGAAAGTTCTTGGGGACCGTGGTGCCGCGTCCACACCACAGACATTACTGTACACCCGTTACCACCGATGAGACCAGCTGGCAGGCGCTGGGTCCGCGGTGCTGTGCGTCCGACGCAGCAGCTGGTGCTCTGGAGCCCATTTAATCTTCCGGCCACCGCAGGAGCTGGGTATTGTTTCTCTGGTGGTTTGTCCAACGTAGACGACAAGGACCCAAGAGGTTGTGCACGTGGCCAGGGTAGCCCAGCTAGCAAGTGGCAGGCAGACTTCCAGCTCCAGATTGCTCCAATGGCGAAGTGCTAAACTGGAGCTGGTTACATTTGGGGCCTACGCTATTCTTGTTAGTCCATAGCATGTGTTAATAAAAGGTAGCTATGGCCTCTGACCAGTCCCTTGTTCAGAGCTGGCTGCAGTTTTCCTTCACAGTACTGTGCGCAGTTTGTGCTTATCTCTATCTTTCGATTATTTAACTTGCATCTGGTTGTCACTGGCTGGCACGTGCCCTGAGGGTGCAGGAACCACATTTGTTTTGCTCTTATTGTACTTCCACGTCATGGTATCGCTCCATAGATGGTTGCTGTCTGAATGAATGAACGAATAGCATATAGGTATACCCCTCTTCTGTTATCCTCTTCAAAGGCAAACCATCGCCCCCTGCCTTGAGAAGGCTGAGAGAGAACAAGAGGATAAGGCTATCAGAGGCAAGCACATACGAACTCGCTCCTCATTGGGCTGATTGCCGAATCCAGGTCATCCTCTGGAAATGATCGCTAGGACATGGCACTCTCTGCTTTTCTTCTCACTTCTCCGGAGAGCCTATCCTTTTCTAACCACAACACTCTAGAAGAGATATGAGGAGAGCACTGTCTGGACCAGCATGCTGTGTGGATTCCTGTGTGGGACCACTCTGCACAGAGGGTGTTTGTGCAGAGAAAGCACCTGCCTGGACCTTGAATTTGGGCACTGGTGTCCTGTGCTCACACAGAGATGTAGATACAAAGCTCTGGAACTCATTTTGTTGTAGAAGGAGCAAAGATAAAGAATGGACATTTGAGGTGGAAAATATGGTTTATGGCTCTTAAAATTAGTTTCCAAATATTTAAGCCTAAGTAAGGAGGTTATAGTGATGAAGGTAGAGATGTCTTATAGTTAAAAACAACTTGACAAAAATATTATTTTCTAGAAAACTAATACAAATCTCAAAGCAGCCATTTTCTTACGTTTTAAATAAAATGCAATCCAACACAGTATCAGCAAATTACCTGCGGTAGGAGGCAAAAAGCCAAGGTCTCCTCTTTACCTCTGAAACAGTTGGCTCAACGTACTTGATGCCTAATTGTTTCCTTTCGCATATGAGGCAAGAACGATGTCTTCCTTTCTTCTGAACATTTCCCAAAGTGTAGACAGTTTTTACTGTGCGTCTCTTGCTTTGGTATCCGGTTTGGTTTCAGATTTATGAAAAGCAAGACAAATGCCAGCCAATAGTCCTCACAGCCCAAATGAAACATGGGTTCAAAGAACTCACAATTGAAAGTGTGCACATCACACCCCTTAACTGTGTCGTAGTTGTGGCTTTAGGCTCAAAGCACAGTCCATTTCAGAGGGTCTCAAAACCCTCTCAGCTTCAGGCATCCAGGCCCTTCCTTGGTGCGCGGCACACAGCAGGCTCTTGGTCATCTCTCCTCCCAGCTGTCTTAAATCAGAGCTGTACAGCTGAGAGAGGGCCTTTCCAGCCTTGAAAACATCTGTGTGCTAGAATAAAGCAGTCCAAGGCACTATATTTGTCAGTCCTTGTGTGCCATCCGGGCTAAGGACACCCTGCTAACCTCCCCATTGACTCGGAGCAGGTGTGGCATCTCTTGACCACTACTGAGCAGAAGGTACGTGAAGCCATGTGAAGCCCATGTGCCTCCTCCAGGAACCCTGAGGATTCAGCAGAAGAGTCTGCTTAGCCAAACAGATAATTAAATGGAAGAGAATGAGGCCCAGAGGACCCTAAATAGGGTCTCACATTCAGCTGAGAAGCAGCCCAGCTCATCCCGATGGTGCCATGAGGCCAGAGGGCAGCTTCCTTACCTAAAATTAATGACATTTTTGCCGTTACAATAATCACTCATTACATGCCATATCCTAATCTACAATTTTGTAAATTACATGTAAGACCTAGGATCCCTACACTTGATATACTTTAGGCATTTCCCTTACCCAGTATTCCCCACTGGTCACTTAATTATGGGAAAAAAAGGATGTAAAATGTGTTAACATAGTGAATATTGAGTATGTATTTTAGGGAAAGGCTTAAGAAAACTTTTCTTTACTGACCAGACCCCTTTAATGCATATAACAGGACATTGCATCTTCAACAGAAAAATGTTGAATTTAGAAAGACATATCTTTATATCTGTCTGCAAGGTAAATAAGCTTTAGCATTCATCACTATCTCCTGAGCGTCTCCTACATGTCAGAACACACATACACAGCACATACACTTGCACACTTCCACATTCACACACATTCGCCCACACACACTCATAAACATTCTCACCCTCTTGCACATATACTCCTACCACTCACACACATACTCACACTTACTCCCTCAATTGCACGCCCTTACCTCTGACCTCTGGCCCCAGATCCAGGAGAGGGTACACTAGGAGGGCCAGGGTCCCCTCCACATCCACTTCACGTGCTTCTCAAGCCCCGGCTGTGGGTCCCACATCCTTGGTCGAGGCCAACCCCCAGGACCGCGGAAGGGCCTCCTGGACTGGTTCTGGACAGTGGGGAGGCTGAGGGGGATCTCAGCGGTTTAGTCCTCTAGCAAATTTCCTCACCTCCATTCATTAATGACAATAACAGAACACAGATTGTATTTTTAAACTTCAGATACATAGATAAATACAGACATAAAATTAGACATGAATATAGAAAGAGAGAGACATATAATTTACAAGATAGTGGGCACATTGAAAAATAAAGAAAGTTCTTGCTAATTGGGGTGAGTGCTAGGAAGGAAACAATCTTGATGGGACAGGGAGGAATTTGCTCTACATAGGGTAGTCAAAACCATGCTCTTTAAGACTTGTCTACTGTGTGTGTATGTGTGTGTGTGCAGAATATGTAAAAGTTCCGAGGTGAGAGAGCATCTGGTAGGTTTGAGGTACTGAAAATAAGTCCAGGTGACTACAGTAAATAGAAAAGAGGAAAGGGGCAAAAGATAGGAATGGAGATTCAACCACCAAACTATTGGTTAAAATCATCTCAAAAATTTTCATCACTATCTCCACAAAATGAAATTAGTAAAATTGAATTTAAATTATACAGATAATTAACCCTTCTATTTTCCTTTTATTAAAACAATTTTATAATAGATTTGTAATATACTTGGACATCAGTTCCATGATGTCATTTCCTAAACAGCTTCCAAAAGCCTTCCTCATAAAAGGTCCACATTAAACAAAACACTTTCAGCAAATCTTGGCCCAATACATTTATCATGGCAAAATTCCAAATAATTGTAAGTCAAAGGGAAAACTGTTTGGCAAACAAAATTGAAGAAAACATTCATAGCATTAATAGTCACTTTAATGTGTCTTACAAATATTTTATATTCAAAAGTATTATCTCGAAGTTGCCTGAAATTTGGAAAACTCTGTAATCATTTACTGCACTATATAAGTTGTGTAACAACACAAATTAAACACAATGTTTTATTATTCCATTATTGATTAATTTGATATAAGCTTCAAGTTTAATTGCCTTTTCTGAGAAATCACTTAAGGGGAAAACAATTGTAAAAAACAATTGTTTGACTCAGTATTATCAACTAAATGCTACAAATAGAAATTCCAATTTTCCTTGTAATGTCACCATCTGGCTGTTTTTCTCAGGAACACACTTATTTCTAAAGTTTAAAAATATCGAATTAAAAAACTTCACAAGAATATAATAAAGTTCTGAACTTTAAAGAGATATTGCCAAAACATGCCACCGGAGAACACCAGGCTTTCTCTGGAAAGATTTGCAAGGCCCTATAGTACAATCAGCTCTACAGTCCACTCTCTTAAAGGATGTTTCACACAATAGTGCAGTTGGAATTTTTTTGATAAAATACCATGGAAGAAAAATCTTTTTTACATGTATAGGAATAATATGGGGATGCCTCACAAAGGTCTTTCAACATGTGAAGGCATTTTTTCCTGATAAACAGATTTGAAAATTTTAATCTAAAAAGTCTTTGAAATTCCCCTTACATCATTTTTTCCACTTTAAAGGAACGTGGTTGATTGGTCCCAGGCCTGAACCTTATGAAATAAGAACTGACGAGCAAACCCACAGGTACTCCCCAGCTACCTCCCTGAGTCCATTCAGACAACAGGGCGCATCCACCAGTGTGCTGGCCTCCAGTGGAGCCCGGCTCCCTACGTGCCAGCGAGTACAAAGCTCAGCACTAACTCTTTCACCTTCCTCCCTTTAGAAATGACTCTGCAAAAATGTCCATGACTTAAATATTTGCTATCACTCCATATAATCTTTTAAAAGGTACCAGGGTTTCACAGGTGAATGTAATTAGAATATGTCTAGTCCTTTCCATCTCTTCTCCACAAACTCATTAGAAATTTCACAGCTGTTAGACAAGGTGGCATACAGGAGAGCTGTTTATCAGAGTACTGTTGCAAGCTCATACTCATAATTGCTAACCATTTCATATGATTAATTGTTCTTGGGGAACATGTTTTAGGATAACACACTCCGTGCCTTCAACAAGCATCATCTGCTCAGGTTTCAAACAGCATCCCAATCCTTTTTTTACCCCGACAAACAAAGGAAACAGGGAAGGAAAACCAGGGACCTCATAACTGGAACCATTTCGTTTTGGATTGCTGCACGTGGTCGGCAGAACTCTTCTGTTTTCAGTCTCAAGACGGCATATGTATACGTAAAATACTTTGTATCCCAAAGGCCATGGCCCATATGAAGGCAAACAAATGAACACTCTGGAGAGCACCGTAGTTTCTGTGCTTCTGGCTGAGCTAGGCTGTATATTGCTATCTTAATTCAAAGAGGGTGTTCCATCCATAGTTAAGAAGAGCAGAAAGCCTTCCCACACTAAAGATGTAAGGACTGTGTTTTGTTTTCAGTTAAAGAATCTGCTTTTTAAGCAACTGAAGAATAAATTCCCCTGGGATATATTCCAGAAAAGCAAGGTTGGGCTGCACCCCGGAGCCGAGCTGCAGTTGTCAGCCTGGCTCTCTGTGAGAGGCTGCCTCTTTCACTAGCTTGAAAATTGCCAGTGATTTCCCCCAGATTCCACTGACAACCTCCGCCCCTCAAGGAGAAGTTGGGGAAAATACACTCCAAAGTCCTCTTGCTCCCAGGAACACCACCGTAAACCTAAAGATGTCCTGTTCAGGCTCCGTCCTGGCGTCACAGCACATTCTGACATCCCAAGGGCGGTTCAGGCCACAAACCAACTCCTCAGCTTCCTGCACGGCTCCGTGGAACGGCCATCTAGAGAAACACCTGCTATTTCTTGAAGCTCCTCCAGTTCCCCCGGAGCTCCCTGGAGACCCAAGCTCAGCTTGGGTGTAACTCTCACTATGCAGGACATTCCTCGCACGGCGCGCATAGCATTTTTTAGACCTTGATAATTTAGAGTCGAACAAAAATGCCGTGAACTCAAAAGAGAGTAACCCCCGAACATGAGCAATCCAATGTCAGCTATCAGAATACTCTCCGCAGCGTGCGGGGTTGAAACTCCAAGTGGGACCACGCGCGGGGCCAATCCGCAACCGGCTCTGCCGTTGCCATGGCCACGTTGTGTGTTAGGAGAGCGCACGCGCACCGAGCGCACCGGCCCGGGAGCCAATCGGCGCCTGGCTGAGCCGTTGTCATGGCCACGGGGCGAGTTAAGACAGCGCACGCGCCCGGCGCCCACTGGCCTGGGAGCCAATCGGCGGCCGGTCTCCCCGTTGCCATGGCCTTGGTGTGCCTTGGGCAGAGCACGCGCCCTGAGCGCACAGCCGGGGAGCCAATGGGCTGCAGGCCGCGCCGTTGCCATGGCCACGTTGTGTGTTAGGACAGCGCTCACGCCCACCACGCGCCGGGGCCCGGTTGCCCAGCCCCAGAGCTCGAGAGGACCCCGGTAACGGAGCACCCGGAGACACCCGCCGCAGACCCCACCCCATTCACTGGGCGCCCAGCATGAATCGCAAGAAACTGCAGAAGTTGACGGACAACTTAGCTAAAAATTGCAAACACTGTAAGTAAGAGTTAAGTGTTGGACATGCAAACCAGGGCTGATGCCCACTCCGGAGCCCGTTTAACTGCGCAACCCCATCCCGGCTGATGCGTCTCTCTCCACCCCCACCTTCCCAAGAGAAGTCTGGCTTCTCTTTGGAAGCTAGAGAGCTCCGGGAAGGCACCCACGCCCAGGATCTTTAAGGACCGGCCTCCAGGCGTTTATCACTTCACTCCCACGCATGCACTTTCTTGCTTCTCAAACCCTCTTCCTAACTTATTTTTACATTATAGACAAATGATTTATATGCCTTCAAGACACGTGATTTTAACCTCAGACCGAGGAGTAAAATAAGTACTAAAACCACTAGACTCAAGAAAAGTGGCATAACCAACCTACGCCATGAACTTTACCCTGCCTTCTACCTCTTTTTAGAGCAAATAACCTGGCGAGATCCAAAAGGTGGAATCTTAGCAAGAGATCCATAGGGGACCATGGTTATCAGTGTCTGAACATTGCTAGGAAAGGTGAGTTGAAGTGACATGGAAAACGATCTTTTAGCAAGAAGATTTATTTGCATACCAAAGTACTGGACAAAACTAAACAGATGATAATGAATCTCTTCCCAACTCATCTTCCACTTTCCAGTTGCTGATAGGGTTTAAAGGCAAAGGAGACTTGTAGTGACAAAATGAGATATCTCCCCTATCCACACGTTTTGAAATGTAGTATTCGAATTTCATAGGAAACTTTAAGGTTGTGCTGAGGCTGGAAAAACAGAATAGTCCATGGACTTAGAAGCCATGAATGTGGTTTGGATGCTTTCATTTCTTGGAAAAGTACAGATCTTGATAGCAAATATTGTGAATAAGTACTCATAAATAATGTAATAACTGCTGTACAAAACACCGGATCTTATTTAGCCCATTCAGTAAGTGCAATATATTGCAAACAGATATCCTGTGAACAGTCGAAAGGTGGGTGTACATCTTAAAAGTTAAGTGAAAAGATTGGTGAAAAAACTGTCAACTTCTGATTTCTGTCCTTGCATAAAATGTTTAAAGTGAAACAGAATCTTTGATGATTCCTAGTTAAATTCTATATATATAATTGCATATCATAAACATTAAAATAATTTTAAATTGTTTTAAATAGCAGACCTTTCCCCTAAGATCACATTTTATTATCATTGCCAGATGATAAAACCACAAGGATGAAATGAATAAAATTTGTAGAATCAGAGAATGGCTCTTAAGTGAATGACTACTAAATCCACTATGCCTGATATGATCTTCAGGATACCTTTAGACTATTCCCAAAATATGAAAATCTACTCTTGAATTTCCCTAATTTCATTTAATATTATATTCTAAAAGTTGAGAAACATTTCAGCAAGAAATAATATTTTCTTAAGGTTAATCTTCATAGTCATAGTTAAACAGATTTTATTTCATTTATATTTCAGCCAAGATGGAAAAATAGCTAACCAACATCCCCTCTACTAGCATTTCACACACATTAAGACAGTTAGTAGATCAATATTCATGCAGGCTTTTCTTCCTCAACCACTAACAGCTCTTTTTTAAAATCATAATCTTTCATGTATTTTTCCTGTTATTTAATCAATTTACTCACTAAATTTCAAATTATTTTCTGAAGTTTTCAATTTTCTTCTTAAATTGCAGTGCCCCAAACCAGAAATAACATGCAAGCCTGGGGCCCTTAGTGCCTGGTGATGAAGTGTGATTCCCGATTCCTGTGTGCTGTTGCTTTTTTGTGTACACAAGTTTCATCCTAGTTGTTTTTCTTGTTCAACTGTAATTTTATCTTGTTTTAAAATAAAATCTTCCACCCTTACTTCATACTTAGACTCACTTTTATGTTCTTACTGCCAGGTAATAACCCTTCCATCTACAAACTTCAAATGGGTATTGGAACACAAATAATTAGCTAGGTCTTTATAAACACCACCCTTTAAGCAATTATGTGTATTGGCAAGTATCTATGTTTTATGTAAAATGTTCCTTCCTCCAAAGGAATACTGAATAGTTACATGTTAATTTCACATGGTCCACAGTGGGTACCAAATTGGGTTCCTTTTTGTTTATTTCCACACGTTTTGCCTTAAAGCACTACAAAGACTGCTTGGTTTCTTCTCTTTGACCCTTTCCACCAGGTATGTTTATTTTCAACATATCACTGTAGTAACATAGCTAAAGACATATCATACATTTATACATACACACATCTTTAAAAGCTCTTTATTAGAAAATAGGTGATTCTGATTTACAAATTTTTTCTTATGAATTTACTAAAACTAAGTGGAAATGAAAATTATGGCCTGTTTTTTAGGAACCTGGGGTCTGTTTCCAGGGAGAAGAATTTGAGCATGGAAAGTGAAGTTACCAACCTCATGAATACCTATGATCATAATGCTGAAAGGAACATTCCTACTCTTAAAAGGGCATTTATTATTCTTAACCAGACCTCTACCGGCTTGGCTAACAAAACTGCATCTGTCTAATATTCAGCTCTTATCTAGAGGTGATGCTACTTGTATTTCAGTGGATAGTGGAGCACTGACCATGCTCTGTTAGCTTCGGGTCATGAATCTCAAAACAGGAATATTTTCTGGTGACTAGTATGTATTTAATGTATTTAATGTCGATAATCCTTAATGCAGAATTTAAGTTAATATTTAGCAATAAGAATACATTTTTGTTATCTTAATTTTATTCTTTTACAGTTAATAAACATGAAGTGAGCTGTCTTGTAAATCTCTTTTATAACTTGGTGGGAGAGATAACAGAACGGCAAAGTACAGTCATTGGACTGGATCGTAATGCATTTCGAAACATCTTGCACATGACTTTTGGAATGACAGATGACATGATTATGGACAGAGGTAAGTAAACACATGAGATTCAAGAAAGCCAAATCCAGCCTTACCTGATTAAAATTTTTGGAATTTGGACATATTCTTGTTAGGAAATGTAATGTTCTACATTTCCAATTTCACTTGAAAATAAAAATTTAGTTTTGCATAGATCATAGGAAAGGAAATAAAATCAGCTCATTTTTGTGCATTTAACAAGAGGGCAAAGACAGGTTAAATATCTAGGATTCCCTTTATGTCAGAAAGCACAAAACAATTATATTTCTACTTAGTAATGTAATAGAAACTAAATTGTTTTTAAAAGATATTTAAATGTATTTTCACCATAGAAAGTATTCCAATAAACATTAAAATATAGCCAGTTACATAGTAGCATTATTTTTCCTGGGTATCACAATGGAAACTTACATATTTAATATTACTATATTAAATTTTCTTCTTTGTTTATTTATTAGACATTAAGGAGTTGTTATTTTTTTTTGTTTCCACAAAATAGAAAGAGAAAATGTGAAAGTTTTCCAATGTTTATAATGCCTTGATTTCCTCCTTTTTCAAATGAGAATATTAGACTATCTGATCCTAAAATTTTCTCTAGAAAAAAGTATATTCCTGAGAATGACAAGGCGCCACAAGTGTGACATTGCTCTTCTCTCCCATTAGTATTCCGAGGGTTTGATAAAGATAATGACGGCTGTGTAAATATATCAGAGTGGATTAATGGACTGTCATTGTTTCTTCGAGGAACTTTGGAAGAAAAAATGAAATGTAAGATTTCAGATTTTCCCATTTTAAATTATTTTGATTGTACATTATGATTAACATTTAAAGTATTTAAACCAATGTTCTTCAACCCAGTGAAGTGGGTTTATTTGTTCATTTTAATCTCCATTAGCCTCTTTATTCAAGTTAATGATATGAAATGAATACAAAATATATATTGAAAAGAAAAATTAAGAGATTCTGAGGATTAATTCATGCCTAGCAAGATTCCATGCTAATTATGCACACGGGTTTAAATATTAAGTGTTTTACACATTTCATTACCTATACTGTCACAGTAAAACTAGAGAATCTTGATTCAACTGTCCTGATTATTAATCAACTGATTGAGTAACCCTTAATTAGTTCTTTATTGATTCTGGTTATCTCTGATTTAAGGGTCCTAATTTAATCAGTTTCCCTAGAGTTTCAAGATGAAAAGATCCAAGTTACTGTTCATCAGCATGCTTTTCCATAGCTCAGTATAAGGCACAGTCCTCCAAAGATTAGTGAATATAAACAACTGCATATATTAAGCATTTACTGTGAATGTCAGATTGCACTCTAACTGTGAGGCTGATGAAAGCACCGGCAGCATGGAGGTTGGCTCTGAAAACTTTATCAGAGCAAGTGTTACCTTAGTGATTGTATCAAAATTATAATTTGTTATCTTTTGAAAAGATTGCTTTGACGTGTTTGATTTGAATGGTGATGGATTCATTTCAAAGGAGGAAATGTTTCACATGTTGAAGAACAGCCTTCTCAAACAGCCATCTGAAGAAGATCCTGATGAAGGAATCAAAGATTTGGTGGAAATAACACTTAAGAAAATGGTAAATATGGATGATTTAAGGTTTTATATTGAAATGCACTGGCCGGATATGAGATTTAAAATCATGGTAGTCATCATATTCCTGCTGGGTGAAATTAAACACTTGAATTGCGTTCTTTTATTACAATGCTGGAAGTTCTTTTCAGGTTTCCTACTGAGCCTCTTAGCATTCTCCTTCCTTGCTTTACAATGGAAAGATAGCACATCTGTGCAGACACGTGTGCTGTGGGCTGTGGCCTCCCAGGCTCCTTGTCCTCCTCCAGGACTGCGACCATGATGGGAAGCTGTCCTTTGCAGACTATGAACAGGCCGTCAGAGAGGAGACCCTTCTGTTAGAAGCTTTTGGACCCTGTCTACCTGACCCTAAGGTAACAGTAGTTCTTTCCCAGAACCACAACTGAAATATAATCCAGGCCCAACAAGCCAGGATTTCTTGTATTTGTTCAGGCACAGAGAATGGCTTCTAAAGAGAGGAGGACCACTGAGAAAAATACCTGCTGATTCTTTTCATGATATTATTATGCCCATTCCTACTTTTTTCCCATGTATTCGCATATAAAACAATTAATGAGGTTTAATACATGCCAGAAACAAAGATGAGAAAAGCTCAGTGGCTGCACCCTAGGGTTTTTATTTCTTAGGAAAAATCAGCGTGAAAATAATTACACAACAGTGTGGTAACTATTGTTATAATAATAGTGACTTGCATGGTGACTCATGTGCCATGTGCTGTCATAGGTGCTATGCCCCAAATCGCCTCATTTAGTCCCCCCAACAATTCTACAAAGTGGACAGTATTATCGTCCTCCTCTTTCAGATGAGGAAACTGAGTCTCAGAGAGTTTAGGTAACTTGCCCAAGTTCACTCACTCATTGTGAAGGAGCCAGAACTCGAGCCCAGACACCCTGGTTCCAGGGTCCCTAGACATATGCACAGGGTGGTGTGGAAGCAGAAAAGAGGGACCTCGAAACCAGTGGTGTGGGATGACCTGTGACGTGGCTGGTGGGACAAGGAAAACTCGCCTGGAGAACTGAGTAATTGGAGGACACAGTGGTCAGCTAGTTTAAATGGGAAGGACAGTCAAGAGAACAGAGTGATGTACGCAAAGACAGAGAGGGAGGGAGCAAGGTGGAAGAGAGGAGGTACTGCAGAGGAATCTATAGTGGAAGAGCGTTTGGCTTGGGATGAGATTGGAGCTGCATAGAAAAGCCACGTCCTGTGGTGCTTAGAGCTTGCCTTTTGGCTTGAAGGGGATAAGGATTCACTGAGGGATACTAAGGAGCTGGAGCCATGTGGTACATATTACCCTCTAGACTGTCTCTCCTGCTGCCGACTCAAAATGTCCTCAACAATCTCTTGTTTTCCCCCTAAAACATGTCCTTCCTCAATCCCGTGCATTAGTAAACGGCACCTCTGTGCATCAGTGGCTCAGTCAAAAGCCATCCTGACTCCACTCTTGGAGAAGTATTAGCTTCTCCTTCACACACAGCCTGAGTAGAACCTCTTCTCCACACGCTGACCGGCCACCATCTAAATTAAACCATCTTCGCCTGTCGCCTGGCTGCCACCGTTAGCTTTCTGCTGCCGGTGTTGCCCCTCCTGACTCTTCTCCACAACATCCAGGATATTTTAAAGACACAAACCTTGTCATGCCCCTGACTTGCCTGGAGCCCGCCACTGTGGCTCCAGAGTCCTCCCGGTGGCCCCTTTCTCTCTCCAGCCTCATCCCCTACTGCCTCCCGCTCTCGTACCCCTGGAGCTCTGCTGGCCTTATGGCTGTGTTCTGAAACCACCCAGCTCACCGCCCACCTTCCAGAACATTCTTCCCCAGCCTTCATTCCTGTCTCTGATCCCAGAGTCTCAACTTGGCCATCCTAATCACCCTGTCTTCCCTTTCTGCCTCCTAGCCCTGCATTATTTTTCTTCATAGTACTTATCACCCAAAGGGACATATTTACTCACTTACTCACTGTTGATTCCACAACTGGCATGTAATCTCCCTGAGGGCAGACTCTTGTCTTTCTCCCCCTGTTACCTCCAAACTCCATGCCTAGTACAGATAGGTGCCTAATACATGTTGACTGAATGAACAAATGGGTGAGTGAATGAATCCCAAACACTGATGGAGAGTTCTGGATCTATCTCCTTCCGTTTCCTCAGCAACCGCTTCACCCTTTACTTACGTCTTCTGCCTTTGCCCTCTGACTTACACCTTCTCTCCAAAATGTAAACAGATCTAAACCTGTCCTATATTAGAAATGAAGCGAGAAAGCCAAGGGAGGGAGGGAGGAAAAGGAAAGGAAGGAGAGAGACCCTGATTCCACATCTGCTGCTTCTTCCTGCCCAAAGTCTGTCTGTTTCACAGCCAAGTTTCTTGAAGGAATTGTGGAGATTTATGAACTGCCCTGCCATCCAGCTTCTCATCCTGAGCCCACTCTTGTCCATGACTAGCAGGCCCATGAAGACTCTCGGCTTCTCCTGGTGTGGGGCCACGAGCCCTCCTCACCCCGGCTGTCAGCCCGGCCTCCCCTACACAGGGAAGCCCCTGGCCCACTGCCCCGGCCGCCTGGGACCAGCTCGTGCCCCGGGACGCCCGAGGCCCCGTGCGTGCTCAGCACACTGCCCTTTCTGGCCGGCTTTTGGACTGGTCTCTGTCACCACGCCAGACACTCCTGGGGAGCTGGATCTCTGCAGTCTTGTTCATCTTTTGGTGTCCCCAGAATCCAGCTCTGTGAGTGAAAAATGTGTGGAAATCAGAATCCCACACTTCTTCAGCTAACCTGTCTCTTTACATAGAGGAGACAAGTACAACATTTTGTTTGTTCTCCCTTGCGTGGAAGTCTCTATTAACTTGAGTGCTTTTATTTTACAGAGCCAGATGGAATTTGAAGCCCAAGTATTCAAAGATCCACATGAATTCAATTATGATATCTGAATACCGAAATGCTTGTGTTGTCTCATGAGAATTAAAAAGAGAGAGAGAGAGAGGCACACATATACTGTTTACATTTTCAAGGTAACTGAGCATGGTGTCATTGAATTGTGTGTCCGGCTGAGGGCAGAGATCACTTACACATACCATTGAATTTTTGGTATAAGATGGAAGATAAGAAATGCCTTATTAGATGTTGCTTGGTTTGCCAAGATGAGTTAACATTTCTAAAGTTATTTTATCACATAGACTATCTGTGGAAGCACATAACTGTTGTAAAACATTTGGGCTAATGAAATGGTTGGAGACTGTATAATCATGAATTACTAATACAAGTACAGTTCATGTCTGAACAATGCTGGGTGTTACCTTTGAAAATCAGTGAAACAGCTGAATTCCCTTTGGAACAATAAATAATGTAGATGGCACCCAATGTGTACTGACGTTTGGCAAACATATATTAAACACCTTTGTACCAGACATTGGAGCAGACAGAGATGAAAGATAGGTGGAAGTTATTTTAATTTGACTTATATTATCATTACTTGGGGATTTTTCCATAACAGCCTTTCTTGATTGTAAGCTTCTGAGGGCAGGGATTTTATCCTCATATACAATGATACTGAAAATTGCAGTGACTTCAGACCTCTGTACATAACGGTCCTCAAGAAATGCTGTGGATTAGCTCAAAAGTAACAAGTACCACAATAGAATCACAAACTACAGGTGAGTCCAGAAAAAGGAGCATGTGCCTTCTGGTTCTTGCAATTGATGGCTAATTCAGAGACATACTGGGGTCACCCCAGACACCCCCCTTGGGACCCCACTCCCATCCAGCAGCTTCTCATGTGGCCTGCCCCCCGCTGTCTCCAGCCTGACCCCCGCTGTCCCGTGCCCCTGCTTGTGTTCGTCTGAGTGACTGCGTTCTCCTCCCTCTGCCAGGAATTCCCCGTAGCTCTTTTTTTTTATTTTCTTTTTCCTCCCCACTCCCGCCTGCTGTTTTTTGCTGTCTGTGTCCATTCACTGTGTGATCTTCTGTATCTATTTCTCTTTTTGTCTTTTCATTTTCTCCTCTAGGATTCACCGGCATTCGACCCCAGGGACCTCCAATGTGGAGAGAGGTTCCCTGTCACCTGCGCCACCTCAGTTCCTGGTTTCTGTTGCCTCTCGCCTTGACTCTCCGCTTGGTCTCTTTTGTTGCGTCATCATTTGGCTGTGTGGCTCCCCCCGCGGGCCCTTGGCTCGCCACGCAGGCTCGCGCCTTCACTAGGAGGTCCCGGGGATTGAAACTGGGTCTGCCCATGGGGTAGAGGGAAGCCCAGTCACTTGAGCCACATCTGCTTCCCTACATCCTTCTAACAGGTGCTGCAGTGCATAGGACAAAGCAGTGGTAGATCAGTGCCCTCGTTTGCTAGGCTGCTGTGACAAATACCATACAACGGGTTGGCTTAAACAACAGGAATTTATTGGCTCTCAGTGTCCTGGCCAGGAGAAGTCCAAAACCGAGGCGTCAGCAAGGATACGCTTTCCCACCACGGTCTAACATTCTGGTGCTGGCTGCGGGTGATGGCTGGGTTCCTTGGCTCCCCACAGTCACTTGGCGATGTCCTCTCCTCTCCCTCCCAGGTCCCGCTGACTCCTAGCTTCTCTCTGATTTTCTCTTACCCTGGCTTCCAGTTTCTTCTCTTTATAACATCTCCTGTAATCCTGATTAAGACACATTCGGTTGGAGCACAGCTTAACTAAAAATAACATCTTCAAGAGACCCTATTTACAGTAGATTTATACCCCCAGGGATGCAAATTAAGATTAAGAATATATCTAAATCGGGGTATGTAAGTCAGTCTACCGTAGACAGGATCCAGTTAAGTTCTTGAGTTAGTAACTGCTTCTTTAGTAAGCACATACTTAAGCAGGAATGAGAATCATTAAGGAGGCATCTGTTTTGTCCATGTGTAAACACTTAGCAGCTACTTGGGATATGAACTTCCTTTTGTTACTGCATATTCGATATTAAATTTAAGCAAAAGTGTGAATTATGTAAAATAATGGACTGTTAAATGGAATAATTTCATGAAATAAAAACTACTGTCCAACTAAAGTCCAAATTTTCTTAAAATTTGAGATTCTTATATTGATGGGTTTGACATAATTTGTCTATCTGCAATAGGTGTAAATAATGCATCACACAATGCTTTTATATTTTTAAATCTATTTCTTCTGATTAAAAATAATTGATGTGCCCTAAACATTTTAGAAATTTAGGAAATTTTGAAAATACATGCTAAAATATTGGTTAGTATTGATTAATATCCTTGTGCAGACTCTTTCAGGCTTTTTAAAAAGACCTTTGTATGTCTATTTTTGCAAAGATGAGACCACACTGAAAATAGGCTTTTGTGAACTGCTTTTTAAATCTTCTCAGGCCATTAAATATTTTTATATAACTTAAATTGTGATGGTCAACTAGTGTTCCAATTATCCAGACTCCATTAAATGATTTCCCTGCCAGTGAAATTTATGACATCGCCACGTTTTTGCTATTATAAATATTTCACAAAATGAAGTTTGTGAAAGTACACTTGTTGGGTCAGAGTCTATGCAAATTTTTGAGATTGTGGGTACCTCTTGCCCCCTCACTCCCCAGGAAGGCCCTGCCAGTTAAACTTCTGTACCCATCCCATGGGTAGATCTGACCTCCCATTCCTCTTCCTGCAGTGCCCATCTTTGACCTTTCCCAAAGTCATGGACCATCATTCAGCATGAGTTAACTTATTTTAAAAACTCATCTTATGCATCTGCATCTAAATCTTTTATTGTAGTGTGATTCACCTCTGTGTTTTATGATGACATTATACAAGCCTAAAATAAAAATGTGGGAAAAAAAAAAAACCTGGTCAGAATAATTTTAGTGAAACTTGAAATGGAACTCACCAAATCTGCTCAAGAGCTTCGCTCCCCTATACAAAACCCCCTTTGCTGTTCCTCACATAATCTGCCCAAATTATTTCCTCCTGCTGCAGTTCCTAGATTAGCTTGATTGCATGAACATAGAGAGTCATAAATGATTTTAACACTGAAAATCCACCCAGCTCAGCAGGACCAGCTAAACAGACTCGGAGTTCAACTCTGTCCCGTGGGGTCGTTGGAAAGGGTTTGAAACGGAGTGGCGCTCTTGGCCCACTTCGGCCTCGCCGCTCTTGGTCTCAGGCGAGGCTGCCCCCTCTCCCCTGCTGAGCCCTGCCTTGGCCTGCCTTTCAGCAGCCTGGTTGGGACTAGGGAAAGCGGCCGCACTTTTGAGGGCTAGAGGACAGCATCGGCTCCTGCCTCTGCGGGCATCACCGCCCAATCCCCGCCTGCGCTCTGGGCTGCCCTGCACAACACCTGCGAGGCCACAACGAGGGCTCACATCAGCCTGCAGACGGAACACGGAGATTCACCTGGTAAGTGAAGGAGTATCTTTTAAGGAAAAAGAAAAAAAAAAGACAAAACTATAGGATTTTAAAACTGCCCCTGAAAACTGGTAGCCCCGCATTCTTCACCTGCCAAGATCTCTGGGTACAAGACTGCACTTGTAAGAACCCAGGCCTGCAATTGCTTGCATCTTAAAATCATCCAAAACATTTGCTTCATTCCCACTTTCTGCAGAGTCAGAAGGGTTAACGTGACCTCGCGAGGAGGACCCTGTCCTCCCCTGGCCCGTGTGAAATAGCTGACTCTAGTCCCCGCAGAGCTGCGCCATGGCCATCTCAGGGAGCATTCCTGCCCAACCCCTGCACACCCCAAATTACAGCATCTTTAAGTAAAGGAGGTTGTTCACAAGTATTAAAATCAAATACGCTTTGCAACTACAGAGATGACCGTGTCTGGAAAAGTTTCCTCTGAGCTACTCTTTATACTTTCAACCGTTTCTGATCCCACATTTTGTCTAAATCTCTGGTTTCCTCTCTGAACAGTCATCAATAGCTAGTGGGTACTTCTCACCACGTGTTACAGAGAGCTGGCTGGGAATGCATTAGATGCATAGAAAGACTACAAAGGACACATAATAAACATAAATTTAACCCATGCATAGATCAATGGCAGTTTAGCAAGTAGTAAGGAGGGGCTGGTATTGGCATACTTGTGCTTTCTGATTTAGTAAGTGCCCTCTCTGCTAGAGCGAGAAGCAGACCACAGCTGGAAGTGTTTTCCAGTCTCGATTCCCTTGAGGGGGAGCCAACAATTACCTGTCCAGCAAAGCGAAGTCCCCATCTTCATGAAGCCTATCTCAGATAACTCAGTTCCATGGAGGAGCAGAGAGAGCAAACACAGCGGCGAAATGTCCTGGGTAAAACTAGGCATGCTTCTGCATCGGAAATTATCAGGACGGCATTACCCTAAGCAGTAGTGAGCTGCTATAGTTCCATCCTCAGCTTGTGGCTTTCTCTGTGCCATGCCGCCTGCCTAACCCATCAAGAAAATATCCCTCCCCGTAAGACACACATTCTCTTGTTTATTTTTACCTCCTTCACGCTGTTTAGCCCTTATTATGGGCCTGCGGCCAGAAGCACAGAGCACTTCCCTGAGTGAAAGGCTTGTCAAGTAAAGGATAGTTGAATAAACTAAGGAGAATACAGGCCATCTCCCCCTTCACCTGAGATGCCACTCGCCATCTGCTGTCCTCGTCTCCAAGGCGGTCATGTGGACTGAGAATGCAGAACCGCAGTCACCTGAGTAAAGGACATCTCTCAGTCAGAAAGTAGGTGACAGATGACCAGGGGAGGCAAGGAGGGAGGGGATGCAGGTGGTTAATGACTCACGGAGTTTGTTTTGGGTTATGGAAAAGTTTTGGTAATGGATGATGGAGATATATTCAATACCAATGACTTGTACACATTCAGTGAATTGCACACATGGCAGTGGTTATAACAGGAAATTTTGTGTCATACATATGTTATCATAATGTGTGTGTGTATATATATATAGATGTCAATGCTTAAAAGAAAGAAAGAAGGAGAATGACATTAAAGGAAGCAGAGGAATGTAGAAGTCCTCTCCCTGGGAGCGCTCTGCTGTGGCTGAAAACGTTCCAGGCACGCTGAACCTCCAGGCAGGTGCCATGATCTCCAATCGCACAGCAAGAAGTTCAAGAGAACCATCCGTCCACGCCTTTGGTAATGAGTCCTCAGGTGCAGCAGAGTGAACCGTCCCATGTTCTCAATAGCCTTAGCTGGAATCTGCCGAGCACTTCCATGCCCACTGTCACACCAAGCACTTGACATTCCTTACCTCATCAATTTCTCACAACTATTCTGAGGGGCAAATACTACTGACTGTACTCATCCTGAAGATTGAGGAAAGTGGGAGTTAGGAAAATCAAGAAACTTCCTCAATGTTCCAAACTGGTAAATAGCAAAGCCAAGATGCAAACTTTAACTTAGTTGTAACTCAAAAGACCTTTCTCTAAAGGAGTATCTGTATTCCTTGCTGTGCATATCCTTGAGGCTTGGAGCGATTGAGTGCCCACAGCTTCCTGATCAGTCTTCCGAGTGAATTTTCAAGACCGTACATCTTTAACACAGTGACAGCCAATACGTAATTTACATGTATCGTAGGTGCCTGCAGTGACACCTCTGTTCTTGTGCATTCTTCTAATCTGACTACCCCTTGGACTTCTCTTTCTTTATTCAAAGTTTCCAATTTGGGTTTAACGGCTGGCCTTTCAGGTGTGGCTACCCATGTAAATCAGGACATTAGACTGGGACCTGGCCTTATCAAGTGTCCAGACATAGTTATGTAGAAGGCAGTTAAGTTCTGAGGCTGTACGATCAGTGAAGAGAGGTAGGGAAAATGAAATGCAGGTCAACAGCCCATTAAAGGAAGGAAGAGAGACTAAGACCATCTCTGGTTTTGTGAGAAGAAGGAGAGGATGCCAGAAATCACGTGGGTGGGAGGAAAAGGGCTGGGCTCTCCAAATGTAAAAGGGCAAGGATCATTTCTTTGGGTCCTCTTAGGAGGTGTTGAAGAAAGAGGATTCCAATGAGAAGAGGCCATGTGGACAAATGGCAAACACAAGATATTATGACGTGGCATTTACTATGTGCCAGCAAATGGCCCAAGGACACACCTGGACTTGGCACAGCTTGGATTTGAACTGGATTCATCTGCAGCCCAAGCTATTAGCCATAATCTAGCCCCAATTGCCTTTTACTGTCACAAGATCCCGCATGACATTGAGCAAATCCCATGAATTCTAAAAGTCTGATATAAGGGATCTGGTTTTGGCAGATGGGGACATATTTATTATCCAAACTGGGATAACAGTGAGAACATAAGGAGGTGCTATTGATTACATCAGGACTACATGATCTGGGTTTGTCCTGTGCAAACCAGGATGCATAGACGCCCTATGTACGCCACACTCATTCCACACATGTGAGATTTTTATCTTTCTTTTAAAATAGGACTCATCTGCTACCTCTACCTCAACCACACAGGATTTTGAAACGATTGAATGAGACGATGTTCATGATACTGTTTGTAGACTGTAAAATAAGATATAAACCTGTAGATTGAGAGAGAGGCCCTGTCTTGGAGCGTGCTTGTCTTCTCCATAGGAGAATGTGTTCGGGGGAAACAGATCCTAAAGTGCTAAAATATCCGAAAGAACTTAATTGGATGCATGGTTTCTATGAAATCTTGAAATAAACCGGACACAAAAGGACAAACATTGTATGGTCTCACTGATACGAACTAAATATGATAAGGAGACTTAGAAAGTTGGACCATAGCGTATAGGTTAGTAGGAGACAGAACATGCGTTGAGAAGGACGCTGAATGTACGTAGAATGTTTAATAAGGTCAGTTGTAAATATATGGTAGTGGCTGGAGTGGAAGGTAACACATAACGAGTGTAACAAACTGCTGAATGTGGCTGGAAGGGGTAGTCTAAGGAGATTAGTGTCAATCAAAAGACAGAGGACAATCCAGGAACTGTATAACATGGTGATTTTGCTGCTAGATGGGGACTGTGGTTAATAATATAAATAAAAGAATGTTTTTCTACTACAAGGTGTTAAGAATATGGCAATACATGGGAAAATACAACTAATGTAACTTAGAGGCTATAGTTAATAATGTAATATTTTGTAACAAAAGCAAAGAAGGCACTATATCAATGGTTAAAGGTAAACAGGAATATGGGGTTTAGTTTTATGAGATATGAATATGATTAAGCATTTTTTTCTTCTTCACATTCTTCATTAACAAGAAGACCACGATCATTTCATGTCATCTAACCAATCTGTGCTCATCTGCTTGTCTTTTTGAACACTGGAGGAACAACTGAGCTTGTTTTGGGGACTAGATGAGATAAATGTGTCTGGACAATTTTTTTGGAGTGATGCTTCCATAACTTGTTAAGCTGCTTTTTGTTTGTTATTTTATTTTTTGAATTTGAAATATAGTTTACTTTTTCTTTAAGAAGAATCTTGAAAGTTTGAAATCCCACTGAGCATCCATTAACTTGTATCCAAGTTATGTGAGATTCATCTAGCCTATTTCACACCACGGTCTACTTGCTGTCTTAAACTGGCTGGGGTAAATTGCCTGAATATGGAAGAGGAGAGAGCAGGAGAGCAAGGAGGAGGAGGAGAGAGAAAAGAAAAAGAAGAAAAAGGAAGCAAAGAAGAAGGAAATGAAAGAGAGGAGGAAGAGGAAGAGAGAAGAGGAGGGAATCACTGGAAGAAGGAAACTGAGAAAGATTAACTGAATGAGGAGAGAAGCAGTTTTCATACCATAGATTTTCTTTTTAAAGAAAACAGGAGACAGGGGGGCAGGGGAGTAAAGCGTTGTTCTTCTCTCTTCTTGTGGCCGCGTGACTCTAGAAAAT
The DNA here is from genome assembly GCF_030445035.2 of Dasypus novemcinctus. Lineage (NCBI taxonomy): Eukaryota > Metazoa > Chordata > Mammalia > Cingulata > Dasypodidae > Dasypus > Dasypus novemcinctus. The sequence continues at coordinate 10,975,016 of NC_080686.1, read as the reverse complement.
CAAGTGGCAGGTATGAGTGTGGCAGGCTTGCTCCGGGGACGCTGTTGAAAAGTCAGTGGAGTAAAGAAGATATAATCAGGGGCAGAGCAGGATGTGGAACAGGCCGGGGCCTGCTCGGGCTCTGAGTTATGTGACTGAGAGGCAGGGGCGCTGGCCCGCGGCAGGTGCAGCCCGGCCAGGCCCCGGTGCCGCGGGAAGAGAAAACCTGCAGGTGGAGTCGGGGCATGTCCTAAGACGCAGAGCCACTCGTTTTTTCTGAATGCTTGTCCTATCTTTATTGTCTGCTGCAAGATTATGGTCTGCAGTGGGAGGGGAGGGACGGTTTAGGGGAGCCTCGGGTTGCCGTGGCTTTGATGACACACGCGGGGGCTGCTTCAGGGAGGAGGTGCCCTGGGACGGGGCTGGGGCGGTCTGCTCGGGGAGGAGGCGGGGGGCGGGGGGAATAAGGACACACCTGTCAGCCCCTGCCCCCCGGGGTTGTCTGAGCGGCAGCAGCAGTCCATTCCTTATCGGAAAGTTCCCCTCTGTCTTGCTGCCCATGTGGTGTCCACTTGGCAGATTACTAGGTATAGAAAAGTGCCCTCATCTCCCTCCAAAGAAAGCACATCCCCCCGGCCCATCTCTTTCCTCTCCCTGGTAGCCATCTCGGTGCCAGGCGACTGCCTAAGAATCCCGCAGACAGAGACCCCGAGGACGTGCGACTGTTGCCTGAAATTTCCCAGGGACCTTAAGGTCCAGCACGCACTGCCAGTGCTCGGTCCGCCCTGCTTACATCACCTCGCAGCGCCTCTCCTGACCAGCCCTCAGAGGCAGTTTGCAGATAAACAACTAGTCTAGTCAGCTAGAAACGGGAGAAAGAGATGGAAAGCATGTAGATTTTGCAAACTATGTTTGGTCATGGGGAACTCCCAGTGCATCCAGAAATGCCTGTTATAGATCTGGAGGAGCAGGAAGTGGGAAGTAGGAGGGAATTTCACGGTTTTCACAGTTTAACCCTTGGTTACTGGAGCTGCTACAAGCTATGCTGGTGGATCAAACTAAAGGAGAAATGCAGCATAGAGGCGAGCAATGGCGACAGGATAGGGTGCCCAATGGGAAAAAGGACCAGGTGAGCCAGGGAAGCGAGTGCTGAAGCATGAAAAATGCTCCGAAGCAAAAATCAGAGCTGGCAGCCGGCAAGGGGACAGCACGCCTCCCGCTCAGGGCGGCGCTCTGGGCGCAGGGCAGGCCCCAGCCCAGCGGCGGGCACCCGGGCTCGGCCTGACACGGGGAGCCGGGGGTCAGCGAGGCCCTGCGGGCGCTGCCAGAGAAGGTCATTACGCACTATGACGCAAGGAGAAGGTCTGCGTCCCAGACACCCCGCGCACGCCCAGGGCCGCCCTGCGCCCGCGGCTGCAGGGGAGGGGAGCGGCACCCGGGTGGAGAGGGTGCGGGCGAGCCCCTGCAGCTCCACCTCCTCGGGGGAGCGTGGCTCCCCGCCCGCGGCCGCTCGCACTCATTCTTGGCGCACGGCCTTCCACCTGAGGCGCGAGGCACGCCGGCAGCCAGTCCACCGCAGAGCTGCCCGGGCCTGCTCCGCCGCCAGGAATGCCAGATTATTACAGGGTGCCTGGAAACGCTGAAAGGGGGAGCGCAGTCCTGCTGGGCCTCGGGGTGGGGGTCCGGTTCCTTCACAACCTGGAAGACAGCACAATTTACAGACTGGACCCCAGGACCAGGAGTGAGGGGCTCCGGGGAGAGAATGAAGTGATGGGGTTGGGGCCTCCTGGAACGCTTTCCCACCCACAGGGGACAGGTGCCACACAGGCCCTGATCCCCCAGCTGTCCTCAGCAGAAGCTGGCGCTGCCTTCCTGGCCTAGAGCAGCCCAGACCTGAACTCCACCCTGGGCCTGGAACCCCAAAACGGCGCAAACGCACCCTGGCCGGAGCTGAGCAGGAAGTCCACCCCAAGCCAAAGATCATGGCTCCTTCCTGCACAGCCCACAGAGGAGGGGCCGGCTGGCACTGCCTGTCCGGAGCCCCTGGACAGATGCCCCGGCCCCTCTGGGTTTCAGTGTCCACCACCATTAAAGGACAGTAGGAATACCCGCCGTGTGGGATTTGCCAGGAGTGGAATAAGCAGGCAGAATTCCCACACTGAGTGTGGAGCCCGGCCCTTGGCAAATGCCCGCTCTTAGCTTGGCCACATGCAGGTGGCGTCTCACACCCAGGGTGGCCTGCTTTGCTGCCTTTCGGGCACGGTCATCGCATCTTCCTATTCAAGCGTCAAGTCCTCCGGAATGGGGGTGGTGTCGTTTGCTCTCCTGGACACGGGCACGGCGCTCACGCAGCGCCAGGGCCGCACTTGGCCACTTGCCCAACTTGGCATGGGTGGAAGGTCGCCCGGGGATGGGTGTCCATGTGGGCATGCCCGGAGGCAGCCAAGGCAGGCATTCCAGCAGCCCATAGGAGGTGATTAAGAAACCCTCGTGCTGGGATCCCAGACCCTTCCCTGCAGAAGTGCTCAGCTAACAGAGAAATGGCCCGGAGCTCTCACCGCATGCTGACCCCTGGGCCAGGCCGCGTCCCTCCTGGTGGAGCAGCCGAGCTTTCTCCTTGGAGAAGTGGTGTCCCCAAAGCATGCAGACAACCAGGGCGGAGGGCCTCTTTCCCCTGAGTACCTATTACTGATGTCCAGACTATAACCTGCGATGCTGGTTTAGAGCATTTTGTTATGCGCCGAGGTCTTCATTTAGGCCATGGTGTGTGTGTGTGTGTGTGTGTAGCTCTGTGAACTCACACAGACATCCAAAGTGACTTTCTGCTCTCTGAATACTTGAATATCCCACCCAGATAGTGGAGGAGTTCCTCTGCTTGTAGGCAGGGAGGAAAGGGCCTCTCAGTCAATCCAACAGTTAAAAGTAATTTTAGGGGAGTGGATGTAGGTAAGTGGTTGAGCACCTGCTTCCCACGGGCGAGGTCCTGGGTTCAGTCCCCGGGACCTCCTAAAACAGATGGACGGCGGCCTCCCTTGGCTGCCTGCCTGTGTGCAGCATAGCTGTGGTCTGTGCATGGAGCTTTAGGAGCACCATGGAGAGGGGCAAGGACTTGCCAGCAACCCCACTGGTGTGTCCTCACATCTCCATGTGCGTCTCAGCGTTAGCGCCTGGAGCGACATGCCTGCTCCTGAGGAATCTGTGGCTTTCTTTGTACCCTCATGCCTTCTATTTAATCCGTCAAGAAAGCAGTCCTCCCCCTAAGACACATCCTCTTGTTGATTTTTACCTCCCTCTTGCCTGTTTAGCTCGACACGGCCCCTCTTACCGAGCCCCAGTCACGCTCCCAGTGAGCTCCTTCCCGGAGGAGGCTGTCAAGCTGAAGACGTTTGAATAAATGGGTAAAATGTAGGCGCTTCTTCCTTAGCCTGAAGTGCACCTCTTGACACCACAAAAACATTCACTGAAATCGATGAAGACACCCAACGGCTAACTCCCAGGCATGTGACAGCGCAAAATGGAGCTTCAAAGAAATGCAGGTGCTGAGATGAAAAATCCCAGGAAGGATGGAAATAGGATTTTAAACTCCTTCCTTTGGAGAATATCTAGACTATTTCAATCACTGTTTTGTCAGAAAAGTGAGTAACATGTGCTTGATCATACAAATCAAAATCATGTCATTGTTCGAGCACTGATGAACAAGTCACCGGGGAATTTTAATGACAACCATAGGGTCCATCCTTGTCAATGAGTCAAAGAGAATTAACAGCTCAAAGGGGTGTGTGCCACCCACCGTTTAGCAGGGAAGTGGCCTGCTCCTTCGCGAGTTTCTTACACCTGCTTCTTTCTTTATACATCTCTTCCTGTCTTTCTGGAAAAAACCATCCCTGTAGGTATCTATTAGAGTTTGAGAAAAAAATCATTCAAATTTTCAAGGTAGCAAATAGCATTTGATTTTATAGAAAGTTTACATGTTAGTTCTCATAGAAAATAACAACTGGCCACTCCTCCAAAGAGCCTTCTAATCTTAGCAAATTATTATTTCATGGCACAATTGGCTCCACCTCTCTTCCAAGGTCTCCCATAGATTGAGATCAGTCTGATTCCTAAGAAACCATAATAGGGAAAGGAATTGGCAGTTAACAGTCTGGGTGACGCTTCTCTCTTCTTGTGGCCGCGTGACTCTAGAAAATCAAGTGGCAGGTATGAGTGTGGCAGGCTTGCTCCGGGGACGCTGTTGAAAAGTCAGTGGAGTAAAGAAGATATAATCAGGGGCAGAGCAGGATGTGGAACAGGCCGGGGCCTGCTCGGGCTCTGAGTTATGTGACTGAGAGGCAGGGGCGCTGGCCCGCGGCAGGTGCAGCCCGGCCAGGCCCCGGTGCCGCGGGAAGAGAAAACCTGCAGGTGGAGTCGGGGCATGTCCTAAGACGCAGAGCCACTCGTTTTTTCTGAATGCTTGTCCTATCTTTATTGTCTGCTGCAAGATTATGGTCTGCAGTGGGAGGGGAGGGACGGTTTAGGGGAGCCTCGGGTTGCCGTGGCTTTGATGACACACGCGGGGGCTGCTTCAGGGAGGAGGTGCCCTGGGACGGGGCTGGGGCGGTCTGCTCGGGGAGGAGGTGGGGGGCGGGGAAGGCTGAGCCTGGGCGGGTGCTGAGGCTGCGGGAGAGGAGCAGGGGGGGAGCAGACACACCTGTCAGCACCTCCAGCACCCCCGCGCCCGCAGCCGCCTCCCCTTCTTCCTCGGGAGGTTCTCACCTGTCCTGATGTCCGCTCAACGTGGACAAGTCAGGTGGACCACCCCGACTCCCCCCGTGGATTCCAGTCCAGCCCAAGGCTTTCTCCAGAAGACTCCAATCGGTTCAGATTTCTCTCAGTTGATTTTGTGAGTAAATGGAAGACAGCACTACGTTAAGCTGCCAGAGCGTTAGAAGAGAAGTGTAAATTCAGCATCCCCCTGGCTGCAGCTTCCTGCACTAAACCCCTTCTATGGCAGTGAAGGGCTGGACCATGGGTCCGCTTTGCAGTCCAGCGCACCAAGGGGGGCAGTCCGTGGCTTCCCAGCCACCGCCTCGCTCCTCTTCTCTGCATACAGTTGGTGGCTCTCTGTTTTTTTTATTTCACTGCCTTTGTTTTGTGTCTGTCTCCTTCCACCAGCAATGTGAGTTCTCTGAAAGCATGCACCTAGTCCGTCTTACCAGCTGCTGTATGCGCTGCCCTGCCACTCAATCGGCACTCCGTAAATACCTGTTCAGTACACGAGCGGCTGACTCGCATGGCGTGGCACCACTGGAAAGACAGAGAGCCTGTGGGCTCAGGGGCCAGTTTGATGAGACAGTTGATGTCATACCATTGTGTCCTCAACAAATGTAAATTGAGGGGCTGAATGAGAACTCCAAGGTCCAATGCTACCCGAATAGTTCATGACTTATTGCATGAAATTAATACATAATCGAGACTTTCATCCTACCTGGCATTTCCTGTCTTCATTTTGGTCATCATAGGACGTTGAAAACGCCCCCTAAGGAATGGTGGTACGTTGAATCGTATACCCCAATAAAAGACATGTCCTTAATCTTGATCCTCATGCTGTGGGTATAAACCCACTCATAAATAAGGCCTTTGAAGGTGCATCGTCAGTTAAGGAGCAGACTCACTTGCGAGTAGGGTCTTCTAGGATCCTACTTAAACCCACTCATAAATAAGGCCTTTGAAGGTGCATCGTCAGTTAAGGAGCAGACTCACTTGCGAGTAGGGTCTTCTAGGATCCTACTTAGGTGCATAAATAAGGCCTTTGAAGGTGCGTCGTCAGTTAAGGAGCAGACTCACTTGCGAGTAGGGTCTTCTAGGATCCTACTTGGGTGCATAAATAAGGCCTTTGAAGGTGCATCGTCAGTTAAGGAGCAGACTCACTTGCGAGTAGGGTCTTCTAGGATCCTACTTAAACCCACTCATAAATAAGGCCTTTGAAGGTGCGTCGTCAGTTAAGGAGCAGACTCACTTGCGAGTAGGGTCTTCTAGGATCCTACTTGAACCCACTCATAAATAAGGCCCTTGAAGGAGCGTCGTCAGTTAAGGAGCAGACTCACTTGCGAGTAGGGTCTTCTAGGATCCTACTTAAACCCACTCATAAATAAGGCCTTTGAAGGTGCGTCGTCAGTTAAGGAGCAGACTCACTTGCGAGTAGGATCTTCTAGGATCCTACTTAAACCCACTCATAAATAAGGCCTTTGAAGGTGCGTCGTCAGTTAAGGAGCAGACTCACTTGCGAGTAGGGTCTTCTAGGATCCTACTTAAACCCACTCATAAATAAGGCCTTTGAAGGTGCATCGTCAGTTAAGGAGCAGACTCACTTGCGAGTAGGGTCTTCTAGGATCCTACTTGGGTGCATAAATAAGGCCTTTGAAGGTGCATCGTCAGTTAAGGAGCAGACTCACTTGCGAGTAGGGTCTTCTAGGATCCTACTTAAACCCACTCATAAATAAGGCCTTTGAAGGTGCGTCGTCAGTTAAGGAGCAGACTCACTTCCGAGTAGGGTCTTCTAGGATCCTACTTAAACCCACTCATAAATAAGGCCTTTGAAGGTGCGTCGTCAGTTAAGGAGCAGACTCACTTGCGAGTAGGGTCTTCTAGGATCCTACTTAAACCCACTCATAAATAAGGCCTTTGAAGGTGCGTCGTCAGTTAAGGAGCAGACTCACTTGCGAGTAGGATCTTCTAGGATCCTACTTAAACCCACTCATAAATAAGGCCTTTGAAGGTGCGTCGTCAGTTAAGGAGCAGACTCACTTGCGAGTAGGGTCTTCTAGGATCCTACTTAAACCCACTCATAAATAAGGCCTTTGAAGGTGCATCGTCAGTTAAGGAGCAGACTCACTTGCGAGTAGGGTCTTCTAGGATCCTACTTGGGTGCATAAATAAGGCCTTTGAAGGTGCATCGTCAGTTAAGGAGCAGACTCACTTGCGAGTAGGGTCTTCTAGGATCCTACTTAAACCCACTCATAAATAAGGCCTTTGAAGGTGCGTCGTCAGTTAAGGAGCAGACTCACTTGCGAGTAGGGTCTTCTAGGATCCTACTTGAACCCACTCATAAATAAGGCCCTTGAAGGAGCGTCGTCAGTTAAGGAGCAGACTCACTTGCGAGTAGGGTCTTCTAGGATCCTACTTGGGTGCATAAATAAGGCCTTTGAAGGTGCGTCGTCAGTTAAGGAGCAGACTCACTTGCGAGTAGGATCTTCTAGGATCCTACTTAAACCCACTCATAAATAAGGCCTTTGAAGGTGCGTTGTCAGTTAAGGAGCAGACTCACTTGCGAGTAGGGTCTTCTAGGATCCTACTTAAACCCACTCATAAATAAGGCCTTTGAAGGTGCATCGTCAGTTAAGGAGCAGACTCACTTGCGAGTAGGGTCTTCTAGGATCCTACTTGGGTGCATAAATAAGGCCTTTGAAGGTGCATCGTCAGTTAAGGAGCAGACTCACTTGCGAGTAGGGTCTTCTAGGATCCTACTTAAACCCACTCATAAATAAGGCCTTTGAAGGTGCGTCGTCAGTTAAGGAGCAGACTCACTTCCGAGTAGGGTCTTCTAGGATCCTACTTAAACCCACTCATAAATAAGGCCTTTGAAGGTGCGTCGTCAGTTAAGGAGCAGACTCACTTGCGAGTAGGGTCTTCTAGGATCCTACTTGGGTGCATAAATAAGGCCTTTGAAGGTGCATCGTCAGTTAAGGAGCAGACTCACTTGCGAGTAGGGTCTTCTAGGATCCTACTTAAACCCACTCATAAATAAGGCCTTTGAAGGTGCGTCGTCAGTTAAGGAGCAGACTCACTTGCGAGTAGGGTCTTCTAGGATCCTACTTAAACCCACTCATAAATAAGGCCTTTGAAGGTGCGTCGTCAGTTAAGGAGCAGACTCACTTGCGAGTAGGGTCTTCTAGGATCCTACTTAAACCCACTCATAAATAAGGCCTTTGAAGGTGCGTCGTCAGTTAAGGAGCAGACTCACTTGCGAGTAGGGTCTTCTAGGATCCTACTTAAACCCACTCATAAATAAGGCCTTTGAAGGTGCGTCGTCAGTTAAGGAGCAGACTCACTTGCGAGTAGGGTCTTCTAGGATCCTACTTAAACCCACTCATAAATAAGGCCTTTGAAGGTGCGTCGTCAGTTAAGGAGCAGACTCACTTGCGAGTAGGGTCTTCTAGGATCCTACTTGAACCCACTCATAAATAAGGCCCTTGAAGGAGCGTCGTCAGTTAAGGAGCAGACTCACTTGCGAGTAGGGTCTTCTAGGATCCTACTTGGGTGTGGCCCAGTTGAATCAGCGCTATTGGATCAGGGTAAACCTTAATCGGTGTGACTAGGGACCCTATAAAAAAGTCAGAGAAACACAAGAGGAGATCAAGGACACCACAAGCCAAAGGCCCAAGCATTGTGGGAAGCCAGCACCAGAATGTACAGAGTTCAGGGAGAAAGCATGGTCTTGCTGACGCTTTTTTTTTGAGGTTCCAGGAATTGAACCAGAGCCTTGTGCGTGTGAAGCAGGCGCTCAACCACCGAGCTACACCTACTCCCATTGCTGACACCGTGATTTGGGACTTCCGGCCTCTAAAACCATAAGCCAATAAGTTCTTGTTGCTTAAGCCCCCCACTGCGTGGTATTTGCCATAACAGCTCCGGCAGACTAAGCCAGAGACGAAAAGGAATTAACCACCGATACTGTGTACCTGGGGAAGTCCCTGGGATGGGTATCGCTTTGCCTAAAGAAAAGTAAATGTTGGTTCAGTGCCTTCACTTGTGCTCTGCACATGCAAGTTTATTGCATGAAAATCAGAATAAAAATATATAGGTTGCAATTGAAGTACGTGGTAAGTTTAATTCTATTTAGATAGGAATTGTTCCATTGATTAGTCTAAGACAAGGTACAAAACCTAAAATCATTTAGGAATTTTTTGAAAAATCAAACCATCAGCTATGTGCAGGTCTCAGCACCCTCAGGCTTCCACTCAGACACCGATCTTCAGCCCCCCAGATAATTTCTGATGTTTCAAAACTCATGGTATTTTAGCACAATGAATAGCCATAAAATCATGACTTTCAAATGAGGTGAGCATGCAGATAAACAGGACAGGGAAATATATGACAAAAGTTACAATGACTGAGAAATATATTTCCTTTCCTTAGCAGGTATCTGCTACAGTCTTAGACATGGAGAGTGTCTATGCCAGTTAGGAGAAAGTGTTATGGCCATTCGGTGTTTCCAAATTTTGCCCAGTTACTAGCATGTACAGTTTTGATTTTATAAGGCAACTTGGATTTCCAGAGTTCCTCTAAGTCACTTTTTCTATGACAATCCATGTCCTCTTTGAGGAATAGCTTCTTTATTTTTCTGTCTGACAAACTCCTACTCTTCCTTCAGATCTAAGTTCACCTCTGTCTTGAAATCTTTCCATGCTCTGCCAAGATGTCTGTCAACTCCCTGTTCTTTGCCCCTCACCCCGCACCCATTGTCTAGTTCTCTCCCACAGCTTCATGTAGCATCATCACAACCATTTATCAGCTTTGATTTCACCCGAGGATAGTGATGCTGAGTCATCACAGTCCCCTTTGCTTAGCCCAATGTCCAACATAAAATAATTACCTATTAAAGTGATGAATAAATGAAGAGAATTCTCAGACTATCAGAGTAAACGCATGGATTCTAGGGGTCTCTGAAATTTCCCCTAACATCCCCAGAATTCAGATTTTCTACCTCTGTGAATGGAAAATGTCCATAGACTCGGTCATATGCTGGCTTCATGGGAACTGGCCATCTCAACAAGCATGACACACTGAGGACCTTGCCTTCACTGGAACTTATGCACCTCCCAAATCTTGACTTTGATTATTGTAAATTTTGAACACAATCTTATAAATCCCTGATTCTCAAGCTCCAGTCTTATGCCACTTCTTCTCCCATGGCATAAACACCTGCACTATCTTAATCTCTACATTTTCTCCCAAAGTATCAACTTCTGGTGACCTTACTTGCTCTCTCTTCCTTTTCCTTTTCTTTATCTGGGTAACTTCTGCTCATGCACCAAACTTACTCTGGTAGGTCTCTCACAGGAAGCCCTCCCTCGTTCCCCTGAATACCATGCCCTTCTCAGTTGTGGGACTCAGCCCTTTATGGTACAGATGCCTTTTGATGTGCCTTCCCATCCTACAAGATATGAACTTCTCAAAGGAAAAGACCATAGTGCATTTATTGTTTGTTTTATGTCTGTGGCTATTAAACTGCTCACCTTGGGTAAAGAGTCTAAAATGCAACCTAGGCAACATCGGAAAAACAGAAGACTGGGGAGGAGAGACAGTTGTAGGTTCTTGAAAAGTCAGAGCATGCCAGGAATAGTGCTAAGATCTCAAGAAAACCATTTGGGGTCCTTCTCTTAACACTACAAAATAAGAAACAAAATTTTTCTCAGGTCAGGAGCTGTTTGTGGTAAGACTTTAACCTCCCATTTCCCCTTTCACCCACCTGCAGTGGAAACCTCAGCAAATTGACACCCCCTTCTATCCGACTTATCCTGGGTTTCCCTACAACTGACTGCCAGCTCAGATTTCGCAGAACACAGGTGTCACAGAAGAAAGCAATGGGAACTTGAGTGTTTTGGGGTGAGTTAGAGGCAAAACTGGGACTCGCATCAATCCTCCCAGTGAATTATCACATGAGTTATCCTGCTTTCCTCTGTCAACCAAATTCCCCTTTTGCTGTGACATAGCCCTAAACCTAACTTCGTCAATAACAAAACAAAAATTGAACAATAGAGAGGTGGGTGGGGATTCTCTTCTCCCTCTTTTGAATCCCTGATGCCATTTTGTTTTTATCTTCAGATAGGAACTATTTGTCAGATTTTAAGGGATTTGAGGACAGGGACTGCTGACTCGTGTTCACCCCTGCTCCCATGCACCTTCATCTCAGCATTGCCTGACGCTGTATCTTTCATGTTATAGGTGTCCCATAAATATCATCAATGAATTGATGAAAAGAACATCAAAATAAAGGAAACATCTCCCAGGAAACTGGGAAACTGAAAACTGGAATTTCTAATAAATAGAGCTGTTATTCTTTAGGGTTCTCCATCATGAAAATAAAGCTCATTTCCAGAAGGTATGTGTTGAAGGGCACACACTGAATAAAGCGGTCAAATAGCGTCAACGCCTGGCTAACTGCACAATTTTCATTATCTGCACGGCGTTTTATGCTCTGCCAGTCACTTTTACCCATGGCTTCATTCGGTCTTCACAACCATCCCGTCAGGTCCAGGAGCAGGTTTTATTATTAATCGATGAATAAACTGAGGCACCGAGGTGGTGAAGCATTAGCTCAAAAAGTCAATTTAAGAGAAACGAATGTGAACAAGACAGAGCGCTGTCCTTCAGAGGTCCCCCAGTTTTGTAGGGTAAACGAGATTCACACACCACCAGCGGAGGTCTGGCCTCCTGGCTACGGGAGCACAGGGGAAATGAAGGACCAGCCCTCCCACCTTACACCCTCGGCCTCATCTCCAGACAGGGCTTCCATCCCCCCGGGGGCCAGAGCACGTGCAGCCCAAACAAGAGATTCTAGCTATCAGCCTTTTCAAATGCTGCCAGTTCTGAAGGGATGAAAGGGGCTTTTAACATGGAAGATATAATAATTATGTTTGTTTAATGGAGCAATGCATGCTTTTGTTGTGTGTTGGTGCAAAGGCCTAATTATTCAAATGCAGCCATTATTTCCCACACAGCGGAGAGGATGGCTGATGTTGTAAAGATAACATCTCTTGGCCACTTTCCCACCAGGCTCAGCCACAAGGACACTTCAAAAGCAATGGCGGCTCCTGCCAGGAGCATCCCACTCCATCTGCTAGAACACATCCGAGCCCAAAGTTGACCTGAAACATCTGGAGGCAAGAAAGTTGCAGTAACAGTCCTCCCTTGGCCCGGCTTTCGGTTACGAGAGGGCAGATGTGGCCTTTTTAGGGCAGAGATGCCCCTGGCTGGCTGCTGCCCTCCGTGTCTGGCAGGCTAACTTTACCCAGGGAAGCAGCTTCCATCGGGATGCAGGGACTGTGTCGGGAACTCATTTCAAGCACACATGCTGAAAGGAAATCATTCATTTGACTCAAGAACGGGATGTACCCAGAAACCAGTCCAACTTCTCGCCGCCACCGTCAGAAAAAAAATAAAAAAGTAACTAGCCGAATTTGTACGGTAAACTATTGCTCAAACTTGAGCAGAGAGCAGCAGGCACTGGCCTGTCTGCATTTTTCCTCCCCAGCCCTTCTATGAGTAACAGTTAGGAAAACACAAAGGTCTTTTAAAAGTTCAAAGAATTTGAAAAAAAAAAAAAAAAAGAAAGTGGTTGAATCATTATCATCACCAAATTGCTGAATATTTAGACATCTGTAAAGTAAACTTTTTTGGAAAATACTGAGAGGAGAGCAGGGGGTTACTTTCTGCTCCGCACCACAGCAATGAGATTTCCTGGAAGTGGAGCCCTCGAGGATTTAGTTTTTTGTTTCCTAGGCACACACGTGTACACATACACACACACACCTGTCTCTCTGAGATGCAACCTGCCTGGAAAGGGGAGAACTGGGAAGAAAGGAGGGTACTCCTGAGAAATGCTTTTCTTGACAAAGATTTCTTCCTCCGTTTTCTTGAGTCATTTCCCTCTGGCCTCTCTCTCACTTCCACCCAACTGTAGAAGGATTATTTCCCATAAAAATTGCAGTGTGAAGAGCTCTCAGTTTAAAGAAGAAAAAAATGGAGGGAGGGGAAAGCCTGTGCCATAATAACGTGGGAAACCAGCTACTCTCCCCCTGACAGGCGCTTTGTTGTAACACTGCTGTGATATGCTCTCCCGCCAGGCTTCCACAGGAGTGAAAGGGAAGAGGGGTGAGGAAATGAAGGTCCTGCAGGATGCCCTCTCCACAGCAGTAAGTTGTGTTTTTTATTTTTTTAAGAACTTGCCTCTTAGTTCAGGAAGAGGCACATGAACTTCAGAAATAACTCCCTAACTCAAGAAGGATCTAAAAGTGCATCAGTTTAAAACTCACACAATAAGCACACACAGTAATTAACAAACAGACAGAGATGCAAAAAGGAACAATCGTGAAATTGAAAGTGAGAAGTAGCCATAAGCACTCAGGCATGGCTAGCTTTGCACCGGCTAAAGTGGCACAAGGGCAGCACTTTATGTGTGTGTGTGTGTGATGAGCAATTTTTTAATTCAATGGTTTGTACTTAAGGGGAGAACAAAACAGTAAACCTTACAAAGGGGTCTTCATACTCCTTCAACTCAGGACACCAAAGATGGTTTCAAAAATAAACACAACACTGACATTGTATTAAAAATATCAAATTGGTACATTTCTGAGAATTCAATGAAAATACCATTGTATGTATATACACAGAAGGCACCTAATAAATAATTGATTCTCAAACTGAATGATTTTGCCAAGTAAAAATGACAAATGCATCCAGCTATAACTATTTTATAGCAAACATGTAAATTATTTTGCAAGTCCTTTTAATGAACAGTATTTCATCCTTTTTTTTTTTAATCCCCTGCCTTGCAGCTTGCTTGCTGTCTGCTCTCTGTGTCCATTCGCTGTACAGTCTTCTGCGTTTTTGCTTGTCTCCCTTTATGTTGGGTCGCCTTGCTGAGGCAGCTGTCCGTGGCGCTTGTGGGCTGGGTGGCACTCCGCAGTGCATGCTTGCAGGCCAGGCAGCTCTCCACAGTATGTGGGCTAGCCTGCCTTCACAAGGAGGCCCCGGGATGCAAACCCAGGGCCTCCCATATGGTAGACGGGAGCCCAACTGATTGAGCCACAGCCGCTTCCCTATTTCATCCTTTTAAAAAAGAGTGCTTTAACCTTTAGCAAAAGATTACTTTTAAAATACTTTAAGGCACTGATATAGATGCAAACATATATTTTCAACACAGTGAAACTACGAAAAGCATATTGAATGAGTCAAGAATAGAAAATAAGTAAGATTACTTTTATATAACTGTTAATGCGTAGTAATTTAATTAGAATCTCTAAAACAAAAGGTGCATTTCTATCGGCTGTAGCAATGACTTTCAGGATACTGAACAAAGGTAGTTTTGAAAGAGCTGCTCATATCAAAAAGTGTTATTCACACCACAGATGCTTAGGTATTTTCAAGTTTTCCTTCTCTTGGTAAATTCAGTTTATGTTTTCCAACATCAACCTGTTTTGAGTATTACAAACATTTAATTAGCATATATATATATTTTTTTTACTGGGTTTACAATTTTTTAACTTTCAGACAAAAAGCTTTAATGGATGACTTTCACTCTAGAAAACCTTTGAGAATGTTTTCATCAGAGCAGAAAGAGTGCTATAGGTCTGAAGAAGAAGCTGAAATATCCGTTCAACCCATCCTCCAAGGCCATTGCAAGAGATCATCATGATATCATCACGTGTCATCCTAGGTCCGGAGGGGATGAGGCTGTGGAGACCACCAGGTGTGCAGCATCAGTGCCCGGAAGAGGAAAGTGCACCCAGACCCCTGCATGTCTGATTGGCTCTGGAACTGAGGGGACAATGAGCCCTCCTTTCCTTAGTCCAGCGTGTTGACCTCTGGTTCACAGCCTTGCAGGCAAGAACCAGCTGCAGGAAACTTCTGAAATGCATCAATGCCCAGCTTCAGCCCAGACCAATAGACTCAGAATCTACACTGGTAGGTGGGTTTAAAGAACCCCAATCCCATCACCTGATTCTGAGGCACAGCAAGGCTGAGACCCTCAGAATCATGCCCCATGCTTTGGAAAAACTGACAAATCCCCATCTATAAAAATCTGCAGGGAGACCTTTGGCCATCTTCCACAGTTCATTTCCAAGTGTAACTACTCGGACTGTTAAGAATTGTTTGCATATCATATCTAAGTCCTCACAAAGCTATTAAAAAGAAACATTGCCTTTATAGAAATAAGGAAATGCTTACACAGATTTATACACCATCCCTTAATGATTCAAATGTGAAGTATATAAATGTTTTAAACTTTTAACTTCAGCTTAGTAATGCTTGCTATTTTTTTAAATCTCGTTTGTGTTTTAGTGTAGTACGTCTTGGGCATTCAACATCCATCAGTGAAACCTGCCTGCCTCTTTACAGAAGATATGAATTGAAGTAGATTTTCTGTAAAATGAATCTCGTCTTCTTGTTGACTTACTTTATGAAATCAAAAATTTTATGAGGGGTGAAGGAGCTTGGGATTATGTATATGCTGAATGTTTTGGATGTTGGCATTTGTAAGGAATGGTGTGATCAGAAGGAAAAGACAAATGTAATTGCAAACTGTGTGATTAGACATAAAATGTAAAGGCAAAGGCAATTGCCTAGGAAAAATGCTTTGATTGAAATGACATGGAAGGCAGGAGAGTGACACTTCCTATCTCTTTGAGCCTTTGAAAGTCCCTCCAATAGTCCATCTTTTTCTGCTTACTAATGCAAAGCCCACCTAACAAGTCACTTTCTGCTTTCGGTTGTGTTCTTAATCTCCCTTACTTTATCCCTAACTCCTTAGTGGTGAGACTCTCTCACTCTCTCAGAAATTTTCAGACTTTATCCTTTGCCTCCCCAAATGTTGACTCCTTTCTTTCCCTTTGGTCAAACTGTGGGGTTAAGCTGCATATTCATTTTTACCGAAAGTTATCTAAGTTTTCGCACTTGGTGAGGAAGGCCCTAAACAGCCGGCAGGATATGCATCCACAACACCATGGCATGGGGTTCTTTCAGATGGACTGGCTGGGTATCAGCCCTGGCAACCTAACTCCCTTCAGCTGGGCATGCCCTTGAGCCTAAAAAAGGTACATGATCGGGAAGCGGCTGTGGCTCAATCAGTTGGGCTCCTGTCTGCCATGTGGGAGGCCCTGGGTTTGCGTCCCGGGGCCTCCTTGGGAAGGCAGGCTTGTCCGCAGGCAGCAGAGCACTGCCCAGCCCACAGGTGTCACGGAGAGCCGACTCAGCAAGGTGATGCAACAAGAAAGGGAGACAAGCAAAAACACAGAAGAGCACGCAAATGGAGACAAGCAAAAAAACACGGAAGAGTGCACAGCAAGTGGACACAGAGAGCAGGCAGCATGCAAAAAGCCACAAGGGGGTGGGGGGTTTAAAAAAAAAAAAGTTCATGACTCAAGGGGAAATTGTGCTTTCCTGGGCTGATCTTCCAAATTCTGTATTTTAGTGCTCTTTCAAAGGAAGATGCAGGTCTTCACCTCTCCTTGCGACTGCCAACGTCCTATTCATGCCCCTCCAGTGTCTGTACTCCACAGCAAATTGTGGATGCCAGGGTTTGGTGTATAGGTGTGAGGCTCCAGAGCTGTTGTCTGTGCACACACAACAGCTCACTCCGTCCTGAGGGCAAGTCTGTCTCACTCCCTGCACCTGGGCTGTGACTTGCCATGACCCAGAGACGGCATCAGCAGGCTTGGGACCAGCTGCCATGTGTGAGGCTCAGCTGCACCTGGGCATGTTCCAACCCCAGCCTCCCTCCTGGTTGAGCACATTTCCATGGGTGACCTCAGCAACACCTCCTACAACAAATGTGATCCGTCCCCAAAGAACCCCGGAAATGATTGTGAACAAATAAACATGCATAACTCAGCAGGCTTGGGGATGATTTGTTACAGAGCAATAGAAAGGGAAGTAGGAGATTGTGTCTGCAAAAATGGTCAAATGTTGCGGGGTGGTGGTGGATCTAGCTATGATATCAGAACTAAGAATAACTATTTCAAGAAGATTGTACCACTGCACCTAACAATTTCTGTAGCAACACCGAATATGTAGGAAGAGCCCCAGGTTGACCACACTCAGTAGTCACCACCAAGACTCAGATGTGCAAGGGACACTTCTGGTGGGGCTGGGAGGCTGTCAAGAGTATATTTGGGGAAGTGGATGTGGCTCAAGAGATTGGGCTTCTGCCTACCACTTGAGACATCTCAGGTTCAGTTCCCGGTGCCTCCTGAAGAAGGCGAGCTGGTGCAACAAGATGACACAATGGAAGAGCCACAAAGAGGAAAGACAATGAGAGGCACAACAAACCAAGGAGCCGAGGTGACTCAGGTGATTGAGCACCTCTCTCCCACAAGGGAGGTCCCTGGTTCAGTTCCTGGTGCCTCCTTAAGAGAAAATGCACAGACACAGAGAACACAGCAAATGGATACAGAGAGCAGACAGCGACCTCAAACAATGGCGGGGTGGGGTGGGGTAGGGAGGGGATGGTAAGTAAAAAGAGTCTATTTGCATAAGAAACCAAAGAGCCTCCTAGGAAATACTCATACCCAAAGGAAAATGGACATGCTTGAGACTGAGAGTCGTGAGTGACAGTATGCATCCAGCAAAGATATGCCTCATGGGATGATAAGTCTGAGTCTTAGGTGGCCAGTGCAAAGAAAGCAGCAACTAGAGTAAGGGGACTTGTGAATAAGAGCCTGCAGCAGTCTAGAATGATCAGACTCTATGGGGGCCACAGGACTGGCAATGGATCATGAGAATACAAGCCAGAAAAATGAGTGCAGTTACTCTGATTGTGGTCAATCTTTAAATTCCAGGCTAATGACTCCTGGTGAATGTCATGCCATGTACTTACTACTTCTTTATCCTAAACATAATAGTATTTTCCTAGAACAAATCTTAAATTTCAGAAATGTTTCTCTCTTGTCTTCCCGTGCTTCAGTATATGAGTGAAATGGTGGAGCATACATTCCATTTTGCACCATGCTAAGTGCAATGTTTATAGAAAGCTTGGTTTTCTCTTTCTGATTGTACTGTTTGTACGTGGGAGGATTCAGACAAGTCAAACTGTGATTTCACCTCATCCACCCAGACCACACAGAAGCGGACTTTTAGGCGGTTAAAATAGGTTGAGGGAAGCGGACTTGGCCCAGCGGTTAATGAGTCCGTCTACCACATGGGAGGTCCGAGGTTCAAACCCCGGGCCTCCTTGACCCGTGTGGAGCTGGCCCACGCGCAGTGCTGAGGCGCGCAAGGAGTGCCGTGCCACGCAGGGGTGTCCCCCGCATAGGGGAGCCCCACACACAAGGAGTGCGCCCCACAAGGAGAGCCGCCCAGCGCCAAAGAAAGTGCAGCCTGCCTAAGAATGGCACTGCACCCGTGAAGAACTGACGCAGCAAGATGATGCAACTAAAAAAGACAGATTCCCATGCCACTGACAACGACAGATGCAGCAAATAGACGCAGAGAACAGACAACCAGGGTGGGGGGAAAGGGGAGAGAAATGAATAAATAAATAAATCTTTAAAAAAAAAAAAAGGTTGAAATGACAATGGAGGGGATCCTCCAAGGGATGATAACCCAAAGAATGGCAGCAATCATACCATGGATGACTGACATTTATTGACCACTTACTTTGGTCCAGACCCCACACAAAGCTTTGTATGAATCATCTCCTCTTGTCATCCTTGCAAAACCCTGCTAGGAGAGGTTCCCTGTTTAACAGATGAGGAAACTAAGGTTGAGGAAACCATCTAATGTCATCAGCTCATAAATAGGCAGAATGCTAGCTCCCATCTTGCTTTCTCCAGAACCAGTGCTCTTAATGACTGCACAAAGGAGTTCCACAAAATGGGGACCTCAGGTAGAGATGAATAAGTGGTTATGGGTGAATTGAAATATCGGAGTCTATGGTCTGTCTTTGTCAATACCTCCTAGCAAGCTACCCCCTTTCTCATACCAGGTGCTCTTTCAGGTCACCAGCTACCCCCAAAACATAGCCCAAGGGGACTTCTGCAAAAGGCAGGGCCCTAAGAATGGGATGGTCCCACTTCCTTAGTGGAATTCAAGTTCAAATTCCTGATGCCTCTGTCTTTGTTTGCTAGGACTGCTAGGACAAATACCACATAAAGAGCTGGCTTAAACAACAGGGATTTATTGGTTCACAGTTTGGAGACTAGAAGTCCAACATCAAGGTCTCAACAGGCGATGCTCTCTTCCGTCTCTCCCAGAGTCTGTCGCATTCTGGTGCTGGCTTCCTGCAGTCCTTGGGGTTCCCCGGCTTGTAGATGCATTTCTGCCCCCATCACAAGACCATCTCTCTTTCTCCTCTGGCTTCTCCTAATGTGTCCAAATTTCCTCTGCTCTCAAGAACTCCAGTCATATGGCTTAAGATCCACCCTGATTCAATCTGGCCTCTTCTGAATAGGATCTTAAAAGATCTTCACACATGAGTCTACCTTTACTAATAATAACATATTTGAAGATCCTGCTTACAAATGGTTTCCCACCCACTGGACCAAGGATTAGGACTTGAGCATGTCTTTTGTGGGAGACACAATTCAATCTAACACACCATCACTCAAGGGCAATCAATACTTTGTTTTCCTGATGAGTTTCTTCTGAACAAATGGTGTATCATTTTTTTTTTATTTTCTAGAGTTGTGTCTTTACTTTCCACATGGATAATAGTGAAGCAAAAACACAGCAGCTTCAGCTTCTGCATGTCACAACACAACAACCAATGTGGTTTCCTTACAGGCTTTTCAGATCCTGATGACAAGAGACCGGAGAAGACAATGAACCAGCTGACACCCAGGCTTGGCGTTTCCACCCCACCTTGTTCTTTTTGGAGGAGGCACACATCGCATCAGTCCATCATCCCATTGCTTATCAGGACCTATGGCCACCACACTTCTGCGGATGGCAACTCCTTCCCTTGAAGAAAGGAACATGTTCCTCTATCATCATGGGTAGTGACCAACCTTTGAGCAAGACATGAGAATATGAGCCCTAGGTTGAGGGTGCTGTGGAGGGATGTCCTCCTCGGCAGGACTGCCTGGCTGTGGGCAGGAGGTGGAGCCTAAGCATGAAGCAGCCAAGCCAAGGTCAGTGTCCGTGACCTTCAGTAAGATCATGTGAATAGGTATGGCAAGGCTCAGCTGTGTCACGGGGCACTGTGAAAAAGGGCGGGAGAGACCCTACGCCCTTGCCCCCTCAAGGCTGATGCAGTGCTGCGATGGGGTTCCCAGGGACAGCGAGGCCTGGGGGTGGTCCCCCCAGAGTCCTGGGCGATGGGCAGCATGGACCCCCCTATGGGATCCTGGGCTGTTGGAGATGTCAGGATGCCTTCAGGGTTTACCGGGGGCCTGGTATTTCTTTATACTGGGTGGACCCTTTTGGCTTCTGCGAAGCTTATAAATTTCTTCTCACAATAAATAGAAAAACATAAAATGCAATAAATGTGATTTTTTAAAAAGCAAGCATATTGAAATTTTATCCCTGAGCCTTTGGTTAAGAACTCACCGTGGGGCTCAAGTGGTCTACATTTTGGCATACAGAATTTTGAACTCTGGCTTATAGTCTGGGGCTCACACGCCACCCAAGGCCCTGAACTCTAACGTGAGCGACTTAGATTTTGCATTGTGCTGGAACGCCAAAGCACAGGCTAAGAGCCTAGCTAAATTTTGAAGTACAAAGATATTTGTTTAGAACCATACTTTTTTAACAGATGGCATTGAGCAGATTTGTTCTTATAGGGCATTAATACCTTATCTTATAGTTTACACTGCTTTCACATTGAGTACTGTTTCACATCCTCATTTGGTCATTTAATGGCAAATGCTTGCTGTTAATTAAAATGCTTCTAAGTGAAGCTTGAGCATACCCTTGTACATAGAGGACCCCAGTGCTCAGCAGGGGTGACGTTTCCAAGAAATTCTGGGGGAAAAAGCAGGGGTAGGCCGTGGGCTGAAGAGAGGCATGCGCGCTCTTCCTGGGCTCGGCAGGTCTTTCAGGGCACCTGTGCGCTGGTGTGTTGTCATAGCCTGGGACCTCTGTAAGCAGGCGAGTCCCGGCCTGCCGCGAGTTGCCTCGGTAATCACAGACCCAGACAGACGGCTCTGTGCAGGAGCCAAGGAGACAGCCACCGCCCGCACCCCGAACCCCACGCGACCTTCGCGCCGCTCCATGGATGGCAGACCCCGTCTACCACCGTCCCCCCGCCAAAGTCCCCCCAGAAGGGAGAAGGGAATAAGGGGAAGGGGGTCATGTGGAGAAGTGGGGACCTCGCTGGAAAGGCCCACATTGGCTCCCAGCCAAGGAGGGAGTAGAGACCCAGACAGTGTTTTCCCTGCAGAGGTCTTACTGCATACAGTCAGCAGTAACATCCCTTTTACTTGGTATTCAGTGCCCTCAGTTATAGGGGAGTGTTGATTCCAACGAAGACCAAGGCCCTGACCAGCTTCCTCATGAGCCCTGCCTAGTGGCAACCAGGAAAGACTCGCAGGGATGCCGAGCTTGCCCTGTGTTCAGGGATGGCGCCCGCCTCGCTTCCCTACGCCCCGCCCTGGGCCGTGCCCACCTCGCTTCCCTACGCCCCGCCCTGGGCCGTTCCCCACACACTGCAGACTGCTCAGACTCCTATTTTTTTTTTTTTTAAGATTTATTTATTCATTTCTCTCCCCTTCCCCCCAACCCCCTGTCCCAGTTGTCTGTTCTGTGAGTCTATTTTGCTGCATGTTCTTCTTTGTCCGCTTCTGTTGTTGTCAGCGGCACGGGAATCTGTGTTTCTTTTTGTTGGGTCATCTTGTTGTGTCAGCTCTCCGTGTGTGCGGCGCCATTCCTGGGCAGGCTGCACTTTCTTTCGCCCTGGGCGACTCTCCTTACGGGGCGCACTCCTTGCACATGGGTCTCCCCTACGTGGCAAGGCACTCCTTGCGCGCATCAGCACTGCGCATGGGCCAGCTGCACACAGGTCAAGGAGGCCTGGGGTTTGAACCGTGGACCTCCCATGTGCTAGACGGATGCCCTAACCACTGGGCCAAGTCCGCTTTCCAAACTCCTATTTTTAATGTACGATTTTCAAAGCATGCATGAGCCGCATTTTTCTTTTACTGTGATTTCTCATAGATGGTGGCTTCTCCTCCGTGGCATAGTATAATATGAAGGTTTCACTGCTTCCTCCATGAGTCCCAAAGACTTGAAACCTAAGCAACCCATTTGTACAGTCTGTTCCAGTTCTTGTCAAAGCACTGGGGATTGAAGACCCTCATCTACTTAGGAAGAAGAGCTGGAAGAAAGAACTCTGCCTGTAATAGCAGTGTTTACATATCAGACATGTTGCTTGTTTTCTTTTGGAACTGTCATATGGAAATAATCTTCCATTTGACAGGTCCAAGGGCAAGAGAATAAATTTCTCAACTCTCTGAAAATCAGGTTTCCGAAGGAAAGAAAAAGAACAACGAATGAAAGAAATCTAAGTCCAGATAAGCTCAGAGAGATAGTTTGCATTATACACTTTATTTATCTGCGAAACGCAATCATGATATCTATCTATCTCTTCAGGGTAAAATAGGTCTACAGAGAATTTTGAGCTCTCCCTCTCCTACCACTAAATTTTAGAGATCAGAAACACTCCCTTGAGTCAAACCAGAACTAGCTAAAAGCTGAAGTCAGTGCTCACCTCAGGCTCTGGACAGTTCCCTGGAGAGCTTACGTCCTCAGAACTCCAGTGACCAGGGGGTCCTAGAGACAGGTAAAAACTCTCACTAAAACCTGGGTTTGAAACCCTCTGCAAAGGTTACTTGGCTTTTAAACATCCCTTCATGTCCGCCCTCTCCTAATGCTTCGCTAGGCCGTACATTCCGAGGGATTTGTGGCCGCACTAAGGGCTGAGCTCTTTGGAGACAATTGGCGTGGAGGACTACTGTCCCTTCCCAAACACACAGGGAAGGGCACGAGCTCTCCCCAGCTGCCTGGCAGACTCACGCCGCCCTGCCAGTCTGAAATGCCTTTTCTTCCTTCCTCATCTCCCTGCACTAGTGTGACGGAATGGGATCTGATTAACCCTATTATAAACATAAGAAAACAGAGGACCCAGGTATGATGTTATTTACCCAGTGCCTCTGAGACCTGTCTCTCTCCACCGTGTCACACTGGAGTGCTCCACACCATCTCTTCCTCCTTGGGGTTTACAATACCAGTGGGTCTCATACTTGTATTTTTACATGGGGATAGCGGTAGTATTGATTTGCTAGCTCTGCCTTGAGGATTAAATGAGCAGTTACAGTAGGATATGAAATACTTAGGACAGTACCTACTGATACTTTATTTTATTTTCATCAATATTATTAGCAGTATAGCATTTCTCAAAACTATTTTCTCTGATACCAATTTCTGTTCCCTGTTTTCCATAGGAAGTTGCAAAGAGAATATTGCATCAGACAATGTTAAACAGGCAAGGATGATTTCATCCAAAGTGCTATGCAATAGAGCACAAAGACCAGAAGGCTGTTGTGATAAAGAGAGAGAGACCAGAAGGCTAATGCAATAAGGGAGAGAAAGGGGGCTCAAATCTTTTGGAGTGGAGGGCAGGGGAGTTTTTAAGGACTGGGGTGAACTCGTGGGAAAGCCCTGGAGTGCGGAAGTCAAGCAATAGGGTGTGCAGATCTCATGAAGTCATCTCCTGAGGTGGCTGGAAGCCAGCGCACAGGTTCATTCTGGATTCTGTGAGGGACACGGTCAGCGGACTGGGACAAGGAGAGGGCTGTGCAGTTTAGCCAAGCTAAGGGGAAAGTAAGGCCACCTTGCCAACAACAGTGGGTGAAGTCGTTCGTAACCCACAGTGGTTTCCACTATCACAGGGTTCTCGTAGAATTCAGCATTGTCGGTAGGCTCTGTTTTTTCTTGGCTTTGATCTAAGCTTGAATAATTAATCTTTCTTTTATCCGCCCCACTTAAAATCTGCATTGAGTGGAATTTCTTTTGGAAGGTAGCAATTGCCCAGGGACAGGGGTACCACAAGGTTGCAATGGCCCCGTGTGTCCCCTGGTGCCAATATGTGTTGTGTGGTGATTTTGCTGTTTTGGTAGAGCTGTTTAGTTTCAGGCTGATGGAGGAGTGGGATATGAAGAGGTACGCAGTAAGGATTATTCTCAAAGAGCCACTTGTTCTAGAACTGGAAGATTCCAAGTTTCAAACCCTATTGGAATAACTGGAATATATATGTGTGTGTGTGTATATATATTACACGTACACAAATACACACACACACAGACCAATTAAAGTAAATGACAGTATCCGCTTACAGTGGAGTAAATCTGAAAACTCTGCTTATAGCATGGGAACTAAGCAGTGGAGCTTTTCACAGAGACTGAAGCTGCAGGTTTAACTGTGCCAAGGAGGGTTGGGCCGTGTCTCCCCAGTACATTCATTAATTGTGTTTATTGTACGTATTGTCTATCTGTCTTTGAGGCAGAGCATCATAAAGTCCAAATGACAGCACTTCGATTACAGAGTGGTTGTTCCGGCTTAATTCATGTTCACAGGGAGCTGTCAGGGGCAGGACCACTGGGATCCAGGTGAGAGGAAACACACGCTCAAAGCTTACTGCCCATGGGCCAGCTGCCCCACTGGCAAGTGTTAAATCAAATTGTATAAATACAAATAGATCACCTAGGGAAAAAATAATTATTTCAGTTGGAGATAAAATTATTTGTCTTTTCTTTAGAAAGTGAGTCAATATTCTTTTCAGATTTTACTCTACGTGGCACCCTCAGAGATGGCACAAGTGGGTAGTGATGCCACCCACTCCTGGCTCCGATCCGTGGGCTGGGAAGAGCCATTTCCAGGCAGCGTTGGTGAGTCTTGATGATGCGCCACACTGCCCCAGCCCCAGGATGAATCTGGGAGGTGGGGAGACCTTCCAGGGCTGAGGAAGGCTGTGCCCTTCGTCTCTCCTTCAGCTGGCAGCTTTTATACAGCTGTGGGGTGTCACCCGTTTCAAACCCTCCTTATTCATAAGACAAGCATCAGTCCATCTTCCAGGAGAGTCTTGTACACGTGTGCAAACCCACAGCGCCATGCATGGGGGTCTTTTGCAAACATGATCTACTTGGTCATTGTAATTCATAAATAGCAAAATATGTTTATAAGAGAGCAGAGCAAAAAGAGGTGGGGACTGAAAGAGATGTTGTGCGTCAGTTTCACTTGAATAGAGAATCCCTTAGAAATTTTTGAAAGTAGCCCATAAACTCAAAAATGTCATGCTTAGGTATAACATTTTCTATATTCTCCTCATGTCTACAACTGTTCATTGATGCTTTGGTATTTATCTAGTCATCATTACACGTCAAGCATTTGATTGAAGTTCTACATTTCCTACTCATCTCATGCTTTCCTTTAAGAATTGTGATTGGTTTTATCTACATTGGGTGGATTAAATTTGGATCATACGTTATCATAATGAAAATCTGTAAGAACTTTAGAAACAAATTCCCAAGAACTCCAACAGCTGATCTTGTTGGAAGATATTTTCTACAAATAAAATATTCCAACTTCTTGAAAAGTTTTATAAAACTGCACTTATAACTAATTATAATTGTTGAGCCATTCACCAGACTCAACTGGATAATTAACAAAATCTGTGGAGATTATGTTTTCCCAAGAGCAGTGTGTGCTTGTACAAGCTCATAATGGCTCATGAGAAATACATTAAATTTTCAGTAATTTTGGTAGCTGGTTGTTAAGCTCAGCCATTATAACATGTTAAATTATAGAAACTTACAAATTGATGAATAATGTTAAATGAAAAAGTAACAAATACTCAAAATGCATCACTTCCTAATTAGGTTACTATACTTTATTATTATCTATGCCCTTGAGGTTTTCATATCTTCAGATGGAAATATTACACAATATTTCCTGAGAGTCTCTTCCTACCACCATGCTCAGTGACATCATGTTGGGTACTTGAAATCAGCCGTGGTAGAAATAGGCACACCACAAAAATCAGTAAACAACATAAATTAGGGCTTGATTCATTGTTTCATTGATTGCCTAGACTTAAGAAAGTAAGGAACAAAATGTTAATATTGCAGGTTAAACTTAAAAGTATGTTGTGTAAACTTAAAAGTGTATTGTGAAATAGTACAACACACTGAGAAACTATGCCTCCAGTGTTGAAAACCTATTATTCAATTCAGTAAAAAAGTCTCTCATGTCACTGAAAAACAGTTGAAGTTTCAACGTACATCCTCGATGTTTTGCTCTCATCTTACTTGTCAACATATATGAAAATATTAACCAACATTTATGTCAGAATCACATTTGTTCATCACTTGCAACATTAGGTTGGCCAGGGATACAAGATTTAGCAAAAATCAATGAAATCATCCTGAGAGAATAAAATGAAATTTACAGTAGAGTGTAGCATATATTTTATTAATTGTAAATTACATGCTTACATGCAATACATCTTTACATAAGTCTGAAAAAAAGCTTATGTGTGTTTGTGTGTGTGTAAAAGGGATATGCACACTTTTTCAAGAGAGCTGATCAATAAGCATTTTCCAACACACCCCTGACCTTTATTAGTTCTCTCTGTGTATGAAAAGTCCAGCCAATGAGAAGATCCATTTGCTTCTATCTTTTTCCTAAAGAGACAGTAAGGGATATTTTGTATTTATGAAAATAAATGACTCCAATTCAGAAAATAGAATTCTGGGAGTGGCTATAGCTCAGTGGTTGAGCGCCTGCTTCACAGGCCCTGGGTTCAATCGCCAGTTCCTTCTGAAAAAATAGAATTTTTGGTGATATTTACCAAAATATGATTTATCAAAATTCTAATAGTCAAAAATGGTTTGGAAAGTCCAATTCAGGGTCACTGTTCATCAAAAAAATACTGTCCATTAAATTGTTATTCTCATCTGGACATTTAAAGATAATATAGTCTTCATGACTTAAGTTGTTGTTTAAGTAGGGTTTTCCTCCTAAAATTTTAGTTACTTTTAAATTATATAGATGTCCACATAAACTTTACTTTTTCGGAAGAGCTGGACCAAGAGATACACCCACTCTTTCCCCGTGAGCCCAGATGAAGGACCAGCCCAACGAGCAGGGCAAGGGGAGGCGCTCCACCTCTGCTTCACTTCTAATGCCCGTCCAGAGCAGCCTTACCCATGAAAGACCCCTAGCGTGTTCCCAAGATGAAGAGACAAAGCTTCCGTGAGCTGAGGTCATAGCAGATGGAGATGGGACACCGATGATGTCAAGTAGGCAAGGTACAGTTTATACGAGTTAAAGAAAGGTCCAGAAGCCAGAGCAGACAACAGAAGTGAAGTAATGAGCAAAGAAAGTCTGGGGGCAAGCATCTCAAGACCAGCTATGAAAATAAAACCTAACATTTCTTGGGTTGCTTCCTTAGTTGCACCTAGAAAAGTGTGTGGCCCATAGCAGAGTTCAACATTAATATCAATGAATGAACGAATGATATGCTGAGCCTTCCACAAGGGTAGGTGTAGCAGCTGGAAGACTTTATGTTTGAAAGCACATGGTATAAAAATGTTTTTACACCATGAATTTAAAACACATAAGATCTGTTCCAGGGAAACGGACTTTGGCCCAGTGGTTAGGACGTCCGTCTACCACATGGGAGGTGCGCGGTTCAAGCCCCGGGCCTCCTTGACCCGCGTGGAGCTGGCCCATGCGCAGTGCTGATGCACGCAAGGAGTGCCCTGCCACGCAGGGGTGTCCCCCGCGTAGGGGAGCCCCACGCGCAAGGAGTGCACCCATAAGGAGAGCCGCCCAGCGCGAAGTAGGGAGCAGCCTGCCGAGGAATGGCGCCACCCACACTTCCCATGCCGCTGACGACAACAGAAGCGGACAAAGAAACAAGACGCAGCAAAAAGACACAGAGAACAGATAACCGGGGGAGGGGAGGGGAATTAAAATAAATAAAAAATAAATCTTTAAAAAAAAAAAAGATCTGTTCCAACTCTTTAAAGAGTGCATCAGCAAACTATAGCCTCTCCACCAAATCAGCAGCCACCTATCTTAGTAAATTAAATTTTAGGGAGAAACAGCCATGCTGGCTGCTTTTGCACTGCAACTGCAGAGTAGCATAACTGCTACAGATATCATAAGGCCTGCAAAGCCTAAATATTTGGCCCTCTAGAGAAAAAGCTTGTCAGGGGAGTTAATGCAATGGATAGAATTCTGATGCTTTTATCATATTTCTCCATGGGCGTAAAGAGTGGTCAAATAGCAACTTACTGTCCAACTAGCATTTTGGAGGTCTGCTATGTGTAATTGTGGGTAAGTGAGCCAGGCTCCCAACCCACTTGGGAGTTCCGGTTGGAGACGCAGATGCATAAACGGCTGTGATAAGTGAGGGTCAGCGACAGGGCTAGGAGTAGGGCATACACTGAAGCAGGCAGAACCTAGTCACTCACTTCTTGGCTTCCTTGCTGTGCCTGGGATCGGGCTGCCTTGAAACAGGGGTGAAGGGATGAAGCATAAGGCACAGAAGCCTCTGCAAGGGGTGACTGGCATGCCTCCTTTCTCACTCTGACCCTCGTCCACAGGCGAGGAGGAGGCCTGGGAGGCACCCTGCTCCTGCGGACTTCACGGGCGTGAGCTCCATTCATCCTGAGTGAAGCCGTGCCCAAGACCTTTCCCCGTCTCACCCTGCACTGACTGAGGTTTGGCATGGAGAACACACCCAGGCCTCCGGTAACAGGTGGAGCAGGGGCTGAGTGGCCATCGCCCTGGCTTCAGAGCCCAGCTCAGCCACCGTTCCGCAAGAGTGTGAAGACTGAGCAAGGAGGAGGCTGCCAGGAGTAGGGAGCGGCCAGTGTGGTCAGATGCAGCACAGAGGGGGGCTGGCATGACCCACCGAGCAGTGAATGTGGCCCTTCGGGATGACCAGTGCCCTGGACCATGGGAAGGGGCCAGTCACACTTAGCCTGGGATTTGTACCCACAACCCTGCCAAGAGTTGTGTCTCTGCAAGGGGCTTTAGGGAAGAGGAGGCTCTGAGCTTCGTTCAGCTTATTCCTTGGGTGAAGGTTAGCTTTAAAGGGACAAGGAGCCACAAGTGGAAAGCATGCATAAATGAGGTCTGGGGACTTGAAGAGTAACTGAGAAAGGGGCAGTTTCTAGAAGTTACTCAAAGACCAGATTTGCAGTGTAAATAGATGTGTTTATGTAGAACTCCCATTCCCGTCAGGAAAAGAGACAGACTTGGGTGTGAGACTCGGTCCTGCACATTTCTAATTGCTCAACCTGGAGCAAACCTCCTCTTCTCAAAGAAACTGTGTTCCTTCATCCTCTTCTCAAAGAACCTGTTCAAAGAATAAGACCTCAATCCCAGGGTGACCACATTAAGAGTACAATGAAGTAATGCTTGTGAAGCAAGTTAGCATGGTGCTTGACATAGCGTAGGCTATCAATACTCCCGGTGTTACCATCACTAATATTACTAGGATGGACATTATTAACATTTTTTTAAAGACTTTTTTTCATTTATTTCTCCCCAACCTCTCATTGTTTACACTTGCTGTGTCTTTTCATCTTCTTTCTTTCTTTAGACGGCACTGGGAATCAAACCAGGGACCTCAGATGTGGGAGGGAGGCACCTAATTGCTCCATTCCCTGCTTCGTTGTGTCTCTCATTATGTTCTTCTTCTTGTATCTCTTATTGTGTCATCTTGTTGCATCAGCTTCTTGCAATTACCCATTTCACCAGCTTACTGTCTTTTTTAAGGAGGCACCAGGAGCCAAATCAGGGCTCAATCGCTTGAGCTATATCCGCTTCCCTTATCAACATCAGGTACTAAGTTAAAATGTCAAGATGGAAATGTGAACCAGGTGCCTCCATCCTAAGGGCATCTGTGTGGTGGGTAGCAGGACTCCCTCCTCCTCCTTTGCTTTACTAATCCCCTTCTCCTGGCGCTTCATGTTACTGCTTGACTGCCAACATCCTGTGCTCTGCTGCCCACCCTACATCTCATCCCAGCAATAGCCACATATGGGACAATCTTTCCATTCCCACAAAGGTAACCTCTCCTGAGCACCTGCACAGAAATTCTAATGGGTGTCACTGGCTGAACACATCATTACCCCAAAGCATGTATTTCAGCAAAGAACACAACACCTTCACCATGGAAATGACAATGTGTGGATTTCCAGTAAGCTCTTGAGCTAATGAGGGACATAGAGGGTAGCTGGGGTGCTCCTCTACTTTGAGTAGCTATCCCCAATAAACAGATAAACGTCACTCCATTCAGGAGACTCAGACAGTAGCTCTGGAGGGCTCACATCGTTCCCGGACAATGAGGGGCTTGCTCCCTCACCACCACCAAGCCACCATCTCTCCATTCCACCTGCCTTTAAAAGACTAAAGGATTAAAGAAATCAATATGATTTTGTTGTTTCAGTTTAGTCATCATTTATTTTTTATAAAAGGAAGCAGAATAATGCTTACCACCTCCCTAATTCACAAGAGTATATTCCAAGGATTTCTTTGAGCTGCTCGGATGAAAAGTGTTCTTAAATTTAAAATGTGATTATAATAGCTTCTGAAGACGAATGTTTTGTGCACATACTATGTTCCCATTTGTGGAAAGTGGCAAATACAACCTCCATGAGAGGCGAATTAGAAGTATTAAGGTCTTTCGTTTCTATGCACATACTAAGCCCATCCTGCAAAGAATGCCTTTTGGTAAAGATAAAAAGATTGAGTAGCTTGACTCCAATGAGCTGTAAACAACAAATGAGAGACAGAGTTTTAACCAATGGTGTGCTGGTATCTTAGTGTTCCAGAGGAACTATAACAAATACCACAGACTTAAACAACAGGAATTTACTGTCTCAAAGTTGTGGAGGCTCGAAGTCCAAAATCAAGGTGTCGGCAGGATCCTGGTTTCTCTAAGTTCTGCAGTGTTCTGGTGGCGTGCCAGCAATCCATACTCCTTCGCTGCCTCCATCACATGGCGGTCTCTCTCCCCATCAGTGTCCTCTTGAATGTGTCCAATTTCCTCTGCTTATAAGGGCTCTGGGCATATTGGAGTAAGGCCTCATCAATCCATAAGAGCTGGCAAATGTTTAACATTGAGTTTTCAAGGGGCAGAGAATAGTGTGACCCAGGTCTGTAACATTTGCCGATTTCTGTAGTGTAAATACTTGTACCATGCCTGAAGTCACTGACCATGGATTTGGGAGAGAGCCTTACTCAGCAGCCGCTCTGGGCTCAGCAGATGGGCGGAATGGAAGACACAGGTTGAGCAGCTGGAAGAGGTGGCTATAGTCTCAGTTTCCCACACCTGTAAACCCAGGTAAGTCACTCATTTCTTGGAACCTGTTTCCTTGATTGTGAAACAGATATAAGAGCTGTCCTACTACTCCTGTGAGGTGGTTGAAGGGTTGAAGAACTCTGCTGAGGTACTTTGCACTCTAAATTTCTATGTGATCATAAATTGTTGCTATAATGACCAAGGTGTTTAGAATGTGGCATGGCCATTGCTGACTTTATCTTAATTAGGGTGCTAATTAAGCTGATACCTCAGAGGTGCTGAGTGTCCACAGCAGGGGGCTAATCTAGTTTGCCTACTATTTTTGTTCATTAGAAGAATGTGTCATCACTCAGTCTTTTATTATTACAACAAACTCTCAATTATTTTAGAGTTATTCTGAGAGCCATACAACCAGTTGAGAAGGATGGCACCATACTCTCACATGGAGAAGAAAATGTGATCCCAAACTCCATGAAAGCTCTTAGAGAAAAAGATAGTGCTCCATGAGAAGGAGATAGAAACAACTCAAAAATTTAACTGACAAATAAAGCGAATCATGTCACCTTTCTCCTGAAACAGAATTTTGAAAACAGCATATTATATGAAAACCTTGAGCCCCTGATTCTATTAACTGATTTCAACTGAGACTTTCAAAATAACTGGAACCTTGAATCTGGATTCCTGTTACTAAATGGCCTTGATCAAGACTTTCAGACTAGAAGGAATATGAGTGTTAATATCTATGTCATAGAAATTCTAGGAGAAATAAATCTGATTTTGTAAATGAGATGCATTTAGTTTCTTTTCCACTCAGAGATAATTCACTATTAATATTTATTTGTTTTATGATATTTAAGAATACTAAAATCTTAATGGGCATTATTAAATTCCATGATCAAATATAGGTAACTAGACATGGACACCTAAGAGCAGGGCAGGTACCATTTACCCATCTCAAGGTGTAAATAGTGCTTGGCCTGAGGCAATCATTATATTCACACACACCCTGCCAGTGGTCTAGCTAGGCAAGGTTCCATTTCTGGCCAATATAATATAAGAGCAGACCTCCTGAGGGCTCCCTAGGAAGGTGTCCATCTTTGTACTCACCCAGGACAACGAACAAGGAGGTGAGGATGGACAACCACCACACCAAGGAACCAAGGGAGTCTGTAACTGCAAGCAAGAGAGTCTCATCCGTTGGCCATGTGAGGCTGAAGCCCCCTCAATTACAGGTGGGGTGGGCATCACCCTCCCAGAATCCCCAGGACTTGGGAATGAACTATGGACTAGAGTGTACTTACTGTTGTTCTACTATAGACTATTGTGATTCTAGCAGTGGAAGAAATTGTGTCATTGATGTGGAGGCAGTGGTCACTGGAGGTTCTAAGGGAAGTGAGAGGGAAAGCAGGTGTAATACAGGGGCATCTTCAGGACTTGGGAATTGTCCTGAATGACATTTCAATGACAAATAGAGGCCATTATATATTTTGCCATAAGCTACAGAACTGTGTGGGAGAGAATGTAGACTACAATGTAAACTATAATCCATGCTTAGTAGCAATGCTTCGAAATGTGTTCAGCAATTGCAGTGAATGTTCCACACTAATGAAAGATGCTGTTAATGTGGGTAAATGTGGGTGGCGGGGGGGGGGGCGGACATATTGGAACCCCCTATATTTTTTATGTAACATTTATGTAATCTAAATATCTTTTGAATTTTTAAAAAAATTTTAAAAAAGAAAGGGGTCCATACTCCTGAGAAGGAGACACTTGAATGTGTCCCATTTCATACCTTCTGGTATCTGGATGTGGCTCTTGGGGCAGCTGCAACCATCTTACTTCTCATCTGAGAGTGAGGCTAACAGGAGGAAGGTGTTAAATAAAACTGACTCTTAAGCCCCGAATGAGTTACTGAATCAGCTGACCTGAAACCTGTCTTATTTTCAGACTTCTCTTTGAATGATCATACATTTCTTTGTGGTTAGAGTTTTCTCTTGCAGTTCAGTGAATCTTTATCATGCCCATATATCAAAATACTGAAACAGATTAAAAGTAATTGTCCAAACTCATCTAAATATGTCTGTTGCACTTTGAATAATTTACCATGAGATGAATTGCTACCATCATACGCCTCATGAAAGTTAAGTAAACATGATCCTCTCACATATCTAAAATATATACAGTTCAAGGAGTCAAATAACTGGTGAAAGGTATGCCAAAGGTAGTTAACCTTTTGACTACATTAAAAAGCTATTCCGTTCTCCTATCTGTGATGACTTTAAAAATACTCTCAGCAGAATGCCTTTCCATACCCTTGCTTTTCCATTAACTCCATTTGAGTATATTTCGCTAAATTAACAGAGCACTCAACAGGGGATGAGAAAATCAGGTCAAGGAAATAAAACTGCTTGAATGTTTTCCTGTTACAGATGTGGACTGGCCACCACGATGACCTCTCTGAAGAATCCACCAATATAATGACATCAAGGGCGCATCATAATGTTTAATGGTGGTATTTGATGAGGCTGATTTCATGTGACTCATGAACCCAGTTAATTATGGTATTCTATTTCTAAAATAGTGTGAGGCTGGGAAACATGTCAGGAAAGTTCTAGTGTCACACTACAGTCCAGAGGTTCAAAAGTTCAAGGAAAAATGAAAACTGTTTTTCTTTAACAATGAAAAAGACAACCTCAAGATGAATTCAGATAATCACATCAAGAAACATCTATTTATGTAATAAAACTTTGAGGAAGATAAGGAATGGGGTTATATAGGACATGTTCCAGAGAAGCAGGAGAAATGGAAGACCGTTCATCTACATAAAATATGACCCACCGAGTGCCGCCAAGGTCAACAAGACCCGGAACAGTTAGCATCATCTAAACTTGGGTTGCTCATTTTTCTTCTTTGTGCTAACTCCTTCCTTACTTTTTAGGTATCAGTTTCTCTTTTATCTCCCTACCATCCCTCCAACATCACTTCTTTAGCACATCTTATAATTGTCCCAGGGAATACACACCACAAATATTGATAAAAGAAGAGACAGCACGAAATTGTCAATGACTCCCTGCCTTCCAGGACCAGTTCCTTCTCTGAATTCCTTCTTCCTAAAATGGGCTCAACTATCTCTGTCTCTTTATAGCTTTACATCCAATAGTAGTGTGACAGTACAGATGTACACTCATTCAAATAATCTGAGTCTTTCTGTTACAAATTGTGTAAACTTTGACTCACCACTATTTTCCATAGTCCTATTTCACTCAGAATCCTTTACATCTTTCCATCCATGGACAGGTAAGATGCTAGCATATAAGAAAGTTTAATGGCAGGTTATGGAGAATGATGTTGACTAAAGTCTGAAATTATATGTTCAGATAGAGGACATAAAATATAGGTAGTCTTTTAGTGAATTAAAAGATTTAAAACTCTGCTGGTGAGGACTGTAGTAAGATGGTGGAATAGGAAGCTCCAGGAATTAGTCCCTCCACCAGAACAGCTACCAAACAGGCAGGAACTGTCTAAATCAACAATTTTGAAACTCCAGCGTATAACAGAACACTGTGCAGCATCCAAGAGCAGCAAGCGAGAGAGAGAGAGAGAGAAAGAGAGAGAGAGAGAGAGAGAGAGAGAGAGAGGGCTGCTAACTTGTGGTAAATACAGGTGAATTCCATTCTCTAGGTGGTGGCTAATATCAGCCAGCACCTAGCCTCAGGACAGGCAGCAGTGAGGGGCTCAAACAAGTTCCTCTTGCAGTTTGCCGGTGCTAGAGCAGTATATAAAGATCAAGCACCCCAAGGTACATCTACTCACTGGTCACTGCTTTGATCAGCTATTTCAGATTGCTGGAGGCCCAGCTCCAAAGGATGACCATTATTCCCAACCTGACATGGGACCAAAAAAGGGGGCGGGGGAGTTTTAAGTAACACACCCTCCCTCAAAACTATGGAAAACCGTTCAAGGGCTGCATTTACTTGAAAGTGCCAATCAAGAAAACAAAGCTTCAAAGAGCAATAGGAAGAGACTTCCAGGAAGATGGTGTTGGAGAAGGTAGGCAGGGCTCAAATCTCTCACCAAAACAATGGAGGATGGGCAAAAAGCAGCCCAAGGGAGATTCTTTGGGGATCTGTACATGCGGAGAGTGCTATACATCCTGCAGGAGAGTGGGAAACAGAGAGACTAAAAAGCCTAAATGAAAACCATGAGTTCTAGCCCCTGTGGCCAGCAGTGGCACCCAACCCCCACACTCAAAGCAAACAGCCTGTATAGACCCATGCCTCATTGTAGCCAACTGAGAGGGGAATAGATGTCTTCCTCCCTGGGAAGAGGGAGGTATGGCAGAAGGTGGTAAGTGGTTTATCTTCAGTGAGTTTGGCCAGAAAAGCCTGCTTTGAATCTGTGACCAGATCAGAATTATGGGCAAGTGGAAGTTGAAAGAGACACTTCTGTGGAAAAATTCCCCAAGAAGTGCTATCTGTTGGCAGGCTGGAAAATTGTAAGGAGGAAAAAATTCCTTTTTGGAGTCTCTTATCCCACACCCCTTGGATCAGATCTGCATCCAATTAGTAAGTCTCTGGTCCTGTTTTTAAAACATAAGCTAGGCAATTTTAAAGACTTAGAATAAGTTGTACAAAAAATCAAAGAGCCATGAAACAAAACCACTAAGCAAGAGAGAGGTATTAACCATCAGAGTAAAATTCACCAAAATATTCAGGAAGAAATTACAAGCCATACTAAGAAAAAGAAAGAGATGGCTGACTCAAAGGAAGGAACCAAAAAATCCTGCTGAGACACAGGATTTAAGACAACTAGTCAATGATAATCACACAGATCTCCTAAATCAATCCAAGGAGTTGGAAGAAAATCTGACTAAAGAGGTAGAAGTTATTAAGAAGATATTTGGTGAGCATAAAGAACAATTTGAAAGGAAGAAAAGTTATGGGAACTAATGGGAATGAAAGACATAATGCATGAGATTAAAAATTCATTATAGGCATATAACAGTAGATTGGAGTTGGTGGAAAACAGAATTAGTGATTTGGAGAACTGAACATCTGAACTTGAAAGACAGGAGAACAGAAAAAGGAAAATATGGAAAAAGTGGAACAGGGTCTCACAGAATTGAATGACAATGTGAAATGCACAAAAATACATGTTAACAGTGTCCCAAAAGGGCACAGAAAAAAAAGGGAGCACCAAGCACTTCACATGCACCTTGGGCTGACCTTCTTGATAGGAGGGGTTAACTCTGAAGGAGAGCACTGGCCAAGGAAAAGCCAGTTTACAAAGACTGTGAAAGGTGTTTTTACACTAGTTTCTTTGGTTTTGTTACGTCCTGGCACTCAAGAAAATCTGTCATATAATTAGCTGTGTAAAACCTTAAAAAGCAGATGTCTCATGAAATAAATCTGAGATAACATTTTAAAATGTTAAAATGTACAGTGTGAAACAAAAGAGTAAAAACACTACCAAAAAAATAAAAAGAAAGAGGAAATTATGGCCCACCTAAAGGAAGAGGATAAAAATACAGAAATAAAACAGTGAAGAAGATCAGATTGTGGATATGTAAGACAAAGACTATTTTAGCAAATGACCTTCAGTATGCTCAAGGAGTTGAAGGAAAATACAGAGAAAGAACTAAAGAATACCAGACAGCAGATGACAAACGAGCATCTTAGTAAAGAAATAAAAACTGTAAACTGGAACTATGCAGAACCACTGCAGTTGAAGACAACAAAAACTGAAATAAAAAATTCCAAGGAGGTTTTTGACAGCAGATTGGAAGTGGCAGAAGAAAGAATCAATGAACGCAAAGACAAGACAATTGAAATGAGTCAGGCTGAGGAACAGAAAGAAAAAAAAAAGTGAAAGTACCCCTGCCACACCATCAAGCATACCAATATATGCGTTCTTGGAGTCCCAGAAGGAATATAGACTTTAAGTCAAAAACTGTTATAAGGGGCAAAGACGTACTGGTAAAGAGGTCAATTCAACAAGGGATGTCACAATTCTAAATACAAATGCTCCTAATCCAGAGCCTCAAAATAAATGAAGCAAATATTAACATATTTGAAGGGAGAAATAGACAGTTCTATATTAAAAGGAGAAGGCTTTAAAACACTGCTTTCAATAATAGATGGAACGTCTAGTCAGAAGTTCAATAAGGAAATATAAGATGTGAGTGATATGCCGAAACAACTAGGCCTAACAGACATCTATAGAATATTTCAACAAACAGAAGCAGAATGTACATTCTTCTCTAGTGCATATGAATCATTCTCCAGGATAGACCACATGTCAGATCACAAAGCAATTCTCAATAAATTTAAAAAATATTGAAATTATACAATTTATCTTCTCTGACCAAAATGGAATGAAACTAGAAATAATAACAGAGGAAGAAATTCACAAATATGTGGAAATTAAACAACATGCTATGAAATAATCAATGAGTTAAAGAGGAAATCACAAGGGCAATTAGGAAATATTTTGAGGCAAAAGAAAATGAAAATACAACATATCAAAACTTGTTGGATGCAGCAAAGGCATGGCTGAGGGGCAAATTTATAGCTCTAAATGCTTTCATGAAAAAAAGAAGAAAGTTGTGAAATCAGAGACCTAATATCAAAAGTGGAAGAACTAGAAAAGGAAGATCAAATTAAACCCAAAGTGAGCAGGAGGAAAATAACAAAGATTAGAGCAAAGATAAATAAAATAGAGAACAAAAAACAATAGAGAAAAATCAGCAATATCAAAAGTTAATTCTTGGAAAAGATCAATGAAATTGACAAACTTTTAGCTAGACTAGCAAAGAAAAAAAGAGATATGACACAAGTAATTAAAGTCAGAAATGAAAAGAGGACATTACTACTAACCCTGCTGAAATAAAAAGGACTATAATAGGATACTGTGAGCAACTGTATGCCACCAAATGAGATAGCCTAGATGAAATGGGCAAATACTTAGAAAGACTCAAATTACCCACACTCACAGAAAAAGAAATAGAAGATCTGAACAAACCAATTACTAGTAAGGAGATCAACTTAGTCGTACAAAATTTGCCAACCAAGAAAAGCCCAGGATGAGATAGCTTCACAAGGGAATTTTACCAAACATTCCAAGAAGACTTAGCTCCAATTCCACACAAATTCTTCCAAAACATTGAAGAGGAAGAAACAGTCTCTAACTCATTCTACAGGGCCTACATCAACCTCATAACAAAGCCAGACAAAGATACAAGAAAACAAAATTACAGACCAATATCTACTATGGATAAAGATGCAACATTCCTCAACAAAATACTAGCAAATCGAATCCAATAGCATGTTAAAAGAATGATATGCCATGATCAAGTGGGATTTATCGCTGGTATTCAAGGGTGGTTCAACATAAGAAAATCAATTAAGTTAATATATTGACAGATTGAAGTGGGGAAAAAAACACTCACAATCATCCCAAGTGATGCAGAAAAGGTATTTGACAAACTTCAGCATTTGATAAACTTCAGCACAACTTCTTGAAAAAAATCAAAATCACTTAGAACACTAGAAATAGAATGACACTTCCTCAACATTATAAAAGGGCATACAGGAAAAAGCCCACAGCTAACATCCTACTTAATGGTGAAAGACTGAAAGCATTCCCTCTAAGACCAGAAACAAGACAAAGTGCTCACTGTCACCACTGTCGCTCAACATTGCACTAGAAGTTCTTACCAGTGCAATTAGGCAAGGAAAAGAAATAAAAGGCATCCAAACTAGAAAGGAAGAAGTAAAACTTTCCCTATTTGTAGATGACATGATCTTATATACAGAAAATCCTGAAAAATCCATAGTAAACCTCTTAGAGATAACAAAGGAACTCAACAAAGTAGTGAGGCACAAGATCAACACCCAAAAGTCAATAGATCACTATATAAGTAATGAACACTCTGAAGAAGAAATCAAGAAAAAATTCCATATACAATGGCAACTAAAATATTCAATATCTAGGAATAAATCTAACCAAGGATGTAAAGGACTTGTAGGCAGAAAATTACAAAACAGTGTTAAAAAAATTAAAGGCCTAAATAAATGGAAGGGCATTCTGTGTTCATGGATTGAAAGACTCAACATCATTAATATGTCAATCCTACTCCAAGTGATTTCTGGATTCGATGTAATCACAACCAAAATTTCAGAAACCTATTTG
Organism: Dasypus novemcinctus; assembly: GCF_030445035.2. Lineage (NCBI taxonomy): Eukaryota > Metazoa > Chordata > Mammalia > Cingulata > Dasypodidae > Dasypus > Dasypus novemcinctus. The sequence goes on along the minus strand of NC_080686.1, from coordinate 10,935,775 downwards.
CAGAAGTGGAAAACCCAATCATCAAATTTATATGGAAGGGTAAGGGACTCCAAATAGCCAAAAGCATCTTGAAAAAGAAGAATGAAAATGCAGGACTCACACTTCCTGATCTTAAAATTTATTACAGGGGAAGCGGACTTGGCCTAATGGATAGGGCGTCTGCCTACCACATGGGAGGTCCGTGGTTCAAACCCCAGGGCTCCTTGACCTGTGTGGAGCTGGCCCACACGCAGTGCTGATGCACGCAAGGAGTGCCCTACCACGCAGGGGTGTGCCCCACGTAGGGGAGCCCCACGTGCAAGGAGTGCACTCCGTAAGGAGAGCCGCCCATTGTGAAAGAAAGTGCAGCCTGCCCAGGAATGGCGCCACACACACGGAGAGCTGACACAACAGGATGAATGGTGCTGCACACATGGAGAGCTGACACAACAAGATGATGCAACAAAAAGAAACACAGATTCCCAGTGCCACTGATAAGGATAGAAGCGGACACAGAAGAATACACAGCGAATGGATACAGAGAGCAGACAACTGGTGATGAGGGGAGAGAAATAAATAAAAATAAATCTTTAAAATAAAAAAAAAATTATTACAAAGCCACAGTAATCAAAGCAGCATGGTAGTTGTATTGACCAATGGAATAGAATTGAAAGCTCAAACATCAGTCCTCATACTTATGACCAACTGATTTGTGACAAGGAAAAAAGAACACTTAATGTGAAAAGAATAGTCTCTTCAACAAATGGTGGTGGGAAAATTGGACCATTTGCAATAAAAGGAAGGAGGACCCCTACCACACACCACATACAAAAATCAACTCAAAATAGATGGAAGATCTAAATATAAGAGCTAGAACTATCAAACTACTGGAGGAAAACATAGTGAAGCATCTTCAGGACTTTGCATTAGGCAATGGTTTCTTAGACTTTATATCCAAAGCACAAGCAACAAAAGAAAAAAATAGATAAATGAAACCACATGAAAATTAAAATCTTTTGTCCCTCAAAGGTCCTAATCATGAATGTAAAGCCACAACCTACACAACAGATGAAAATATTTGGAAACCACATATCCAAAAAAGATTTACTATGCATAATATATAAATAAATTCTTCAACTTAACAACAACAAGAAAAACAAGCCAATTTAAAAATGGGCAGAAGACTTGTATAGATATCTCTCCAAAGAAGATATACAAATGGCCAAAATGCATATGAAAAATGGTCAACATTACTAGCAATCAGGGAAATGCAAATCAAAACAACAGTGAGATACTGTTGCTATTAAAAAATGGAAAATTACAATGTCAGAGAGGATGTGGAGAAATGGAAACACTTATTCATACCTGGTGGCAGTGTAAAATGGTACACTTACTGTGAAAGACAGTTCGGCATTTCCTCAGAAAGTTTAACACAGAATTATCTTATGATCCAGCAATCCCACTTTGAGGTATATACTCAAAAGAACTAAAAGCATGGTATCAGACATTTGCACACCAATGTTCACAGCAGCATTATTCACAAGTTTCAAATGATGGAAGCATCCTAAATGTCCATCAACTGATGAAGAGATAAACAAATAGTGGTATAAACTTACAATGGGATATCACTCAGCTATGAAAATAAAAGAATTTCTGATGCATTTAACAACATGGATGAACCTTGAAGACATCATCTTGATTAAAATAAGCCAGACACAAAAGGACCAATATTGTATGATCTCAAAGATTTGAAATAACTAGAATAAGCAAATTCATAGAGGAAGACACTAGAATTTTGGTTATCAGGAGTCAGGGTAGATGTAGGGAATGGGCAGTGAATGTTTACATTGTACAGAGTTTGTTTGGAATGTGGAAAAATTTTTGTAATGGATGGTGGTGATGGTAGCACAACACTGTGAATGTAATTAATAGTCCTGGATTATGTACTTGAATGTGGTTAAAATGAGAAATGTTAGTTTGTATATAGCTTACTGGCATAATTTTTAAAAATCCTTATGTCTGTATAACACAGTGAACCCTAAAGTAATTCATGGACTATATTGAATAGTACAATTATAAATAAGTCCTTCCATCGTTGTAACAACTCTACTATACTAATGTGAGGTTTTAATAATGGAGTTGTATGGGAACTTCGTATTTTATACGTGATTTTTCTGTAAACCTACAATTTCTCTAATAATAAAAAGAAAAAAATTCTACCGACAAGTGTTAAGGTAAATAAGCTTCAAATTACCCTTGAAATAATAATTAGAATTGTTCCCTATGTGTGCAGTTCAAAACTCTATACAAATTTCAGAAATAATGACTTTTAAAACATTTTAGATAATCATGGCATCATAAACAAAGGTGATAAGAGTCTTTAAATATCTCTATTTAGGGGATTTGACTCTCTGGACTGATAATATGACACCCAGGCCCAGAGCCTCAACAGACTTCAGCTCCTACACTTTGATTTATTGGACTTACCCCACTCAGCTAACATGGAGTTGAAGAAGGTCAACCACCATACCATGGAGCCTAGAGTGTCTACAACTGAAAGCAGGAGGAGTGCATCCAGTATCCATGTGGAATCTAAGCCCCCACTTGACA